>NC_056683.1:128232639-128536924 GCF_018350215.1 Panthera leo
GCGTCGGGCTCTGGGCTGATGGCTCAGAGCCTGGAGCCTGCTTCCAATTCTGTGTCTCCCTCTCTCTCTGCCCCTCCCCCGTTCATGCTTTGTCTCCCTCTGTCTCAAAAATAAACAAACGTTAAAAAAAAAAAAGTGTGGCTACTAAATGCAATATAGTATCCTGGGTTGGATTCTGAAACAGAAAAGGATGTTAGTGGAAAAACCAGTGGAAACTGAATCAAGTCTGTAATTTAGTGAATAGTATTATAACTTTGTTAATTTCTTAGTTTGGACAAATATGCCACCGTTATTTAAGAGTTAATCTTCAGGGACACTGAGAGACAGGCATGCAGGCATTCTCTATAATGTCTTTGTGACTTTTCTGAAAACTTAAAATCATTTTCTTAAAAACTTGATTACAGAGTGTAGACATTTAGGTAAGAAAGACCCGGGCAGAGGATGGCTGTATAGGGAAAACCTCATGGAGCAAGCATAATTTGTATTGAGTGGGTAGCATTAACACACAAAACTAAAGAGGAGGTATATTCTAAGCAGGGTGAAAACATTTACAAAGGCAAAGAGGTACGGTTCTGACTAACCGGAAAATACCAAACAGCAGTAGCTCTTCCACGAAATGGTTCTAAGTGTCGTTTATATCCATTTCCCTGTCAGTAATTGGGGGGACCAATTACTACATCTAGGTTTTGCATCATGTCCCAAATTTCTCGTCTATCACTCAACCCAGTTCCCGCAGAGACTGCCTGTCCTCATCTAGTGGATCTTGTTTTCTTCCTTGACCGACGATGGGGACACATAGCATATTGTGAACAGCCACTTTGACCCAGCTCTTTTGACATGGGACTATTTTGACATCATCTTACTCATATTACAATTTCAATTCAAATGCCACTTACAAAAATGAAGTCTTTCTTTCTTTCTCAGGGACTCTTGAGCATTTTGTTAGAGGAGTCTCTTAGTACTTGCCCTTTCTGCCTTGAAGTAAAGCAGTGCGTGAGAAAGGACGCAGTGCTGCTGTGCTGAGGCACTCAGGGTCTGGAGTCGCTATTCCATTACCTGCTGTTTGTGTAAGGTGTGACTATAGTCCTCCTCTTTGACTTTTCCGAATGGCTTCTGCGTCCTTGTCATGTTAGTAACTTAACCACTGTGTTGCTGTAAACATGTAAGGAAGTGAAGTGATGTAGTCCAGGGCCTGGAGTAAAAGAAGTGCCTAACGATAGGGGTCTTATGCTCCAGAAGTTTCTTTGAGAGGAGAGGCTGTGTCTTAGTCATCTTGGGACCTCCCCCTACGTAACGCAGTGCTTTATGCCTGTTGAGTTGAATACAGGCATAGATAGTTGAGATAGTTTTCAATCACACTTGAGAGTTGTACTGAATGGCTAGTCAGTGTATAGAAATTGTAACGCTTTGCATTGCAGCTATCTTAGCATGAAGGGCTCTCGTCGTATAAATTTTACATAAAGGAATTAAAGATCAAAGAGGTTAAGTGATTTGCTCAAGAGTACACAAGCTGGCTCTTGGTCCTGTTAGTCTTATATTTCCCATTTCACAAACGTAAGCCAACATATATGAAGTATCTACTCCATGTCAGTCATTATCATGAATGCTTTCAGATAAAGATTTTAAATCAGCACAGACAGAGAATTCTTCAATACGATCTTGGTATTTGGATGTTACTTCCTGCATTTCACTGATTTCAGCCCTGGCTACTGAATCGTACATGGATTGTGAGCAGTTATAATTGAATGCCCCGACCTTAGAATGAATAATGGCCCTGTTTAGCTTGCTGACTAATCTAATTAAGTTCCTAAGGTCATGTGACAAGTTTCAGATTACCTTTCTTACCATAATTCTCTCTTTTCCTCATACCTGCATTCTCTGCTACTCATGACCAAGAAACTCAACATAAGAACACATGGTCAATAAGGGGTGCCTGGGTGGTTCAGTCGGTTAAGCATCCAACTCTTGACTTTGGCTCTGGCCATGATCTCAAGGGGTTCATGAGATTGAGCCTCAAGTGGGGCTCTGAGCTGACGGCCCCGAGCCTGTTTGGGATTCTTTCTTTCCCCCACTCCACTTTTCTCTCTGTCCCTCCCCTCCCCCATGCACTCTCTTTCTCTTTAAAAAAATAAAGGAAAACAGGAAAAAAAAAAAAAAAGAAATGGAAACAACCTAAGTGTGTATCAATGGATGAATGGATTAAAAAGCTGTGAGATACACACACACACACACACACACACACACACACACAGTGGAATATAAGTCCACAACAAAAAAGAAGGAAATCCTGTCATTTGTGACAACATGGATGGACCTTGAGGACATTAGGCCAAGTGAAATAAATCAGAGAAAGACAAAACCTGTATGTTCTCACTTACACATGGAATCTAAAAGTGCTGAAATAATAGAAATAGAGAGTGAAATGGCAGTTGCCATGTACTGGGGTGGGTGGAGGAAGTGGGGAGTTGGTAGTCAAGGTGTACAAACTCCTTAGCCATAAGATGAATGAGTTTTGGGGATCCGGTGCCCAGCGTGGTGCCTGCAATGAACGATAGTGCATTATATATTTGAAAGTTGCTGAGAGAGTAGAACTTAAACATTATCACCACACACACACAAAACAGTAGTTATGTGAGGGGATGGAGGTTTAACTAAGCTTGCTGTGGTAATCATTTTGTAATACATACAGGTATGAAATCATGACATTGTATACCTTAAACTTACATATAGTATATGTCAGTAATCTCTCCATAAACTTGGAAAGAAAAAAGAGTAGTGTCTAGGAGAATAGAATTCAGCCAGATACTAAAATATCCCAACCGTCTTGAGGACATGGGAGGATCTTAAAAGGTTTTTAAGCATGGATTGAAATAAACGCACTTAACATCATAATTACCTCTACAGGATATATATTATTTTCTTTTTTCTGATACAGAATGTTAGTGTGTTGATTATTTAATTTGGCTACTGTTATCTTAGATATGACTTTACTGATGTTAGAAGTCTTAGTAGTCAAAAATGGTCCAGAACCATTTCTTGTTTAATTAACTCTTTCCTTCCAAATGCTTAGAGAGTACTCATAAAATTCTGCATGAGAGGAAAGAACTCCCTTTTTGGACAAGAGTGTGGTTATCGGGCCATCAAGATGCAGCTCATCTTTGGGGTGCCTGGGTGGCTCAGTCAGTTAAGCACCTGACTCTTGATTTGGGCTCAGATCATGATCTCTCGATTTGTGAGTTCAAACCCTGCACTGGACCCTGTACTGACAGTGCAGAGCCTGCTTGGGATTCTCTCCCTCTTTCTCTGTCCCTCCCCTGCTCTCTCTCTCTCCCAAAATAAATTATAAACTAAAAACATTTTTAATAAAAAAAAAGATGCAGCCCATCTTTATGCTTATTTAATGCCACTTTGACCTTGAGAGCACTTCAATGTTTTATTCATTATTTATTTCACAAGCTTGTTTAGGTCCTACTGTAAGAAATTGAATCATAAAAGGGAAGCAGAAAGCTCTGTGCAGCCTATAAAACACAGGTCAATCTGGTGAAAAAATGGGTTTAGGAAACAGTGAGTTTGTGAAACATAATTTATCAAGTCAAAAGAAATATAGGAGACTTTAATCTATAGCCTTAATGAAAGACCAGAACTCGGGTTTATACTTCCACCATAAACAGCTGGAACAATGGACAAAATACCTAAAACAACTGCGTTTCGATGTTTGACAATAGGCATTGTGTATCTGTGACCTCTGATAAATAATGTTTTGGTCATACCCAGAGAAAGCCAGCAATGGGCTTTCCCACAGGCGGGAGATTAATTCATAGCCAAGGCTGAGGGTAGCTCCTGACCCCTCTCCAGTGGGCAAGCCTATCTGGGAAATTGAGAGTGGCCTGGAGCATCTCCTCTGGCCCAGACAAGGGGGCTGAGACACAGCCCCACCTACTGTAGAGGCTTCCAGCCCCATCTAACCACAAGGGCCAATGTAAACACCTGGAAGCTGTGCAGCCCAGTGGTCCTCCAGCCAAAACAAGGGTAGACAGAACCGATAGTTTATACAGAGCAAAACTAGCGGCCCTGTTTGGCCAGGAAACTTGCATTGTAGGCTGGATTGAGTTAACATAAGAAACCATGGAGCTTTACTGGTTTTAGAGCTGCTTCTTCTCCCACTGCACCTGAGCAGGGAATCTAATCTGTAAACCCGTTTACCACTGAATACAGCAATACGACCTTTGACCTGTCCAACCAGGGAACCTAACCAGAGCATATGGGAAGCTGGACACCCATCCAACAGCCCTATACCCAGTCGCACTTGAACGGAGAGCAGCACCCATGGCTTCCCTTGTCTGTAGATCAAAACTAGTGGCCTCACCCAACTGGGGACTTCAGCCCTGCCCTCAGGCCACCAAACAATGAGCTGTCTTAGGTCCCAGACCCGGGCCTGCTGCCCTGCCAGGGCAGGGAAGCTAATGCCTAGTCCGAGCCACTACTGACTATACTATTGATTGATTGATTGATTGCATGAATTGTCCCGTATTTGGCCATTGGGATTTCCTTCAAATTGACTCCAGTATCCTTTTGACATATTCCCATCATTTTTGAGTACCTCCTTATTTTCTGGTACCACAAAATATTCCAGATCTATCGTGTACTTTTTTTTTTTTTTTTTTTTTTTTTTTTTTTTTTTTTTTTGGTTTCAGTCTTGGAATCAACCATGTCTCTATGGAGCTCTGGTTTCTTTTATTAGGGATTAGTTTAATGTATAGTGAATGAAAATGAGAGCTCATATTCCACCACTTTAAGTCAATCCTAAAATATTAGTCTAGCAAACGGTATGAATAGTAGATGGTAGTAGAAAGATGAGAAAAGACATGTGGAAGTGTGGGTTTTCATCAAGTGATCGGCTTTAAAACAAAAATTGCTGTTGGCTTTCAGTTTTACCAGCTGAAACATATCTTGGTATTTTAGACACTATTAAACTTTTACTGGAGTCAGAAAGTGATGATGGGGGGGGGGGGGTGGTGTTAAACTGCCCTGTGGGATCTTGCTGGGCTGCACAGAGTTTCAGACATGGGTCATAAGCTGGACCACAGAGCTAATGTTTGAGTCATCATAAAATTCTGGGCTCGGAGCACGGTGCACAGAAAGTTAGAGTCAATGCATGAGACACCTTATGCCCCAAATGACTTGGTAGTGAGGGATTTGCTCATAACAATGCCCAGGTGAGCTCTGGCTGAAGTTCAACCACCTCTGAGAGGGAATCCAGAAGGGAACTTCAGTGTCTTTTGCACTGAGAAATGGGATTGAGAAACTAGACGACGTTTTCCCTCGGAATTTCTGCAAAAAGAGGAAGTTCAGTCACAATTTTAAAGAAATGAGTATCATTTGGCCCATTTCATTTGGTAAACTCAATTCTCAGAATGACTCTCCTGAATTTTTAATCAGTCTTCAAACATCATGTTGTATCTTTTCAACACAAGTGTGAAAATTGATATGATTAGCATGTAACTAGAATCATAATACTTGCCTAGTGCCCAAATCCTGAAGCTACTTGGGTAAAATGCCAGGATTTTTTTTAAAAATGAAAAAGCCCTCAGAAAGTGTGTACATTTTCCCACCCAAGTTGGCATTAAGGGGGGTGGGGGTGTGCAGAGAGAATGCACAGTCCTGACATTTTTCAGGAGTACACTGTATCCATTTCTACATTTCTATACCTTTTCTCTAGTCTGTGCTTTTCTGCAACTACTTTTAAAAAAGAGAGAGAGAGACAGAACTGGAAAGAATCTCCTCTCCTTCCATCCCAGTTAGCCTTGGATGTTAAATTCGTTGGAGCTAAAAGGCGCCTGGGTAGTTCAGTCGGTTGAGGTTCTGACTCTCGATTTAGACTCAGGTCATGATTCCAGGACTGTAGGATCAAGCCTTGTGTCAGGGTCTGTGAGGAGCATGGAGCCTGCTTGAGATTCTCTCTCTTTCCCTCTGCGCACACACTCTTTTGCTCTCTAAAAAAAAAAAAAGAAAGAAAGAAAGAAAGAAAAGTTAGCTGGAGTTAAGTTAGACTTGCAGTGGATAAAGAACTCACCAGGCCCAAGAATTGTGCTGATGGTGACTCCTTTTTCAGTGGGAAAGCCTAGAAATCTATCAGGGGAAGAAAAAGGTGTTAATACAGGTCTCTTCTTGGGTTTTTCTCTATGTGGCATGTCATTCCTACCCTATAAAGAAGTCATGTGAGCTGCAGCCTTTCATCCCACCCTAGAAGTTGGCCTTGAATTGCCTTGAGAAGTCAGGCAGCGGAGGAGTTCCCTCTCTGGAATGTTGAGCAAGCACATTTTTACCTGATACTATAACCCTGGATTCATCCTTGGTTCTGAAAGCTTCTCCTCCCACGTGGTCTGCAAATCCACTTACCTCATCCCAATTCCCCCCTTTCGTTCTGCCGCTTCATCTGACGGCTGTTTGTAACGGTAACATCTGTTGCTTATCTGCCTTTTACAGAGTTGTGGAGGTGAGCAAGGTAATGTGTGTTCAAATGAAAGAAGAGCACTTCAGCTGTACCCTCTGCCAGGGGCGTAGTGTCACCGAACACATCATCTTGCCAGACTGCCTCATGATTTAATAACACAGGGGGTCCTGTTACATATGGGAAAATATAATTGCCAAAGAGCAAGAGATTTAGTGGGAACGCAATAGACGATGTAAATAATCCAGATTTAAATCCCAATGCCCGGATTCCGAGGGCTATGCTTAAAACACCACTGTCTTGGGGCACCTGCGTGGCTCAGTCGGTTGGGCCTCTGACTTCGCTCAGGTAATGATCTCACATCTCGTTCGGGCCCCACATGGGTCTCTGGTGCTGACAGTTCAAAGCCTGGAGCCTGCTTTGGATTCTCTCTCTCTCTCTCTCTCTCTCTCTCTCTTTCCTCTCTTTCTCTCTGCCCCTCCCCTGCTAGCACTCTGTCTTTCTCTCTCTCTCTCTCAAAAATACAAAAATAAACATTAAAAAAATTTTTTAAACACCACTGTCTTTCTACTCCATGGAGTGTGCAAGAAAGTTGTATTAACATGTACAAGACCCAACTTTATAGTTACACAAAACTGCAGTTTTCTAGACTCTAAAACACAAGGAAGACTAAGTCTTCCCACAGGAGAATGCATTTAACTAACAATAAGGCTATGTCAAACTACTTAAAAATAACTTTATCCCTGTTGACTTTACATTCATATTAAAGTCTAGTTCTAAGCATGGTTTAAAAATTTTTAAACAATATTAATTTTTTTCTGGCTTAAAAAGTAATATGGGATCAATGTAAACTTCTTTGGAAATGCAGAAAAATGTAATACCAAAAAACGTGAAACATAATATAAGTGTAATATAAAAAATTAAGATTAAAGATTATAATTTGGGTTAGTAGAACCTCCAAAATTTCTGTTCCAATTAGTATAATTACATATTTTTTGCATTTTTATTTAGATATTAGTGACATATAACATGTTAGTTTCAAATATACAACACAATGACCTATTATATGTATATATTGTGAAATGATAATACAGTAGGTCAAGTCTAGTTACCATCCAACACCATGCATAGTTATACATTTTCGTATGTGATGAGCACTTTGGGATCTACTCTCTTAGCAACATTAAATACACAATACATATTGTTGACTCCAGCAGTTACTATGCTGTACATTACATTCCCGTGACTTAGACATTTCACAACTAGAAGCTGGTGTCTTTTGACCACTTTCACTCATCTCACCCACCCTCTGCTTCTGACATGACAACCAGCAATCTGTTCTCTGTATATGTGAGTCCAGCTTTTTGTTTACTGATTATAGGGCTTTTTGGGTTTTTTGGGTTTTTTTAGACTCCACGTATCAGTGAGATCATATGGTATTTGCCTTTCTCTGTCTGACTTATTTCATTTAGCATAATACCCTCAAGGTCCATCCATGATATCACAAACGGCAAGATCTCATTCTTTTTTACGGCTGAATAATATTCCATTATATACATAAACCACATCTTCTTTATGTGTTCATCCACCAATGAACACTTAGGCTGTTTCCATACTAACTATTGTAAGTAATGCAAATAATGCTGCAGTGAACATGGAGTGTAGAAATATTTTCAAGTTAGTGATTTCGTTTCCTTCAGTTAAATACCCAGTAGTGGAATCAGTGGATCATACGGTATTTCTATTCTTTATTTTTTGAGAAACCTTTATACTGGTTTCCATAGTAGCTGTACCAATTTACAGTCCCACCAGCAGTGCACAAGCGCTCCATTTTCTCTGCATCTTTACCAATATTTATTTCTTGTCTTGTATATTTTTAGATTACATAATTACATTTATAATTTATAATTACATAAGTTATGTCTGTTATATAACATAATGACATCTATTATATTAATATTTATTATGCCAATATATTTTATATGTCTATTCATATTTATTAACATTTTATATTAATAAATCCATCATTAAAATATTAAATGGTTCCTACTTCTTTGAAAAACTTCCTTCTTACACTCATTATAAAACTTCTCCTGTGGATTTACACAACCTGAGTTTTAATGACCGTTAGGTATTCTATTAGATGATTAGTCATAATTTATGTAAATATTATATAATAATTATGTAAATAACACATTGTTGGGACATGAAGGAGTCTTTTTTTTTTTATGTTATTAACAGTGGTCATGGGGCATCTGGGTGACTCAGTCAGTTTGAGCATCCAACTTTGGCTCGCATCATGATGTCGCAGTTCAAGCCCCACATCGGGCTCTGTGCTGACAGTGAGGAGCCTGCTTGGGATATTCTCTCTCTCTCTCTCTCTCTCTCTCTCCCCTCTCTCTGCCCCTTCCCCACTCATGCTTTCTCTTTCAAAACAAATAAATAAAATCTTTAAAATTTTTTTAAAAATATGAAAGATTTTAAAAAGTGGTCCAATTTATATTCATATTCTTGAATCTTTATGCACATCCATAACTTTTTCCTTAGAATAAATACATATAGGTGAGATATATGCATATGAAATTCAAAAGATTTTATCACATATTGCTATATTGCCTCGCCCCACATTATACTCTTCAAGCACTATCCGTTTTCTTGTCTCTTTGTTGTAATCATTAGGATTGCATCTGGCTTATAGGAAACAGAAAAAATATGATCACAGCCATTTAAAAAAGATGTCTATTTGTCTAGGCCACAAAAACAAAACAACACAAACAAACCAACCAACCAAGGGTCAGAGCCAACCTGATACTGGTGCTCAACATCATTGGAGAGCCCGTCTTCTGATTTTCAGCTTTGCCAAGCAGCAATTGGCTTACATTCTGGGTGTTGCAAAATCACCAGGGCACTCACCCATACGGTGTTGATATTGTGGGTCCAAAGCAGGAGAATAGCCCCCTAACTTTCTTCCTGTGAGACTTCATCATTTGTTTGGGAAGGCCCTTCCCAGGGACATATTTCACGGTCTATATTTGATGGTAGCACAGCTCTCATTACCAGGGAGCTGGGAGGGTGGTTATTTTACCCTTCCAGATTCTATAATAGGAAAAGGCAGGAAGAGGACTTTGGATGTCTTTGGGGTAGTCATCCTCAGGGCTCACAACACAGGCTATCCCTACTTGAAGGTTTTTTAAAAACATAATTCCAGAACACATGGGCCAGCTGCCCTGTGTACGGCAGCCCTATACTTTGGTGTTAATTAAAAAACTATTTTCAAATGTACCTCCTTTACCATTATTTTTTTTTTTTTTTGCCCAGTTATATTCTTTGCTCATAGTTCTAAGTGGGTATTTGTGATACATTTGGGGTTAACATTATACATACAATTTTGTATTATCTTTTTCACTCAATATATTATTTCACATGCATTTTCCCACGCCATTACACATTTTAAAAATTGACATCAAATAGCTACCTAATACTATATCATATGATTATATGATCAGTTTATTTTTATCTTCCCCCAATTTTCCCTAACTTTGTGCTCTCTTGATTAATTCTGTTTTGAACAGCTCTGTGTTTGATTTTTAGTCTGCATCTTGGATTATCAGGGTTCTATGAATGTTGACTTCTATCTACGTTGATGCCGTGATCTAATACCTTTTTAAAAGTTTTGTAAATGTTTTTAAAAACTCTTTTTCAATGCTAGTTTCATTCTGGAATCGATTCGGATTTTTAGGAATGTTGTCAAGATAGCGCAGAAGGTTCCCATAAATGCCGTACCCAATTTCTCCAATTGTTAACACCTGACATTAGTAGCATACATTTGTCACAACTAACAAGTACATACCGATATATTATTATTCCCTACAGTCTGAACTTTATTGAGACATCCTTAGATTTTACCTGTTGTCCTTTTTCTGCTCCAGATTCCCATCCGGGATGTCAGTTAATCATCATGTCTCCTTAGGGACCTGCAGAGTATGGCAGTTTCTCGGCCATCTGTTGTTTTTGATGACCTTGACAGTTTTGAGGAATACCGGTCAAGTATTTTGTAAAATCTTAATTCATACTTGTATGTTTTCCTCATGACTGGACAGAGGTTATGAATTTGGGGGAGGTAGAATATCATTTGCTGCCAACATGACCTACCACCGATGATGTTAAGCTTGATCACTTGGCAGAGGGAGTGTGTGAAGGTTTCTGCTTCGTGAAGTTACTCTTCCCACTTCTTTCCATATTGTACTCTTTGGAACCAAGTCACTATGAGCAACCCAGACATAAAGGGCGGAAGTTATTCTCTTTCCTTGAGGGGGCAGTATATATACAAAGTATTTGGAATTGTTCTGTATGAGTTAGTTATTTATTCAATCATTTATTGATGTCACTATGAACTCATGGATATTTGTTACATACTTTGAGTAATAATTCAACACTATGTTATATTTCTTCTTGTTCAAATTGTTTCAGCTTTGTCCACTGAGAACTCTTCAATTGATTCCTGTGTCCCTTTGGCATGCTTTCATCTTTGGTTTTGTATGGTGGTGTTTGAGGGGTTTTGTTGTTGTTACTCTGGTTTTTGTTTTGTTTTTTAGCACTTTTTTTCTTTTTTTTTTTTTTTTTACTTTATGATACTACAAAGTTCTCGAGGCTTATCTTGTGTATTTCTTGCCCCGGTCCTGGAATCAGCCATACGGCGATGGAGTCTGGTTCCTTTTACCGGAGAATAGCATTAGAAACCAAGATGTGGACACTGGGTTTATTTAGTATTTATACCCTGTATTCATGGACATATTTTCTACAATTTTTAATTTCTACAATTTTAATCTAGTTTTTTAATTTATTTATTTATTTTTTTTTTTATTTAAAAAAAATTTTTTTTCAACGTTTTTTATTTATTTTTGGGACAGAGAGAGACAGAGCATGAACAGGGGAGGGGCAGAGAGAGAGGGAGACACAGAATCGGAAACAGGCTCCAGGCTCCGAGCCATCAGCCCAGAGCCTGACGCGGGGCTCGAACTCACAGACCGCGAGATCGTGACCTGGCTGAAGTCGGACGCTTAACCGACTGCGCCACCCAGGTGCCCCAAGTTTTAATTGCAACTATATATATATATACACACACACACAGAATATATAATTAATATATATACATATATATACACATATATTAATTATATATTCTGTGTATGATATCTTCAATTTAAACCTCTTCTTTGTGTCCTGCTCTTGATAGGAATAAAGCAAGGATGTTTTCAAGCATACATGACGTTTCTTTTAATATTAATGTGAATAAAGGTGATGCATGGGTATTTGCTTAATGGGGAGAGACCTTTCACCCTTCCTGGGGTTACCTGAAATTCGCAGCCTCGGCCACGGCCACCCTTTACAAGCTCTGTGAACCTGCACAGGAGGAACCAGAAGCCCCACGGCATCAGTTTGCATCACTTCGGCACACCCGGCCATGAAAAGAGTACTTTTTTGTAAGTTTATCTTCCTTTTTATTTCCCACTAAATAGCCCCAAGATTCTGCCTCTGAAAAATTTTACATAGCAAAGTTGTAACAGAGTAAAATATATCCTGATTTGAACCTCCATTTTATATCCTCCCATGTTGACACCATTTTTGTGAAATGAGGAAACAAAAAGAACAAATTTCAGAAATATGAAGAGCCCTGTTCATTTTTTATGCAGGCACCGTAGGCATTGGACAATGACAGAGATCATTGGCATCAGAGCTAAAATAAGAACAGAGAAGTAATGCAATGGGGAATCTATCAATCACATTAACAGCAAATGGCACACTAATCATTTATCTATTATTTATCATACAAATAAGTGCATCCTGTCTAGACTGCAGAAGTGCTTAAATACAAAGGTGTCAATAATTATGAATAGAGAATAACTTTATTAAATAATAATAAACATTAATTCTAAGTTAAAATGAATGGAATATAAGGAAAACCCCTTCTAGGTTGTATTTATCAACATAACCTATTCTAGGAAAATTGTTATAAGGATTATGGCTTATGTCGGCTACTAAATCTGATTCAGGGAACTGGGTAAAAAAAATACACGTTCAGATTTTCAAATTAAAACAAAATTCATGCTAGATAGAAAAGATCCCTAAATGAATAGAATTTTATATTTACATAACTGATGGTTTTAGTATTTCCAAATATTTTTTATTCCTTTTTCCAATTTTTATTAATAAATTTCATGTCCAAGAAAAAAAGCTACAGCAAGTAGCTTCCCTCGACTACGTTTCCAATCATGACTTCTGTAGCCTTAAACAAGGAAAGATCACTGTCAAAGACGATCGCCATTATAATTTTGGCTAAATCACAAAATGTAGTGTGGAATTCACCACCTAGTTAGATAAAGCCTGAAAGCGTCCGTGAATGTTCCTAAATTTTGTGTCACTCCAAGACCAAATTTCCCCCCTTTCGATGAGTTGTTTATTTAAAAGAGTATTTCATTAGCAGCCTGGCCAGTGACTCACAGTGACACAGGGCAGTGAGTCAGGTGCCAGGACTGGCAGAAGGGCCGTCTCTGTCCCTTGGGAAAGCTGACCCAGGTCCTAAGGCTGACAGCTGGGCTCAGGCTCACGGGCATTTACTCAGAGAAAACTGACTGAGGACACCCTCCGTGCCAGGAACCATGGGGGCCCCTGGCGATCATGATCGTCGTCTAGGGGGTCCTTGGCACACATGTCAGAGGGCTGGGGTCACAGAGGAGACCCATGACACAAAGTCAGCATCTCAGTGGGTGGTGGGTCCTACCCACGGGAGTCCCAGGTGTCCCTGGGGAAGCAAGGCCTTAACTAGTGGGCCAGATTTCAGGGACAAGATTCCAATATCACAGGGATTTGCCCAGAAAATAACAAGCTGCTAGCTTCCTGAGGAGAACCAGGCAGGTTATTTAACAAATATCTTGAATTGGATTAAGGCAGAAGCCCAAATTTAGAATGACAGGCATGTAGCAAAGGGTGGGTTTGGGAACAAGACCACTTTTTGAGAATATGGCACAGAAGTGAGACTGTGATTAGGGCATGAATGCAGAAATCAAAGGTCAGCAGGAGATATTTTATTTCTAAATCAAATAAAAAGCAAAGGGATCTTGTGTCAGAAAATCTGTTTTTGGAACAGAGCACCATGGAAAGAAAACCTGTACCTCAGGACAGATTTGCTGCCTTAGCAGGACCCTTTGATATGAGCCCAACTTAATAAAGACAGGACTCAGTCAAAGGCTTCTGCCTGTAGGACTGGAGCAGCTTAAGGCAGGGACCGGACTGTGGGCAAGGGGGCAGTACAGAGGCTCAAATCAGCAGCCCTGATAACTCACCAGAACGTGGGGCCCTGAATGGGATCCTAGGTCAGAAGAAGGTCACTGGGTAAAAACTAAGGGTGTCTGAATAAAGTATGGACTTCAGTGAATTAGAATGTATCATTTGTGTACTCTTTGTTACAAATGTATAATACAATGTCAGATGATAACAATAGGAAAATCAGGGTATAGGGTATCTGGCAATCCTCTGTACTACCCTTGAAACTTTTCTATAAATCTAAGACTTCAAAAGTGAAAGCTTGGGGTTCCTGGGTGGCTCGGTCGGTTGAGCATCTGATTTCGGCTTGGGTCATGATCTCCTGGTTCATGGTATGAGCCCCACGTCGGGCTCTGTGCTGACAGCTCAGAGCCTGGAGCCTGCTGTAGTTTTTGTGTCTCCCTCTCTCTCTCTGCCTTTCACCCACTCACGCTCTCTGTCTCTCTCTCAAAAATGAATAAACATGAAAAAAAAATGAAAGCTTAGTTAAAAAGAAATAGACTTCTTGCCAGTTCTCTCTTCTTTATCCTCTTTTTCTTGTAAACCCTTCCCCCTGTTCAATGAGAAAACGGCAATTCTAATTCATTTGATCTGGGTGTTTCTGCTATTATACAACTCAAAATGTCTTTCCAGTAATATAACATTTCTGCATATATTTTATGTATATCATACGCAAAAACTGACCCATTTGTCTACATACTGCTCCCTTTGTATTGTTTTAAGAAGGAAGAACAACGCATACTATGACTTCAAATACAATAACTAGTTTGAAAGAAATGCTTGTTATCAACTTGCAAAAGCACATTTTAAAAACAATTTCAATGATGATTAAAAAAACAGAATCAGTTTACTCTTGACAATACAGATTAGCTTTCAGATTAAAACTTGAAGTCATGCTACATTTAGGTTACTTCCTCACTTCTTTTACTTTTCTTCGTCTCTCCCTTTCCTTTCTCTCTCCCCTCATCTCCTTCTTCTGTTCTGTCTTCCCACCATTCCCATTTTCCTTATTTTACAGTTTAATAGATTTGAAGTCCTTACTTAGATAGGTCTTCTTTGGATTCTTCCACATTCCAATGTCGTTTAACTCCCTGTGAATAAGTAATCTGAGTATGTATTTGTATCCAATAGTATTTTGTTGAAAATCTGCAATTGCATTTGATAACTGTAGATATCTAGCTCGATCTCATATTTTGATAAAGACATTGAGGTTTAGGGTTTGGAAAGGCTGCCCAGGATGAGCTATGCTATTCCATGTGTTAATAAATAGCACCACTGGGCCTAAATCCAGTAGTCTACCTCAGCCAAATGCACATTTTACTGCAGTCTTGCCTTCACTCCATAAAAATTACTTTGTTTTCAGAGTTACTCTTGAAATTTCCTTTCCTATAAAAAGAAAGACAAGTTTGTGCCAATAACTATTTGCCTGAACTTTATCATCTATTGTTCCAGCAGGATGTTGTGAATCCTTTTACAGCCTGACTATATTATCTCTTTAAAAGGCGATGCTGGGGAAAAATTCACGATTCTCTTACTTACATGAAAATGCCAGCTAGTTAATAATTTATAAAATAACTTTACTACCATATGGATTTCTCTCCCATCTAATCCCATTTTGCAAGTACGTATATGCGCTAAAATTTTAATAGTGTAAACAGTGGTGTTGTTTTTTAAAATCGTCTCTCTGAAGAGTTATAAAGCCGTAAAGGAAAGGAAATTTGTTAGCCTTGAAGGAGATGCTGTAAGAATATACAGTTACTTGTAGGAACAGCCATGCTCGTTCGTATGTTCTGGACTGTTCTTTATTTTGTGGCTGTGGTCTATTTGCTGCAATTTTCTCTAAGGGAATTTCTGCCTCTATCACAGGTGATCTGTGTTCCAAAAAAGCTACCCAAGTTAATTTCTAATGACTTTCCATTCCCTGTAAGTCAATGTCCTGCTACGTTAAAAGTATCTTTTCACATCCTTAGAGCATCTGTTCTGCCCAACGTGGCAGCTGCCTCAGGTCGTTTTCCCTGATGGCGACTCCTATCATCTTATTTGGCTTTCAGTGATGGTTCAGGAAACAATGGAAGACTATTTAGAGATGATTGGAGATGGCTCACTAGATTAGTCTGTTGCTTTGGCAGGCATGAGTTCCTGGTTTTGTTGACTAGGGGACCCTACCCTGCAGTGTTTGGTTTGTCACTCGGTGACTCCGGCATTCTGGTCATAGGCAGAGCCCTTTGGGCTCTCCATCAGTCAGTGCAGTAGACAATCCTAGAGAAATCAGTGGAAAAGGCAAAGCAAAAATCTCTGTGAGACCTATTCCACATATTTAAGACTAGCTTGTTATTCAAAATTTCTTCTCTTCTGGCATTTAAATCAGAGCTAGACACAAGTTTAACTTTGAATTCCCATTTATACCATATATTCTTAATTTTCATTTTTCTTTGTTTTATATTTTCTAATATAATAGCATAGGCATCATGAAAAAACCATTCAGAAGGGAATACAATAATGAAAAGATCCACCCTTTCCCTCATTTGATTGCATTTGGCGTCTATCCTTCCAGTTTTTTTGCTGTGTTTATGCAAAAACGCGTGTAAACAGACTACCAAAACTGCATCATACAATGCATGTGTGTGTCTGTGTGGGTGATATGCACCTGCTCTTTTGCTTACCTTGAATGTTTGGCATCTTTCCATATCAGTGCGTGCAGTCATGCCAGTCTCTCTAATGACTGTGTAGTAGGCCATTCCATTATATGAAGGTATCGTTACTCATTTGACCAGTCCTTCAATCACGGACATTTGGATCATGTTTGTTTTCGCTGAAGGTAACATTATCATACATATATCTATGATTACTTGAGGCAATATTTCTGCAGAGTAAATTCCCAGAAGAAAAATTACTAGGACAAAGAATTATTTCAATTTATATTTTCCCCAGGAACGTATGAAAAATCTCTATTTCCCTACAGTCCTACATCATGTTGTCAATTTTTTATCCCTTTTAGTCTTTACCAGTGTTAAGCAAAATTTACCTTTATTTAATTATAAGTGAGATTGAGCATATTTTTAAAATCATGTTTAATGATTATCTGTAGTTCTTTTGTAAATTTTATGTTAGTATTTTTTGTGTATTTTCTGTACTGGTGTTTCCCTTTATCTCACACATTTGTTTTAGAATTTAACACATTGACGGTTAAATCTCCCTCTTTTTGTTGTTTGTCTTTTATCTGTTTATACTGTCCCTTCTATTCATCTTTTTCTTCATGGTTTCTATCATGATACTATTTAACAAGGTGTTCCCCACATAAACTTTATTTTCTCATCATACATTTATTATTTTTGCATTGTGTTCTAACAAATTACACGTCTAGACTTCACTAATCTTTTTAATATTTTTCTTTATTGATCTTATTTATTGATTTTCAAATGAAATTTAAAATTAATGTTCAGGGGCTACTGGGTGGCTCAGTTGGTTAAGTGTCTGACTCTTGGTTTCAGCTCAGGTCATGACCTCATGGTTTTATGAGTTCGAGCCTCGCATTGGGCTCTGTGCTGACAGTGTGGAGCCTGCTTGGGATCTCTCTCTCTTCCTCTCTCTACCCCTCCCCTGCTCATGTTGTCTCTGTCTCTCTCAAAATAAATAAATAAACTTAAAAAAAATTTTTTTAAATTTTTTTTAGAAAACCCATAGGGCCTAGAGCCATTTTGTTGGAGTTTTGATAAAATGTTCAGGATTTCTATGAATATTGATCTATTTAGGCTTACTAGATTTTAGTCAGTCTAATTCAGTGGTTTGTGTCTTCCAAGAAAAATACCTATTTTAAGCTTTTATTTATAAGAAAGTGTACAAACTTTATTTTAAAATTATTATTTTCTTTTTTATATCCCTTTTCTCTTTGTTAATATTATGTTTGTATTTTCTTCGGTTTTATTTTGGCTAGACTTACAGGGGTTGATTATTTGCTTTGTCCATTTTGTTTTGTTTTTACAGTTTTTAAAATAATAGCTCACTTTTTTATCAATAAACTCTAATATTTGGCTTTCTCATTTTTATTTATTTTTTATTTTTATTTATTTATTTAATGCTTATTTTTGACAGAGAGAAAGACAGAGCATGAGCGGGGGGAGGGACAGAGAGAGAGGGAGACACAGAATCCAAAGCAGGCTCCAGGCTCCAAGATGTCAACACAGAGCCCCCAATGTGGGGCTCGAACTCACGAACTGGAAGATCGTGACCTGAGCTGAAGTCAGACGCTCAACCTACTGAGCCACCCAGGCACCCCTTGGCTTTCTCATTTTTCAATCATTCTTTTCAGATTCTCCTCTTTCTTTTGATTTGGTTTACTCTTTTTAACTTTACCGAGTTACGTATTGAAAAGATTTTAAGTAAAATTTCTTCTAAGGTATAATTTAGCTACTTCTCATACAATAATATTATATTATCAGGTTTCTTTCATCTTTGTTACAGGAGTTATCTAGAAGATGGTATTTTTATTTTCACCTTATATTAAAAATTGACTGTTTTTGATGTTAAGGTTTACGTTTATTGCCTTGAGTCAAGACATATTTCTTATATGAATTATTAATTTTTGAATACATAAACTTTTAAATTACACAAGTAGCATAGGAATACATTATGATTGTGAAAGATTCATGTACTGTATGTAAAGCAATTTCCTCCAGTCCCATCTCTGGTGGCAACTTTAGTTATTGGTTTGTTGTATATTCCTTCAACCTCTCTTCTCTTCATTTGTATGCTATCACTAGTGACTTGTATCCTACTACACGTATTGTATGTGAGCTTGTCTTCTATAGGAGCTGCATTTTCTAGGGATCCATAACCTCCTGTAGGGACTTCTCCAGGGTTGGAGATTTTAAGTGCTTGAGGGATAGAATCAAGACTCCTGGCACTAGATTTCTTGCATAAAGCAGAGAGCAGGAAACCCCTGATACGTCTGTGAATAGGAACCTGAAATTCTCCACCCCTGAGCTGGAGTTTGAGAATGAATCAAGATACCTGCCTTAGGCTTAGGACAAAATACATTCACATAGCTTCAGAAACCTAGAGTCAGAAAATCAAGCACGGATTCCTTCAAAATTATTGGATCCACAGAGCCAGGGCAGAAGCAACACAAAACTGCTCAATACTAGGGCCCAAAAGTATGTGATGAACTCTTTAAAGATATTAAGTAGCTAATCATCATGGAAGATAAACTGCAGACCAGGAAATGGAAAGTTAATTTCTGAAAAAATAAAAATATTATACCCACTGGAAAGGGATTTGAATATTAATATGTTTAAATCATTCAAGTAAAGAAAGTATTTGGTCCACAAAAGGAAAGAAATGTCTGTAAATCAAGAATAAGTGAATATGGGAAAGAACCTAATTAAAATCCTAAAAATGAAAAATACGTGGTTGTTGATATAAGAAAAACAGTACAGAAGTTAATAGTAGATTAGATGCAACATAAGAATAAACAAGTAAATTGAAAGACAGATTTAAGGAGATAACTGAATTCAGCTAACAAGGATAAAGAGATAGAAAATATGAAAGTGAATTTAGGGGGCTTGAAGGGTCAATGGAGGAGTTTTCCTATAGGAGCTTCTAAAGAAGAGAATAAAGAAAATGAAGGAAATAGTCAACAAGTTATGTAAATAGTACGTGAACATTTTTTAGAATTTAATAAGTGCTGAAAATGCACACATATTTAAGTATACAATCTACATCTAGATACATTCATGCAAAACATAAATTATAAAAAAGCAAAACCAAAAAAATCCTGCAAGCCACCAAAGGGAAGGTCTAGGCTGCCCATAAGGAGTGAAAAGCAGACTGACTACAGATTTTTCATTGGCTTCAATTAATTTCAGAAGACAATGGTAAAATGCATTTAAAATACTAAAGAAAATTTACCTTCAGTTTATAATTTAATCCCAATATATATTATTCAAGATTTGTCACAAAACATATTCCCTGAGACATCTAAAAATGAAGTTTATTCTCACCCTGTGCTCATTTAAAGAATTATTTTAAAATATAATTCAGCAGGAGCGCCTGGGTGGCTCAGTCAGTTAGGCGTCCAACTTCAGCTCAGGTCATGATCTCGCAGTCCGTGAGTTTCAGCCCCGCATCCGGCTCTGTGCTGAGCTCGGAGCCTGGAGCCTGCTTCGGATTCTGTGTCTCCCTCTCTTCTGCCCCTCCCACGCTCATGCTCTGTCTCTCTCTCTCTCTCAAAAATAAACATTTTTTTTAAAAAAAGAAAAGGGGCACCTGGGTGGCTCAGTCGGTTGAGTGTCCAACTTTGGCTCAGGTCATGATGTCACAGTCTGTGAGTTCGAGCCCACATTGGGCTCTGTGCCAACAGCTCCGACCCTGGAGCCTGGAGCCTGTTTCAGATTCTGTGTCTCCCTCTCTCTCTGCCCCTCTCATGCTCATGCTCTGTCTCTCTCTGTCTCTCAATAATAAATAAATGTTAAAAAATTTTTTTTAAATATAATTCAGCAAAAAGTATCAATACTGAAAGAAGGAATATGATGCAAGAAATAAAAGAGTATACAAGAATCAGAAAAATAGATTAACAAATCTAAATCATCATTCACTAAATAATAATAGAATTAGCTTTATGTTAAAAACAAGATGGAAATAAAATGCCAATTGTGTCATGAAACATGGAAGGAAGATCAAAGGGAAGCTAAAGGCTGTTAAGGTCCTTGAGCTTCTCAAAACCAAAATGGTTTTATACTTTTATGCTTTATTTTATACTTTATGAGAAAATTAAAATAATAGATATGTATCCTATACACAGCCTAGGTGGCTCAGTTGGTTAAGTGTCCAACTCTTGATTTCAGCTCAGGTCATGATCTCACATTTCATAAGATCAAGTCCCAAGGTGGGCTCTGTGCTGATAACATGGAGCCTACTTGGGATTCTCTCTCTCCCTCTCTCTCTGCCCCTCCCTTTCTCATCCCCCCCCCACCAAAATAAATAAATAAACATTAAAAAATAGATATGTATATTAAATTTCACATGTAAACACTCAGACATTAAAAATAAAACATACATATTTGAAAATGGTCAAAAAATAAAGAGGACTATCAGGAAACAAAATCAAATGGAAAACTTGATTCATTTTTATCACATACATGCGGCAATGTGTATAAGTAACAGAATAAATAGAACTACTCACATTTACAAACAGAGACACGCATTTGATTTTTTTCAAGGTTTATGTGAACGTTGGAAAAAGCAATTAATAAGCATTATCCAATTTATTTGTATAGAATCCTTCTCTTAGATGAATAAAACATTCTTCTCAACCATATATTGAACATTTACCAAACTTCATATGTCACCAAAGAAATGGCATCAAATCATAAGAATCATCATTACAGAAATCATGGCATCTGCCCACCATGCATGGAAATTAGAAATCTACATACCAAATCATGTAGGATATAGCTAAAAGCAAAGCAAATTTTATTTAAAAATACAAACTATTGGAAATGAATTAGGTAAATGCAAATGCTCAACTCGAACAGTTATAAAAGAAAACAATACACGTAAGGTTGCAGAACTAAGAAAATGATAAATGTAAATATACAAAAAATAGATAAAAACTATTAGATTTTGAAAATATCAGTAAGTAAGATAAACTTCCAGTAGGGCTGATCAAGAAGAAAAAGGAAGTCATAATGACATAATATTAGAAATAATATATAAGCACAGATTTGGTAGACAATTAATAAATCATAAGCTAATATATCAATAACTTTATGGTAATGATTTTGAGAAATTAAGTGAGCAACTGTATTTGAAATGTAATTCATGAAATTGACCCAAATGGGAATACACAATATGAACAATTATTTAAAAAATTGAACGTCTAGTCACAATAATCTTTGATCACCCATTGCACAAGAGGTTCTATTCCCAGTTTTGCAAGTTTTTAACAAGCCATCAAGAAATAGATAATTTTTATTTTAGACCAAATATATAAAAAAAAGTTAGAAAACTATCCAACTCACTTTATAATCTTAATATTAAATTTGAACAATCACAGGATTGAAAATGCAAAGTGAGGCCAGGCGCACTTATGCATATGGAAACCCAAAGTTTAAAATAAATACTAGCATATTTTGCCAGACTGTAGGTACTGTTACCAGTCTTTTTAAACTTTTCAAACAATACTATTTGTTTTTTCCTTTTTCTTTTTTTTCTTTATTACTAGGTTGAAAGTTTATTTTAAATCTTTCTTTCCTAATACAGGCATTTAAGGATAAACATCTTCTTCTGAGTACTCAGAATACTCAGAGTACCTGAGAATGGGGTTTCCATATCTAAAGCACACTGGCCCATGCAGCCGGGCGCTGCTCCCAGCTGTAGGCTGCTGCCTGCTCTGGGGGTACCGGGGGCATACAGAGGGGTTGACTCACCTGGTTGCTCTTGCTGAGTTACCCCAACTAATCACCCAGTCCATTACTTTTGTTGCTTTTCTAACTACTGCATCTACATACACAGGACATGAAGAACTCTTTTCTGTATGCATTTTGACCATATATTTCTTATTCAATTGACTTTGTTTTCCACCTTTCAGTTATTCGATATAGCTTCTGATCCACTGAGGCCCCTTTTTAAATCTTCCAGGAAGGTTCTAGATTTACTCATTAATTTTATATTTTTAGGGAACTTCTAAGGATTTGGGACAGTAGGAAAAACTATAACATTAAGTATGCTTTATATTTTGTGATAAACTTTATTTGTATCTAGTGATAAGTTTTATAGTCTTGCATTTTACATTTAGGTAGATGTTCTATTTTGAGTTAATTTTTGTGAAAGGTGTAAGATCTGTGCCTAGGTTCATTTATTTTTTTTCCCCCCACATGGACATCAAGGATTTCCAGCATCAGTTGTTGAAAAGACTATCCTTTCTCCATTGAATTGAATTGCCTTTACTCCTTTGTCAAGACCAGTTGACTGTATTTGTTATTTTGTTTATTTTTTAATTTTTTTATGTTTTATTTTATATTTGGGAGAGAGAGAGAGAGAGAGAGAGACAGTGCACGAGCAGGGAGGGGCAGAGAGACAGAGACAGAATCCGAAGCAGGCTCCAAGCTCCAAGCTGTCAGCACAGAGCCTGATGCAGGGCTCAAATCCACAAGCAGTAAAATGATGACCCACACCCAAGTCAGATCCCCAACCTACTGAGCCACCCAGGCATCCCTGTTATTGTGTGTGTGTGTGTGTGTGTGTGTGTGTGTGTGTGTGTGTGTTTAAGCTTATTTATTTATTTTGAGAGGGAAATAGAATGAGCAGGAGAGGGGCAGAGAGAAAGGGAGAGAGAGAATCGCAAGCAGTTTCCCCAATGCAGGGCTTAACTCAAGAACCTTGAAATCATGACCTGAGCCTAATTTAAGAATCAACCAATTAACTGACAGCCATGCAGTCACCCCCAGTTGACTGTATTTGTTTAGGTTTATTTTGCTCCATTGCTTTACATGTCTATTCTTTTTTTTTTTTTAATGTTTTTATTTATTTTTGCAACAGAGAGAGACAGAGCATGAGCAGGGGAGGGGCAGAGAGAGAGGGAGACACAGAATTGGAAGCAGGCTCCAGGCTCTGAGCTGTCAGCACACAGCCTGATGCGGGGTTTGAACCCACAGACTGTGAGATCATGACCTGAGCCGAAGTCGGACGCTTAACCGACTGAGCCCTCCAGGCGCCCCTACATGTCTATTCTTCCTCCAATACCACACTGATGACTATAGCTTCATAGTAAGTCTTGAAGTCAGGTGGTATCAGTCCTCCAAATTTGTTTGGTTTATGTTGGTTATTCTGGGCCTTTGGCCTTTCCATAAACACTTTAAATTAGCTTTCCAAAATAACTTGCTGATATTTGACTGGGATTGCATTGAATAGACATATAACATAGGGAAGAATTTACATCTTAACAATATTGAGTCTTCCTACACATAAGCATGGAATACCCATTTATTTAGATTTTTTTTATTTCTTTCATCAGAATTTTGCAATTTTTCTCATATAGATCTTGCACATATTTTGTTAGTTTTATACCTAAGTATTTCATTTTTGGTACTAATGTAAATGATATTTCTTTTTGACTTTCAAACTCCAACCTTCATTGCTGTTGTACAGAAAAATAATAAGCTTTTGCATACTAACCTTGCATTCTGAAAATTTTTTATAATCGTTCATTAGTTCCAGGAATTTTTTAATTCATTCCTTGGGATTTTCTACATAAACAATTCATATCACCTGTGAACAAAGACAGCTTCATTTCTTCTTTCCTGGTCTATGTACTTTTATTTCCTTTTCTTGTCTTATTGCGTTAGCAAGGACTTTTACTACAATGTTGAATAGGATTGAAGAGAGAGAACATCCTTGTCTTGGTCTCAATCTGAAGGAGAAAGCATCTAGTTTCTTGCCATTACATATAATGCTAACTGAAGTTTGGTTTTTTTTAATGTTCTTTACTATATGGAGGAAATTCCCCTATATTCCTAGTTTCCTAAGATTCTTTAGCATGAATGGGTATTAGATTTTGTCAAATGCTTTTTCTTGCATCTGTTGACATGACGATATGATTTATGTCCTTTAGCCTATCAATATGATGGATTACATTAATTGAGTTTTGAATGCTGAACAAAACTTACATACTTAGCACAAATCCCACATGGTCATGTTGTATAATTTTTTATATATTATCAAATTTGATTTGCTAATATTTTGTTGAAGATTTTTATATCTGTATTAGTAAGAGATACTAGTCTGTATTTTTCCTAACCTAACTATAAACTTTAATCAGTAATAATGATTAATTTTAACAAATGTCCATGCTAATGCAAGATATTAACAATAGGGGAAACTATGTGTGGCAGGGTGAACGGAAGTGTTCACGGACTCTCTGTACTTTCTGTTCAATTTTTCTATACACCTAAAACTGTTTTAAAAAATAACATCTATTAATTTTTACAAAATAAAAAAAATGCTCTAAGAAAAGTTTTAGATCCAGTTCTGCCAGTAATTAACTTTAGGCAAGTCACTTAACTTTCTGAGCCTGTTTCATCATCTCTAAAATAAAGGACCGGGGCGCCTGGGTGGCTCAGTCGGTTAAGCGTCCGACTTCAGCTCAGGTCACGATCTCGCGGTCCGTGAGTTCGAGCCCCGCGTCAGGCTCTGGGCTGATGGCTCAGAGCCTGGAGCCTGCTTCCGATTCTGTGTCTTCCTCTCTCTCTGCCCCGCCCCCGTTCATGCTCTGTCTCTCTCTGTCTCAAAAATAAATAAACGTTAAAAAAAAATTTTAAAAAATAAAAATTAAAAAAAAATAAAATAAAGGACCTGGATTAGTTGATGTTAAAGTTTTCCTCCAAATAGAAGAGTCTATCATTCTGTGGCTATCAACATAAAGATGTCTGGCCTCCAATAAATATTAAGGTTGAAGAGAAGAGTATTTTGAAAGAAAATAATTCATCAATTTAAGCAAAACTTGAACATCATTACACAATTCTGGAAAATAAATTACACTGAATATAATTATTGGATGAATCTGGTAATCACATGTAGTTTATGTGAAAGGAATAGCAAAGAAATGGAGCATAGGTAGGTATTGACAAAGCATTCATTTAAAGAAGATAGAGTTCAAGTTCTTAAAAGAACTTCAGATGCCTCCGGTGCTGTGAAATTAAATGACATGGTCAAATGATTAAAAAAAAAAAAAAAAAAGATTGTCAATAATGGAAGTTTCATGAAAGTTATTATAAAGTGATGTGTGGGCTTGTGGAACTCTTATCTCATATTTTCTCATCCTTATGAATCAGACAATGATGGCTACACGATGCTGAAATACAGATGTTGTGTCTGACTGATATGTTTCTGTCAGTATCAATGTGGGTTCAGCAGGCAGCTGCTTGTGAGGGGGGTGTCAGAACTGTAAAATATGAGAAAACACAACCCAAATCATATGGCTCATCAGTAGCAGAAAGGGAATTAGAACCTGGGATGGGATATGCACGGACTGGCCTCATCAGACAGCATGATGCAATGATTAAGAACCCAAAAACCTGGTTTTATATCCCAGCTCTGCCATTTACAGGCTGTGTGATCTTGGGAAGTTTGTCTAATTTTCTCTACGTCTCCATAAGCTCTTAGGTACAATGCAGATAATAGTGACTATCCTTCATGAGGATGGAATGAGTTAATATTTATAAAGTGCTAGGATCAGAGCCTGGCCCACAGTAAGTGTTATATGAGTGTTTATTAAATTAAAAATATATAAATTTGAACGCTGGTCTTAGGACTAGCCTACTCTCCTGTGATTCAGCACGTTTTAAGGCATGCCAAGAAATAAACCCAATTACCTCTCTGTGCCATGATTTGGCTGCATGTAACGTATCACCCTCCTACATTGCTTTAAACAAATAGGGGGTTATTTTTCTCACATCACAGGAAGTCTGAAAGGAGCATGCTGCTGGCATTGGTTCAACAGGTTATGAACGTCACGGCCAATATCTCTGGTTATTTTCCTCATACAGACAAGATGACTACTAAAGCTCTAATCATCGTATACTTGGTGAAACAGGAAAAATAGGACTAGGGAAAGGCTGTGCTGGCGAAATATTTCTTAGAAGTCCTTCCAGCCGTTTCCAATTTTACTTAAAATCATGGCTTGGACTAATCAGATCATTGTACTCACAGGTAACCTTCCAAACGTCTTTATGGGTCCGCTATATTCTCCTGTGGGCAGAGTCCAGCGGTCAGTGATGTGAACGATTCACCTGCTAATTCTGACACCGGAATTTTTGAGAGGAATGGAAAATGGATGCTGTGCTCCTGTGGGGGCGAGGTGTCAGAGCCGGCCTTGGCTCCAGCTGGCCTGCTTGGCTACCAAGGGTTTCCCTTAGGACAAGGGAAGTGAGAGTTCTCTTGAGTTCTCTCGGCTCTCGGTTGGCCAGCTTCACACATAATTTAATTGGCTTCTGGCACTTGGCAGGATGGCTTGATGCTACCATCTCCCGTGGCAAATCACAAGTTTTCTGAAAACAAAATGATGGTGTTTGGTTTAATTTTGTCAAACTCCTCTTTTGCACTGGATGTTTATCATACTCGTTTCTAAAATGGACTTTTAACTAGCTCTGAGGATAACTAACACAAAGGGCCAATAAATGCAGACATTTTAGCTGCCCTTAATTCTGGGGAAAAGTTGCTTTATATGGTAAGAAGTAGCAACCCATCCCACCATCCATGCATTCCACATTTCTGTAGTATTGCTTGACTGCAGAGGCTACCCGTTCCCCCAAAGTCTTGCCTTTTATGGACAAAGAGTCTGGGACCCAAGGGGATAGTTTAATTAGCTGCCTCACGTAATCTCAAATTATTGAGAAATCTGCTTTCCATCTTACAAAAGAGAGAATGTTCTCTGACAACTGCATCCCCAGTGAATTGTCTACTTCAGTGTGAAGGGCATCTCAGGGCAATCCCTTGCCAGGAGGGTGACGGTAGTTGTCCCAGCAATGCTCCTGGGCTGCCCCATCAAAAGATGCTACGGTTGCCATTTAGTATAATTAAAGAGCTTCCCAGTTGGCAAGTATTTGCAAGTCCGTGCATTAGAAAATTTCTGTCAGAGCTGGGCCTTGAGACACGACTAGAATTTTGACAGACGGAGAAAGTGATATGAATCATTGGTACCCGAGGGGCATAGAAGAGTAAAAATAAATGTTGAGTTTTAGGGGAAAATAAGTCTTCTTATGATAATAGAATACATCATATTTAAATTTTTTTTAAGCTTTTTTTATTTTTGAGAGACAGAGCACGCGTAGGAGAGGGGCAGAGAGAGAGGGAGACACAGAATCCGAAGCAGACTCCAGGCTCTGAGCCATCAGCCCAGAGCCCGACGCGGGGCTCAAACTCAGGGACTGTGAGATCATGACCTGAGCTGAAGTCGGACGCTTAACTGACTGAGCCACCCAGGCTCCCCAAATATATCATATTTTAAAAGGTACAGTAATATAAATTGTAACACTGAGTTAAGGCCAGATAAACCATGAAAGACGTTGAACACCATTATAAGAAAGTAGATCTCCTATAGGCTATGGGGAAATCACGATTTTTGATGAAAGGAGTGATATAATCTGACTTATGGTTTCAGGGAGATAATTCTAGTGGCAGCGATAAGGGTGGTGTGGAGATGCAAGGATAGAGGCAAAAGTTACAGAGTTTATCCACTAAGGGAACGGCAATAGAAATAGAAATGAAGGCTCAGGGCTCAGATTTGACAAATGTTGCAGAAAAACAAACATGACCGCAATTTCACTTTTGGTTGGATGTTGTGGTAGAAACTTAGTGGTCTCCCAATATCTGGTTGCTTCCCTGTATTCGACTCCTAGCAATGCCAGGAGCTGTGCCACACTGGATGGCTTACACGGCAGAAATGTGTCGTCCCATATTTCTGGAGGCTAGAAATCGAGCTGCCAGCCAGGTTGGTTTCTTCTAAGGCCTGTGAGGGAGAACCTGTTCCAAGCCTTGTCTAGCTTCTGGGGACAATTTGCGATCCTTGGTATGTCTTGGCTTGTCGTGACTCTAATCTCTGCCTCCATCTTCACACGGCATTCTTACTGTGTAACTCTGTCGTATTACAAGGACACTGGTTGTAATGGCTTAAGGATCTACCTTATGCCAGTATGACATCATCTTGACTGATTACATCTGCGATGATCCGATCTCCAAATGAGACAGTTTCCTGAGGTTCGGGGGATTTGGACTTCAACGTGTCTTTTTGGGGGACACAACTCAACCTATCACATCCCTCTTCTGCACAAATGGAGCCCTGATTCGGGGCTGGGAACTGGCCCCCCAGAATGCAGGCTGCTTCTCCTAGCTGTGGCCATGTGGAAGAGGGAAGGCTGACGAGGTGAAGGTAGAATTGTGTGGCAGCTTCTACAAGCCTTCCTTAAGGGACAGGGTCCGTGCGTTCTTTTCACCTATCTTCATGTTTCCTCCATCTGGCTTCAAGGAATAGAGTTGTCAAGTGCAGCCAAAGTAGTCTTTTAACTTTCTTAGATGTTGAGGAGGAATGATCGACAGAGGTTTTGTTTGTATGTTTGTTTGTTTTTGGACACCCTGGGTAAAATGTTAAATAACATGGTACTCCTTCAAAATGATAATTCAAAAGTCCCTACCTATAGCTGACTTCAGCACACAGGTGTGTGTGTGTGTGTGTGTGTGTGTGTGTGTGTGTGTGTGTGTTTTGGCTGACACAATTTTTTAATTTTATTTTGAAGGACAGAGTGGGCAGGGGAGGGTCAGAGAGAGAGGGAGAGAGAGAGGATCCCAGGCAGGCTCTACGCTGTCAGTGCAGAGCCAGACACGGGGCTCAAGCTCACAAACGGTGAGGTCATGACCTGACCTGAAATCCAGAGTTGGACGCTTAACTGACTGAGCCACCCAGGCGCCCCTCGGCTGACACAATTTTTAAGATTTTGAATTGCGATGCATTTAGACAGGCATTTACTCTAGTTTTTAGATAGACAAAATTACAAATATGACTTCACAATCAGCTTTACTTAATTATGGTACATTCCTGGACTCTGAAAGATTTGAGTTTAAGACATCTGAGATATTTTTAAATATCTGGTTAACATTTATTTAGACTAGAGGCTGAAGGTTATGAGGAAGAAAGCCCCTCTCACCTCTACAACCCAGAGCAATCGAGTTCTAGTCCCAAACTCTTACATATAGTTCATTCAGCAACCCAAAAGCTATGCAATTACCCTGACACCCACTGGGGAGAAGAAATTTAGCAATAATTCACTGTTATCCTAGAATGCCGTAAGTGTCTCTCACCTGTTCCCCTCTCTACCAAAGTTGTTTTCTGAAAATGTCTCTTCTCACAACACACAGTCCCCTCCCTGAGAATTGTGGTGAGTTACCTTCAACTTGCCATCCCCCCAGAGATATGTTAGCACCATTAAGAGACTGGCATATCCTGACATTTCTGATATCGCGTGCTGGTGCTGTGTCCAGAGAATAAGAACACTGCAGACGGGGTAGGTTTTGAGAAGGAAATACTGGGTACAATTAGTACATGGAGAGTTTGAATCACCAGTACGTCATCCATGTGAATGGTTTACAGCAGGAAGACCGCATCCTGTGTCCTGAGGAGGGACAAAGTGGATTCATGCCAAGTCCTGCTGGGTGTGCTGGATCTGGATATATGCACCCAAAGACACGTTCCGAGCAGGATGAACATCACTGACAAATGCACGAACAGACTTCAGGGAGCAAGGGGGATGCTTCAGATCTGTATGTGATCTAGCTGGTGACTTGTGTGTCACCTCAACACTACTTTTTCTAAAGCTTTCCATGATTTTGGAAAATAATAGAATGACACCATCCTTGGAGTTTCTCAATCTCATAATGTAGTAGGGTTCTCCGTAGCAAACACAGCCCATTTTTAAATCTTTGGAAACCGAGGCAACCAGCAATGTCAGCACAGCCGCTAATAGCTGCTGCTCATTTAATGTGTAAGTAACAACTTTTCCTGGTTAAAGGCAAAAACATCTGACCAACGAAACGCATTGGCACTGGATTTCATATCTAAGGTAATTTTAAAAATCTACAGTGAGCATCAATTGTTGGAAAAAGAGTGATTTTTTACTTACTCCTTTTACTTAGATCTTAATCTTTCCCAACTGCCCTCTAGGGCAAAAGAACGCTCCTTTGCACCTCAGTTCATATGAACATGCATAAAGAAACATACACATTAGATTAGAAAAGGGTGGTTTCTTAAGTGGTTTTGAGCTGTAAATAATCATTAAAAAGTGACTTTCTCAATTCAAAATGCAGATGTTACACTGTATTTATAGTGACAAAAAAACCCAAAAAACTGGAAACAACGTAAATATCCAAAACCAGACAAAAGTTTTAAAAAATTTGATATGTTCCTATTATGTTATGCTATGCGAGCTTATTAAACATGATTTTACAAGGAGTTTTAAATAGTAAGAGAATATTCGTATGAAATAAAAGTCTGTGCAATGCAAATTGTTACATAGTATGTCACAAGTAGCTAAGGATGTATTGCAGAACGATTGGCAGCTATGTGCTGAAATGTTTGCAGTGTTTTCTCTGGTTGATGAGAGGAGGGGTAATTTATTTTTTAATTTTCCTCTTTCAATATCATACCTATGCTACTCTTATAATGAGGAAAAAATAAGCAACCCAAAGGTGTCTCTTCTACAAAGCCAAGGAGGTTTTTTATCCCCATGCCCAAGAAACACATCCCAACTTCTACCCTTGGGTGCAGACAAATATGAAAGGGGAAAAAGGATTTTCTCAAGTATACTGATATTGTTGGGAAATGCTTATCTAATGCAAACACGGAACCAAAGGAAATGCATAAACATTGACTATTACAAGGATATGCATGTATACAATCCTTCCTCCTGAAGTTTTAAGCAAAGACTCACAGCTACGTGAAGTTGGCTACTTGGAATACAATGTAATGGAGACACAGGGCAGGGGTCCCTGTCATTTCCAAGACTAGCAAGGATTATCATCACCAATATGTCAAACCCCTCTCCTTCCAAAAAAATTTTAAAAAAGAATGAAGAGTCTGTACCAGTTTTTACAAGTTCTTAAGGAAGAGTATCTCCAGCCCATACAGTATAGACTAAAAGTCCATTACAATAATCAAGGAACACCACTAAGGTAACTAGAAATTAACACAGGGTCTTGAAATGTTCCCTTGGGAAACATGTTTTTTGCAACTCAACTGGATAAAGCTATTCTCCTTCATCACTACTAATTGTGTGGTAAAATTAAAAGGCTAAACAAGTGACATGCAGGAATTTCTTCTATACAATGAAAAACAGTATTCTCTAATTCAAACACAGAATCACCATTTAAAACTTATCGATGAATAATGGTATTACAGTTCATAAGAAGGGATTTCCTTTATTGAGTGAACTTTTAAGAGCAATACCCCGTTGTATTATTTACACTGTAAAAACACAATCTGTGTGTAAAGTAAATTTTCCTCACAAAGAATACCTTTTTTTTTTTTTTGTATTTATTTATTTCTTGGGAGACAGAGAGACAGAGTGCAAGCAGGGGAGGGGCAGAGAGAGAGGGAGACACAGAATCTGAAGCAGGTTCCAGGCTCTGAGCTGTCAGCACAGACAGGTCAAACTCAAGGACCGTGAGATCATGACCTGGGCAGAAGTCGGACGCTTAACCAATTGAGCCGCCCAGGCGCCCCACAAAGGATACCTTTAAAACATAACTAAGATTATTAAATACGGTATAAAAAAGTTAAAATAACAACCTGAATATGCTAATAGTTAATAAGAAGTTCCAAAACTTGTGCACTGACACTCTCATAAAATATTTGAGTGTTTACGCAGATGTTTCATTAAAAAAAATGAAAAACTATTTAATGATGATTAGTAAATCCAAAATAGCAAAAGCAAACCCATTAGAATAGGTTCAAAACATTTAAGTGTTATCATTACTTACTGAAAAAGAAACTGACCATAGAATTAAATCTTAAATGGCTTTATGAAAATGTTATATTTTGTAATGATGGGGATGAGAATCTTATTCATAGTTTTCTAAAATGCACAGCAGGAAGGGTATATCAAGCTTTTGGAATATCATATTAACTTGTAAAACTTTACAAAGGACTTAGTAAGATCTTCAGTGGATCCACTTTTTAATTTTTCCATCTTATGAACGTGACAACTAAAACGAAATAGACCCAACTTTTACATAGACATAAAACTACAAATTGTCCTTAATGAACAGTTTTATGCTGGTAGAATCTTCCTGGAATTACCTTGATTTGTGTGACATCAGTTTCTTGTTAGCATAATCATAAGGACAATTAAAAAAAAATCTACCAGGTTTCTCTATTTCGGTTTAGAGTTTGATTGGAAAAATTCAGGAAAACATTCATGAGTTGCTACTTTATCTCTAACACTCTTCTTTCCCTGCCCCCCAATTCCATGTTCTGTGACTCAGAGACTATTTGGAGAGGACACCTGTTTTAAATGGACCCACAGGAAATACCTATGTTGTCTTTTCATAATCTGACCCTGCATCTGGTTGGCTGAAATGTGATCACGATTTAAAAAAAAAAAAAAAAAAAGGAATGCTGCCCACAGACTGAGCAACTTCACTGTGACAACATTTACTGGAAGGCAGAGGGAATCCAGTTTATAGTTATTTTCCTTCCATTAAGCCTTGCTATTGTACGGTAGGAAAAAATAAGTAAAAGGGCAATACCAGTTTAACCCTCAAAAGATTAGTATTGAATTACACACCCGGGGTTTGCTTCCCAACTCCGACCGATTTGTTTTGAAGCTGAAAGCAATCTCGAACCAGAAACCATATCTGACACCGCTTTCTCTACAATTTTAATTTATAAAATTTATAAATTTTTATAATTTTTTATTTTTTATTTATAAACCTCTCGTCCAAAGTTCATAGTCGGTCCTGTTGTATCATACATTGACACGCTATTTATAAACCTCCTGGGAAAAAGCACGGGGCAGGCCATCCGCTGGAACAGAATTCATAAGGGAATCTCACAGCGATTAACAGTGGTCTATCACTAAAAATCCAGTTGGGTTCAAAACTAAGTCACTCGGGAGCCACCGGCGCGCGGGCTCACACCCCACGGCCGGGCCTCCACCTGTCCCTCCGCGCTGAGCACCCGCCTTGGCCAGCAAGAACCCCCTCCGGCGCAGTCCCCGCGGCGGCGACGTCTGTCCACACTGGGGTCCCCTCCGTCAGGGCAGGTTTCCCGCCCGCCCGCCCGCTCTCTGCGGACCACGCTCCCTCTCCGGCCGGCAGAGGCCACCCGCCGCGGCCCCGGAGAGCGGCGCGCGCTTCCCGAGCCCTGGTCGCACTCGGAGGCCGCCCACCCACCCGTGGGACGCCTAGGGGGCGCCCGGGCCGGGTCTCCCGGGGCCCCTCGAACGCGGGAGCAGAATGACGGAGATGACGAAGGAGCTGACGCCACGCCGCCCGGCCGCGGCAGCAGCTAGTGTCCGCCGACGCCGCCCCGCCCGCGCAGGTCGCCGGGCGCTAGCGGTCGCCGGTCCCGCGGGGCGCGCCCGCCGCAGACCCCGCCCCGCTCCGCCCCGCCCCGCCCCGCCCCGCGGCCGGCCGCTCCAGGGTTCCCCCGGCACCCGCCCCCGCGCGCCCTGCGCTCCCGCCCTTCCTCGTCGCCGCCCAGCCTGCCAGGCCTTTTGCGAACATGGCGCTTGTCCCGTGCCAGGTGCTGCGGGTGGCGATCCTGCTGTCCTACTGTTCTATCCTGTGCAACTACAAGGCCATCGAAATGCCCTCGCATCAGACCTACGGCGGGAGCTGGAAATTCCTGACGTTCATTGATCTGGTAAGGCCTTCCGCTCCCCTCCCCCGTCCGCCCTGCACCCCGAGTCCGTGTGTGTGTGCGTGCGTGGGTGCGCCGGCACCTGCGCGCGCCTCCAGCCTCCACCCGTGTCCTCGCCTCTCCCCCAGTGATTGCGTCTAAAGGCCTGGCTGCCCCCCGCAGCAGCACCTCTGAACCACCCGTTACCTGGTAGCTGGGGCACGAATGGAGGTGGGCACAGCCAGGTGGTGGGGCTGTTTGGAGGGGAACCCAGACCAGCTTCTAAGAGGTGACACGGAAAGAGTCTCAACAAATGGATCAGACGACCTTGGTCATGAGTGGCCTCAGACCCATTCGCCCTCAGCGTGCTTCCCAGAGCACCCACCGTGGGATCAAGTTGCAGCAACAGAAGGAAACCTGGGTATTGTTGAATTACTTGGAGCTTCCTCAGAGAGAACCAAAATCCTCATAAAGAAGAGAAAGCGCCTAATAAAGTTGTCTTCTTCGCATCTGTTTTCTTACCCATTGTCAGTAATTTACTTCTAACCTTTCTCCCAGAAACATTAGGAGAGAGGCTTTCAAAATACATTACCAGTAAGACTTTACACTCCTTATCTTTCCCCCTAAAGTCTGCAGTGGTTTGCATAAACAGTTCTGATGACACAACAGCATAACCTTGGCAGCTGCACTTGGTTTTGGGTTGTTTTGTTTTTGGTTTTTTTTTTTGGTTGTTTTTATTTTTTTGAAATAAAGCTTATCCACTTCTGGCACTGAAAAGGCCAGAGCATCAGAACATGAGCATAAGGCCCAATAATGACACGGGGTGAAATCTAGGAGTTTAGGGGTGAAAGGTGACTAATTTAGGCTGTGTGGTTACACTAAACAATGACCAAATATGGGTAGAGGGTTAGAACAAATCAAGGAGTTCCAAAGACTAGAGAAAATGTAGAAGCAATTCCTAGGATGCCAGAACTGCCCATCCAAGATTATATATGAGATTGGCTGCACAAGCAAGATTATAATCTTTTATTGTTGACCCTCCGTTTTGATGAAGAGAATGTGATACGTGTTCTAAGATATTTCCAAGGCTTAGGATCCCTCAAAGAAATGCAGTGGAGGGCTTTTTGTTTAGAAATACCGTTTTAAATTTGTTTCACTTTCCAAAAAGAATTTAAGTATCTTTTCGCAGCAGTTTCCAAACTATGCACATGCCCTTGGGCAACAAGACTTCTCAGGGCATAGAGTGTTTCAACGGTTTCAGTTTTCAGATCCTCAACTTCCATCTTTTTCTTGAAACTGATCTGCCTCTGAGCATGGATAATGTCTGCTAGTTCTTCTTTCTTCCTCCTCATTCATGCAAGAGATGAGCACACGACAAGGCTCTGTGCTGGTTCCTTTTAGCATTCTGAATATGGATTGTCACCAAGACTCTCTTCACATTTGATTGAAAAACGAAGTCAGACTTGTTTGGACAGAAAGTTTTATTGGGTTGATTGGCTTGTCAATGAGGATTGGCTATGCCAATTATGTTATAGAGCAGACATTTTCTGTAGATTGAATGAGTGAAATCTGCAGCCCTGAGGTTCTGATAAATATGTATCAGAGCATTCAAAATCATGTTCCTTTTTCAAGTGTTTAAACTTACGTTAAAAATGTTTAGATGTTATTTAAAAATATGTGCATAGATTTTCGGAATTCTTTTAGGGGCTGCGTGAATAAAATTCCTCTTGGATCACTACCTTATCGCATTCCTTAATCAGATCGCACTAAGAGCTGGCCCACTTGTGTGTTGCCAAGGAGCGGTGATGAGTTGAAATACTGATGGAGACCCTACCAGGGCCATGGAAACTATGAACAGTTCTCAGAAGTACCTTTGCATTAAGAACAGTTTGGGGAGGTAAGGAAGGGGGTCAGCAGGTGAGGGGGGTAAAATTTGAGAGTGTCAGCCCGTGAGAGAGGACTACTTCTCATGTTGGCATTGCTTACGTGTGTTACAAAATAAGGCTCTCAGGAAACAGTATACCTCTCACAACCTTTCTGTGACATGATACCAGAGTAGAGCCAATTTGGCTGTACTTGAACTGCCCTGCAATTTATATTTAAGCGTTTGATGATTGGACATGCCTGTTTTCAATATATAATCACCACAAACATACTCTTACCTACTAGAATTCTGGCAAGGAATTCAAATTTGATTCTGTTTGTTTCATATTTAGATTCAGTTTGTATAGTGCCTTCAAGCCAGTTGTTCAGACTTTTACTTTCTGTGACTTCTGATTGAGATAGAATAATTATCTTTAATCAAGAGTTCCTGGGGCGCCTGGGTGGCGCAGTCGGTTAAGCGTCCGACTTCAGCTCTGGTCATGACCTCACGGTTTGTGAGTTCGAGCCCCACGTCGGGCTCTGTGCTGACAGCGCAGAGCCTGGAGCCTGCTTTGGATTCTGTGTCTCCCTCTCTCTCTGTGCCCCTCCCCCACTCACACTCTGTCTCTCTCTCTCTCTCTCAAAAATAAAGATAAAAAAATTAAAAAAAAAAAGAGTTCCTGTGAGGAAGTATGTCTAGAATATATTCATAAAAACATTGGTGCAAAGTATTATTTTTTTAATTATTAGAGACTTAGTGTCTTCAGAATTTAAGCACGGTATGCTGTTGAAACAGACAAACTGTCAGTCCTTAGTAATGGCATGAAGAGATCAGGCTACTCTAATTTACCCATTTGACTTTTCATTTTTTTGCATGTTTAAAACAAACTATAGGGGCACCTGGGTGGCTCAGTTGGTTGAGCGTCTGACTTCAGCCCAGGTCACGATCCTGTGCTTCGTGGGTTTGAGCCCCGTGTTGGGCTCTGTGCTGATGGCTCAGAGCCTGGAGCCTGCTTCAGATTCTTTATTTCCCTCTCTCTCTGCCCCTACCCCACTCTCTCTGTCTCCCAAAAATAAATAATCATTAAAAAAAATTTTTTTAAAACAAACTATAAACTTTATTACTTTAGGGCCTTGGACAATTTTAATGATTCTAAACTCATTAGAGCAATTTTGGAGGCGGGATTCGCTTCTAAAACTTTAACGAGAAGGCCCTTTTTCTAACCAACTTGGATTGCAGAGCCAGGATGTTATCCTGGTGGCCACAGTCTGATTCTATGTTCCACAGCATCAGTTTACTAGAACGTAAGTCAGGAAGGACTCTCAGGCTGCATGTATCCGGAAGCAGATAACCGGTTATGTGGTATTGGCCATTCCAGCTATAGCCCTATCTTCCTTTGAGTGTTAGAGTCATCCCAGTAGAATCAGAGCTCATGCTTCAAAACAAGCACAAGTTACTGCTATCGGTAATCCTACAGTGTTCTTCCCCAAGAACTTCTTTTCCTAGCATTGAAAAACTATAAGAGAACTAGAGTGTTTCAGAAATTCAAGTCAGTAAATAGAAATGGAATACTGGCTTGGTGTGGTAGGCAGACTAACGAGTCCTCCGTGACGTCCACATCTTCATCCCTAGAACCCATGGGTATGTTCGGGTACACGGCAAAGGGAAATTAAGGTTGCTAGTTGGCCGACATCAAAATAGGGAGGCTATCCCAGATTATCCATGTGATCCAGTGTAATCACAAAGGTTCTTAAAATGGAAGGAGGCAGAAGGGAAGAATCAGTTGGAAGAAGATGTGTCTGTGGAAGAAAGTCACAGAGAGACGCAACACTGCTGGGTTGGAAGGTGGAGGAAGGGGCCAAGAGCCAAGAAATGTGGGAGGTGTCTAGAAGCTGAAGACAGCAAGGAAATAAATTCTTCTCTAGAGCCTTGAGAAGAAACACAGTCCTGCTGACACCTTGATTTTTAGTCCAGTGAGACCCACTTTTGGACTTCTGACCTCCAGAACTATAAAATAATAAATTTGTGCTGTTCATGTCACTAAAATTATGGTAATTTGTTACAGCAGCAATAGAAAACTAGTACACTTGGCTTTAAATCCTCTGACCCAGAAAAAAACTTAAATGCTATTGTACTTACAGTGACTCAACTAGTTCTTTATGTGTATTAGGTAACTGGTTAATTTTAGCTTCAACCAAAATACAGATTTTTGCCTACTGCATCTGATATGAAACTAACAACAGGCACTATGAGAGTCTATAAAAACTGAACAAGATTGGAAAAACTAGGTCTTTTCTTCTCTGTGACGTTATGCAACATCTCATGCCAGGAGCACGAACACTCTCTGAACTGGAAATGAGCTAGAAAGAAAGAAAATTGAAATGAACCAATGTTGAAGTATTTCCTTAACCAGCATCACAGCTGATTAATTTTCTTGAAATGATGCAGATTCATTCACTTACTGGAGGATTAAAGGATAATTCTCCAAGTTATACAGGAATTGCTCCCCAAGATGGTAAAAATGAAGAATTAGAATACAACCAGAATAAATAAATTAAAAGAAAAAGGCAATTGTATGTTGAGGCTTCAAAGTAGTGGTGGAGTATAATAAACATTTGTAAACGTAAACATTTGAATAAATGGAAACTTTCCAAATATCCAATGAGTTTTCCTGTCCTATTTCCCCCTAAAACATTGAGAGTAACAGGGATTTTTGAAACATATCAACCAAAATTTTATTCAGATGTATATGGTAGAATGTATAACACGTGAGTCAGAATCAACTTCTTTGAAAAACATGAACTGGACATTTGTTATATAAAAAATTAATACTGATCTTGAATATGTGACATTTTGATTTAAAAAAATTTTTTTAATGTTTATTTTCGAGACACAGAGAGATAGAGTGCAAGGGGTGGAGGGGCAGAGAGAGGGGGAGACACAGAATCCAAAGCAGGCTCCAGGCTCTGAGCTGTCAGCACAGAACCTGACTTGGGGCTCACACTTACGAACCACGAGGTCATGACCTGAGCCCAAGTCGGTCGCTCAACTGACTCAGCCACCCAGGTGGCCCGAGACATTTTGATTTTTAAAGACTGACACAGAAATAGGCTATTCCATTTGCTCTGATTTGTAGTGTTCACCATTTTGAGGGTTCTAGTTTCTTAGGGTTCCATTTTATTCGTTGTTTCTCTTGTGCTGACTTTTCATTCATGCATTACCAGGACATTTGTTTAGACCCGGCCTCCCCAAAGTGTGGTCTGAGGACCAGCAGGAATGATCTTACCTGGGAGCCCATTAGAAATGTGGAACTTCAGGCTCCACTCCCAACCTTCTGAATAGAATCCAACGTTTGTTTTGTTTGGTTGTGTCTTCTTTTGTTTTTTTAAGTAGGCTGAACGCCCAGCGCAGAGCCCAGTGCGGGGCTTGAGATATCAAGACCTGAGCTGAGATCAACTGTTCAGAGGCTTAACTGACTGAGCCTCTCAGGCACCCCTGAATATAAATAATCCAGACTTCTAATAAGACCATTACGTGACTCCTGTGCGTGTTCTAGCTTGATACATACTGCTCTAGGCCAAACTGTTTTTGTTTTGTGGTTTAACATGGAATAGCTTATAGGATGCAGCCTCAATATATTAGTTCTGCCTACTGTATTTAAAACATACTTAAACATAGTTCAGAACATATTTCAGGTGACTCTTATTGTGACATAATTAAAAACAGGATGTAAAAAAATTACAACTTTAAAGTAAAAGAAAGAGACAAATGTGTATGTCTCAGACACCAGGGATGGGTTACTTATTGCAGTTGAAAACCAAATTTAGCCGATCTTCAGGGCAACCAAGGCAAAAAAGAATACAGTTTTGATCCTAGCATTGGATGAAAGAAGCGTAGCAATTTATCAGGAAAAATATAGTTCTTTCCAGGCATTGGTTTTTCAAGGGTATTTCTCTCTCAGAGGGAGAGTAATTCTTGCTACTTTGCAAATTCAAGCAATTTCATGTAAAGGACATTGTCCTGTAATGTAATGGACATGTCATGTCCGTTGTCATGTAAAGGACATTGGGTATGGGGCACCTGGGTGGATCAGTCTGTTAAAGGAAGGACTTTGGCTCAGGTCATGATATCGTGACCCGTGAATTTGGCCCATGTCCGGCTCTGTGCTGACAGCTCAGAGCCTGGAGCCTGCTTCGGATTCTGTCTTCCTCTCTCTCTGCCCCTCCTCCACTCCTGCTCTGTCTGTCTCTCTGTCTCAAAAATAAATAAACATTAAAAAAACCAACAAATTTTAAAGGACATTGGGCAGCATAGTGGATGAATAATGCCTTTGATTTTTAGCAGAATACATAGAAATATTTTTATAATTGATGTTTCTTATATCAAGATTTTATGAAAGCCAAAAACATGGTCTTATATTTTGACTGGGTAAAGGCATTTTTGTAGAGGTTTAAAGTAATATAATCTAGGTATTTATTTTTGTTATCTAAATCCTTATTGCAAAAGAATTTAAGAAAACCACAGAGGGAGCAGGATAAATAAGGGCTCAGATGTTGAAAAGCTTGGGGTGTTCAAAGAGCAGGAAATGGTCAAGTATACCTAGGGGATGCATTTTTTTGCGTTTAGACATGCTAAGAATTTTGGACATTAAAAAAATACTAAAAATAAATTGCATAAGTATACTAATGCATTTAAGTTTGTCTTATATTTACTTACGTACTTACAATAAAATATTCTTGACTCTAGTTCATGGCTTGATTTTAAATAGGAAATAAAATATCTTGAGAAGAGATTCTGTGTATCATTATGTAACTATGGTACTTAGTTTTGCCAGTCAAAACCACAAAGTGCCATGTAAAGGCCAGTAGTTCATTGAGTACTCAGTGAACAAAATTAGGTGGGGTTTTGTTTGTTTGTTTGTTGTGTTTTGTTTGGATATTACACAAAGAGGGTGAAACAGCACTTTTTTTTTTTTTTTTTTTCAGTAGAATTGGACTTGACCCTAAAATGTGCCCATAAATTTTAAGGAAATCATGCTTTTTCCTAACCTGGGGGAAGAATTGCGAGTATAATGCTTCACACAGAATCCACTTCACCCTCTTTGAAAAATGTTTCTTTTGGATTAGACATAAAATAGGGGCCTGGTTTTGTCAGAGTGGGGGAAATAGTTGATGATATAATCACCCATTCCCCTTTCTTAGTTGCAAATGTTATTGAAATTACAGAAAGTCATCTGACCACTGGTTGAGGTCACTTTTTTCCCCGTCCCCGCCATCCTTCATGTCTGGTATAACATTTAGCAAAATTGGTAGCTGCTCTTGAGGGTTTTCATTTGTTTCTCTGCGTTGCCCTGAAATGTCATATGTTTCTGTGGAAGTGTGAACAATAGTACAATTTTCCATATTGAATCAGATGTTCCTGTGATCCAAGCATATTTGGAAAAACCTTACTGCTTCAGTAACAACATAGCTTTCTTTTGTGTCTGGCAGTCTGTAGCTAGGCAGTTAAAGGGCCCATTTCTCACCTGCAGAGTAGTCCTGCCCCAGTCTGGTGAGCAGGGAGCTCTCTTTGAATGTGAAAGGCCCCTTGATCAGGTCCGTTGTGGAGTGGAATGTAGCTTTGATAAGCTTGATCAAGATATGCTAATCAAGAATAACCAGAGAAATTGTTTGAATTTGCAAAGTAGCAAGAATTACTCTCATTCTCAATCTTGAGAAAATGGAATGTGTTCATTACAGTGCTTTAGAAGCCTGGGATTCTAAAAAGTCAGACAATGATCTAGCCCCTTTGCATTGACTTAGACCTGTCAGACTGGGTTATAATTTAAAATTTTGATATCGGGGCGCCTGGGTGGCTCAGTCGGTTAAGCGTCCGACTTCGGCTCAGGTCATGATCTCGTGGTCCATGAGTTCGAGCCTCATGTCGGGCTCTGTGCTGACAGCTCAGAGCCTGGAGCCTGCTTCGGATTCTGTGTCTCCCTCTCTGACCCTCCCCCCGTTCATGCTCTGTCTCACTCTGTCTCAAAAATAAATAAACGTTAAAAAAAATATATCCCTTTAAAAAAATTTTTAAAAATAAAATTTTGATATCAAAAATAATACGTAGACGGGCACCTGGCTGGCTCAGTCGGTTAAGCATCCGACTTCTGCTCAGCTCATGATCTCGCAGTTCATGAATTTGAGCCCCAACTGGGCTCTGGCTGGCAGCTCAGAGCCTGGAACCTGCTTCAGATTCTTTGTCTCTTTCTGCCCCTCCCCCACTCACATACACTCTCTCTTTCTCTCTCTCTCTCTCAAATAAACATTAAAAAATTAAAAAAAAATAATATGTAGAATTATCGAAAATTTGTGCAATACAGAAGGCTACAGGAAAGAGTATATTCCATCTTAATGATCCCTAATTTTCTGTACATCTTAGCATTTTAGTGCTTCAAGATGGTATTTCAGAACTTCACACACAGAAGCATTCATAGAGAATCAGACTGCAGATATATAAGTACATGTATACATGCATATAGAGTCAGATTTCACAAAAAATTACATTCTTTGTAAAAAGTTATGTTTTTGAGTTATACAGAACAATATTTATTACTCAGAGATACCAATGTTAGTATTTTGGTATTTGCCTTTTGAGCTGTATATATATATATATATATATATATATATATATATATATATATACATACTTGTCTTTAAAACACAAGTTCAGTGTATACATATGATTTGTGTGCATTCATTTTTAAGATTAACATACACCAGGGGGCCTGGGTGTCTCCCTCAGTTAAGTGTCTGACTTGGGCTCAGGTCATGATCTCGCAGTTTGTGAGTTCGAGCCCCGTATCGGGCTCTGTGCTGACAGCTCAGAGCCTGGAACCTGCTTCACTTTCTGTGTCTCCCTCTCTCTCTGCCCCTCTCCTGCTTGTGCTCTGTCTGTCTCTCTCTGTCTCTCAAAAATAAATAAACATTAAAAAATTTTTTTAAATATGTAAAACTAAATAAAATTAACATACACCAAATTTCACTTTTTGGTGCACAGTTCAGTGATTTTTGACAGATGCATAGAGTCATGTAGCCATGATCACATAAAAATATCATTTTATGCTGACTCCTTATAGTCAAATCCTTCCCTGGGACCACAGATTTGTTCTCTATTCCTATAGTTTTGCCTTTCTAGAAAAATATATAAGGCATACCATATGTAGTTTTTGAGTCTGGCTCTTTTCATTTAGCATAATGCATTTCAGATCCCTCCACGTTGTATACAATAATAGTTTGTTCCATTTTATTGCTGAGTAGTATTCCGTGGCGTTGATGTATCATTTTGTTGATTATTCATAAGTTAGAGTAGTTTGAGTTTTTTCTAGTTTGAGGTGATTATGAAAAAAGCTGCTATAAACATTTACATACAAGTTTTTATATGAACACGAGTTTTCATTTTGGAGGGTAGTGGAATTGGTTGGTTATACGGCAAATATATGTTTGACTTGATAAGAGACCACCAGCCTGTTTTCCAGAATGCAGGCGCCATGTTGCATTGCCATTAGCGACGCTTGAGAGTTCCAGTTGCTCTGTGTCCTCATCAGTGTGTGGCACTGTCAGTCTTTCTTCTAGTGTAATGATTCCTGCGGCTGTGTCGTCGTATCTCATTGTAGTTTTAATTTGAGTTTCCCTCATGCCTAATGATGTTAAGCATCTTTTATGCGCATTGTTTGTCATACGTGTATGGTCTTTGAAATGTCCGTTCAAATCTTTTGCTCATTAAAAAAATAGATTGTTTTCTTATTGTTAGGATTTGAGAGCGTTTGTGTTTGCCAAATAACAGTTCTCTGCCAAATATGTGATTTGTAAACTTTTTTTCCTGGGGTATCTTGGCATTTTATTAGCAGTGCCTTTTGCGGAGCCGAAGTTTATCCTTTTGATGACATCCAGTTAAGTACGTTTTTTTCTTTTATGGAACATACTTTTGATGTTTATTTAAGAACTCTTTACTCAACCCAAGCTCACAAAGAGTTTCTCCTCTAATTCTGTCTAGAAGTTGTATAGTTTTAGATTCTACATTTAGGCCTATGATCTATTTTGACTTTGTTTTTTGGGTATGGTGTGAGGTAAATGTTGAATCCGCCCCCCCCCAACCCCCACCTTGTTTTTTTGCATATGGGTGTACAATTGTTCCAGGACCATTTCTTGAAAAGGCTGTCCTTTCATTTTTGTCCAAAATCAATTTAACTACATTGTAGGTCTGTTACTGCTGTACGTGTTTGTCTGTTCACAAGAACCACACTGTGTTCATTCCTGCAGCTTTACTCTAATGCGTCTTCAAAGCAGGTAGTGGGGGTCTTCCAACTTTCTTCTTTTTCAAGATTTGTTGAGGCTAGTCTAATTACTTTGTAGAACACCCTTGTCAGTATCTATAAATAATCCTGCTGGGAGTTTTTGAGAGAGATTCATTGAATCTGTAGAACAATTTAAAGAAAATTGACAACAATATTTACTCATCCAATTCATGCACATAATATACTTCTCCATTTATTGAGATCTTCAGTTTCTTTCATCGGAGTTTAGTAGTTCTCAGCCTATGGCTCCTACAACATATTTTATTAGATTTATACCTGTGTGTTTTATTTTTATTAGTACTATTATAAACGGTACTTGAAAAATTATTCTTTTATCAAATTTTTTCAAGTATAATTAATGTACGGTGTTATATTAGTCTCAGGTGTACCATTTAATGATTCAACAATTCAATTCATTTCTTAGTGCTCATCACGGTAAGTGTACTCTTGGTCCAATTTATCTGTTTTCCCCCTCCCCCCCCTCCCCCCTGGAAACTACCAGTTCTCTATATTTAAGAGTATGTTTTTTTGTCTCTTTTTTTCTTAGTTTGTTCATCTGTTTCTCAAATTCCACATATGAGTGAAAGCATATGGTATTTGTCTTTCTCTGACTGTCTTACTTCACTTAGCATGATACTCTCTAGGCCCATCCATGTTGTTGGAAATGGCAAGTAAATCTTTTATATTTAAATGACATTTTTATTAAGACAGTTGTAGATTCGTGTCAGTTGTAAGATACAACACAGAGAGATCAGCGTAGGCTTTACTTAGTTTCCCCCTGTAGTGACGTCTTGTACAACTTTAGTATATCACAACCAGGATATTGACATTTAAACAGTCAAGATATGAAACAGTTCCCTTACCACAAGGACCCCTCATGTAACCTTTTTATGGATGCATGCACCTTCTTCCTCTACCTCATCCCTGCCCCCTGGCAACCATTAATTTATTTCCCATTTCTATGACTTTGTCATTTCAAGAATCTTATATAAATGAATTGATATACACATAACTTCTTAGAATTGGCTTTTTTCACTCAGAATAATCCTCTGGAGATTCACCCAAGTTGTTATATGTTCAATAGTTTGTTCCTTTTTATTGCTGAGTAGTATTTCATGGTATGAATGTACCACAGTTTAGTCACCAATTAAAGGACATCTGGATTGTTCCAAGTTTTGAGCTATTATGAATAAAACTACTATGAACCTTCATGCACAGGTTTTCGTGTGAACATAAGTTTTCCTTTCTGTGGCAGAAAAATTAAGAAGGCAATTGCCGGGTTGTGTGGCATTTGCAGACTTAGTTTATTATTATTATTATTATTATTATTATTATTATTATTTTATTATTTCATTAGATTTATTTTTTTTTCATTTTTACGCATTTTATGTAAATTCTTTTTTTAATTTTGCAAACTTTGTTTTAAAAGAAACTTCCCAGGACAACAGAGTGGCTGTACCATTTTTCATTTCCACCAGCAATGTGTGAGCAATGCAGTTTCTCCTCATTCTTGCCAGTTAGTTGATGTTATTTGTCATGTTAGCCATTTGATTGGTGTGTGGTGGCATCTCATTGTGGTTATAATTTGTATTTCTCAAATGGCTAATAATATTCCACATATTTTCATGTGCTTGCTTGCCATGTGTATATTCTCCTCAGTGAAACATAGTATTGTTTTGTTTATTGTTAATATATAGTATATAGAGATGCTAAATTCACTTATTCATTCTAAGAACTTTGCCATAGATTCCATGGGATTTTCTTTTTTATATATATATAGTCACGTCATCTACTAATAGAGACAGTTTTTTTTTTCCCCCAATCTTCATGGCTTTTATTTCTTTCGCATGTTTTATTGCATTGGTTAAGACTTCTAGTACAATACTGGACAGAAGTTGTGAGAGTGGATGGATATCCTTGCCTTATTTCTTTTTCAGGAGTAAAACTCTTTTGCAGTTCATTATGATGTTAGCTATAAATCGTGTTGCAAATAATCTATCAATTTGAGTATCTTCCATTCTTTTCCTAGTTTGCTGAGAGTTACCTTTTTCAGCTCTTCTCTCTCCATGATTTCTCCCATACTTTTCAATTCTCAGATGCTCCTTTTCTTGGTTCCTCTGGCCAGAAAATGGAATGCTTTCAGAATTTTAGCCTCCCATACTGTCATGTAGTCCTACACAATTGCGGCTGCCTTCACAGGGATGCAGCAAGAGAAGAAAACCCATAACCCTCCAATACTCTCTGTACACGAGGGCTTCCTTTTCCCAATTCCTCTGGCTAGAGAGATGGGTTTTCCACTGTGCTATTGCCAGTGTAGCTCTGTAGCTGAGAGGAAAATAAAAGAGGGAAAAGTAGAGGGCGGGGAAAGGTCTCCCTCATGATCTCTAAAATGTGGGAATCTTTTCCTCAGTCTTCTGGCTATTTTTCCTAGAATTTGTGCTGTCAGTGCTAGCTGTATGATCCCAAGACTCAGCTCACCCTCAGGTCAAATTTAGGGAAGAAAGGAAAAATAAAATCCACCAACCTCACCCCTTATGCATCCTTATTCAAGTTTTTACGTTAGTTCCCAATCCATCTGCTATGTGTACTTATCAACATCCTCAGGTAGTTGATTTTTGTGTTTTTTTTTTTCAGGGTTATTAGTTGTAATTAGTGAGAACGATCGTCTATAGTCAGTTTTCTCCATCTTGGCTGGCACCAGAAGTAGCTTACATATAATGTTAATTCCTTTTTTTTCCCGCTTAGCATATTTTGTAAACATTTGCCTCTGCCATTATACATTCTTCCATAACCTCATTTTAATGACTGCATATTCCTTAATATGGATGCTCATATTGATTGTCGTGGGGAACAGATAAATCTTTACACACATTTGTGATTATTTTCTTCAGATAAATTCTTAGAGGCAGAATTATTATAATAAAGTCTTCAAAAGATTATCTTCAATCAAGAGACGATCTTAAATCAATCCAAATACACACTGTCACATATTTGGAGTACTTATGTCTCTATATTCTAGTTGACACTATGAATAGAAAACTACTTTCACTGATCACTCAAGATGCTTAAACTTAACAATTTTCTGTCCAGGAGATGCCCTGCAAATATTTCATTACGTATCTCATAAGTATGAAAGATTAGCTGTCTTTGACTCTGTGTTTACAAAAACCAGTGCTATTAAGCACATTTAGTTTGGGCTCATACGTATTTGAGCCAAACATAAGTCTTCAATTGCCTACAACATCCTAATTAGGACAGAATTGACATGGATAAAGTGAGCAAGAATAATTTGCAGTGCACGATGATCATGGGTTTTCTTGTACATTCCATTCGTCTTGCATGAAAATTGTACTTTAGCTGAGTCAGGAATGATTGACTAGAGCCAATCTGAAAGGCTACATCAAGAGTCTGAAGAAGGTATGTTAGCTATAACATTACACATCATTTTCTTTGTAATTATAGTGATACGTCTTTGCTATTTTTTTAAAGAGACGTATGAACATTAAGAATGCATGTAGAGGGGCGCCTGGGTGGCTCAGTCAGTTAGGCATCTGACTTCGGCTCAGGTCATGATCTCACGGTCTGTGGGTTCGAGCCCCGCATCGGGCTCTGTGCTGACAGCTTAGAGCCTGGAGCCTGCTTCCGATTCTGTGTCTCCCTCTCTCTGACCCTCCCCTGTTCATGCTCTGTCTCTCTCTGTCTCAAAAATAAATAAATGTTTAAAAAAAATTTAAAAAAAAAAAAAAAAAAAAAAAAAGAATGCATGTAGAGGGGCGCCTGGGTGGCTCGGTCCGTTAAGCATCCGACTTCGGCTCGGGTCATGATCTCACGGTCCATGAGTTCGAGCCCCGTGTCAGGCTCTGTGCTGACTGCTCAGAGCCTGGAGCCTGTTTCGGATTCTGTGTCTCCCTCTCTCTCTGCCCCTCCCCTGTTCACGCTCTCTCTCGGTCTCAAAAATAAATAAAAACGTTAAAAAAAAAATTAAAAAAAAAAAAAAGAATGCATGTAGAATGGGGAAATATCCCCTTCTAAAATATGAAAGCATGTGTTCTATGTGAGAACAGATCACTTCTATGATCTGTCAGAGAAGAAAGATGGCACATAAATTGGGCAATTTGAGTGAGTTTAATGAAGGAATGGTTTACAAGTGTGGACAGAGTAAATAGAGAAGTCATAAGATACAATACAAAACCTGCAGGCTAATAACAGGGGGGCAGGTTACCACTGCTAGACCTGAGCAGTGACTTTGGTGCTCATGCAGCATGCAGGGACCTTTCAGGAACTGAGTAAGTAAAACAAATACCCCAAGTTTCCTTTCCTTCCTCTGTCTGATTTCCTGACAGTATTCCTCATTGACTAAATCCTACAAAAAGTCAGAGGGTAAGAAAGCCTCTTCATGTACTGCACAAAGATCTACCAAAGTGAATATAGGAAAAATTGTTGAACTTAAATCCCTGACTACAAATACATTAAGAAGTCTTTGGTTATTTTGCAACTATTTGTATATGATGAAAGAACATTTATGTTTCACAAGGTATTTGTTTATAATTCAATAATATATAAAATGATAATGATAATGCTTAACATGTAACTTGTAGTAAAATATACTTTCAGTTTATTGGAGAATTATATACAACATGTTGTATGCCTGTTATATAGAGGCTTTATAGCATAAGATGTGAGCACTTAGGTTCAGGAATCAGACTGAATTTGAATCCCAGCCTTCCCATCTACCAGTGATCTGACTCTGGGTAAATTTATTATCTTCTCTAAGGCCTATTTTTTTTTATTTGCTAAATGGTAATAATGATAGTATCTCTCACAGAGAGGAGTGAGAATTAAATGAGGTAATTGCATAGCTTAATGCCTAGCATGTATCAGATACTTAATAGGTGTTATCTGTTATTATTATAATTGTTACATATATACCTATAATCAGGGACAAGAACCACAGTTTAAGAGAACCGTGGTCATTTTAAGATGAAAGTGATTACTTCTCTAAGTATAGTGTTCACAAAGGATAGAGTTCAGTGATTAAGTACACAGACTCTTGAGTAAAACCTCTGCTTTGTGCCGTAGTTTCTTCATCTGAATATTAGGGATCACAGAAATATATGTGTGTGTATGTATATATATAGACATATATATAGATATAGATATATGGAAAGGATGAACATTCACAATAATTTTAAAAATTTAAAATTTATAGCCAGATTTATTCTCCAGAATCTGAGAGAATAGTCCATGAAAGCCAGGGCTCATAAAGTTGTTTTCAGATATGTAATTGATAACCCCTCGTATCTGCTGTTCTAAAAGCTGAGATGATGGTTCTGTCAGGGATAAAGTATTTGGAAAGACTCATTTTTATCCATGAGGTAGATCTGGAAGGCAGTCAAAGTGTTGTCTGACTGGTTTCTATAAAACCCAGAAAACAAGAGGGCAGGAAGGAAGTTGGAAGAAGACTAATTGCATTGCACTCTGGGAGATGTCTTATACACAAAGTGTTGGCAGTTCCTGCTAATAAGAAGACACCTGTTGGTAGTAGTGTACTCTGGGATTTACAGTTTCTTTTTCATGTGCTCCCTTACTTCAGTGTGACAGAGAACCAACCTATGAGTCGGGGGAAATGCCATCTCAATAGAGCAGAGGTTATCTACATGGAAGCTTAGGAAATACTATACAGACCTAGTAAGACCAAATATTTCCTAGCAGAGATAAACATCAATGAGTACATAAGAACAACTGTATGGTAAATAATCTTTGACAAAGCAGGAAAGAATATGCAATGGAAAAAAAGACAATCTCTTTAACAAATGGTGTTGGGAAAACTGGACCAGTTTCTTACACCATACACAAAAATAAATTCAAAATGGATTGAAGACCTAAGTGTGAGACAGGAAACCACCAACATCCTAGAGGAGAACACAGGCAGTAACCTCTTTGACCTCGGCTGCAGCAACTTCTCACTCAACGTGTCTCCAGAGGCAAGGGAAACAAAAGCAAAATTGAACCACTGGGACTTCATCAAGATAAAAGGCTTCTGCACAGTGAAGGAAACAATCAGCAAAACTAAAAGGCAACCTATGGAATGGGAGAAGGTATTTGCAAATGACATTATCTGATAAAGGGTTAGTGTCTAAGATCTATAAGGAACTTATCAAACTCAACACCCAAGAAACAAATAATCCAGTTAAGGAATGGGCAGAAGACATGAATAGATATTTATAATTAGTAAATAGACATAATAGATATTTGTAATTAGTAACTGAAAGTACTAAGCTGAGCAGTGTTGCTTTTTGCTGCTTTCATTGCAATTTACATGAAAGCATATAAATTGTTGTGCCTAAACTAGGGCTAAATTATCTTTTCTAAACCATTAGTATGCTTTTATCATTGATCAGTCTAAAGGGCAATTCCAGCCAGGCCTATCTAGTATGAGAATGACTAAGATATTTTAAAGGCCTCATCCAATCAGACTGTCCCCCTCTTTGTTCTTAAATTGCAATTTCAAATAACATAGAATTTTTAAAAAGAAGAAGAACCTTGTGTTATTGTCACTGTAGCCTTGATACCTCACAATGTGAATTTCCTTGGGTTAAGATTTCACTTATGTTTATGTGCACATACTGCTATGTTGATATGGTCAATCAATGCTACATGACAGTAACTGATAAGCAATTTTCCTAGTGACTTCTCTGTCTTTGAAAAAGTAATTTCAAAAAAAGAATAAATATACCTTTCAATCAAAACATGGATCTCGTGGCGCTTGGGTGGCTCAGTCGGTTAAGCTTCTAAATTTGACTCAGGTCATGATCTCATGGCTCGTGAGTTCGAGCCCCGTATCGGATCTGACAGCTCAGAGCCTGGAGCCTGGAGCCTGGAGCCTGCTTCAGATTCTGTGTCTCCTCTCTCTTTCCCCCTCCCCTACTCATGCTCTGTCTCTCTTTCTTAAAAATAATAAACATTAAAAAAAATTAAAAAAAAAACATAGATCTCTATCAAACATAAGTTAGAAGTAAATAGGAGTGTATCATAGATACTATAATACAATTGCAATTGCTTTGTTTCTACTTTATACTTGTACTGGAGGGCATCCTAGCATTATAATTTAGAATGAATTTCTTCTGATAATATTTAAACTTTTTCCATATATTAACACCAGTTAAAGTCATAATGTGACTCTAATAAACATATCTGAGCCAATTTCTGTTTGCCACAGAAAAGCCATTATGATGTGACCTAATTTACCATTTAAAAAATTGGCATTAGTGACCTTAGGCCCAAATGGAAAGGTAGCAGCATTGTACCAGAAGATCTAAATCATAAAAGAAAAGAGATTTTTTTTCCTAGGAGAATGCCTGTCAGATGTACCCTTGCTCTTTGCTGAAATGGGGCCTGCTGTTATTTTGTAGTTGGGAGAATTTCTCAAATATTCTGCTGCAGTACCTTTCCCAGCCATTATATCCGCTCGTTTTTTTTTCTTCTTGCATAACTTCTGTGGTCTGATATTATAAGCACACCCTTACAAATCATCAACTATGCTATCCCTTTTTGCCTTCAGTCTTATTTGTCTAGAATATGTGTAATTCGGGTTAAACCCAACCACTTGCCTGTTCATGCTTGTGCCTGAGCAGCTGAGCATGATTAAAAAAATTCACGGAAGCATGATGTTTGATCCTGCTTGATATTTATGACCACAAATACGTAGTGGACCCTCAGCACTGCCCAACACCGTACTACATTTCCCTAGTCATTTTAATCTCCTATTCTCACAGTGCCTCTTGTGCCTATTTTCTTTGTCCTGGAATCTTGGTCATTCCCTCCCTGATCCTCTCTCTTAGATCTCTTTCTCACTCCAAGAACAGACTTCATACTGGCTGGAGAGTGTAATGAACTTGTGGTTTGTTTCAATATGAAAGTCAAAGCAGTCAGAAGAAACTTCTACATTCTCCCGCCATCAGATTTGCCGATCTCCCTTCATCTGAATCTGAATTCCAGTCCCCTTCTGTTACAATGGATGAACTGTTAGTACTTCCCAGGGCAACTCCTCCACCTGTACCTGGACTCCACAACCTCTTGCCTACTTGAGCATTCCCTTTCTGGAAGTCTGTCCTCTCTCCCCTACATTTTCCATTTTGAGTGCTTCATTTCCATCAATCTACAAACATACTGTGTTATCTCTCAACATAAGCAAAACAAAGTAAAATTTATCGTGGTCTTGACTCTTTTAGTGCCACCTTATTTCTCTTGTTCTGTTTTCAGCAAAGCTCCTTGAAAGAACTGTCTACACTTTTATTTATTTATTTTTTTTTTAATTTTTTTTTTCAACGTTTTTTTTTATTTATTTTTGGGACAGAGAGAGACAGAGCATGAACGGGGGAGGGGCAGAGAGAGAGGGAGACACAGAATCGGAAACAGGCTCCAGGCTCCGAGCCATCAGCCCAGAGCCTGATGCGGGGCTCGAACTCACGGACCGCGAGATCGTGACCTGGCTGAAGTCGGACGCTTAACCGACTGCGCCACCCAGGCGCCCCAGAACTGTCTACACTTTTAGTTTCCACTTCCTCTTTTCGCATTCTTTCTTAAACCCATCCCGCTCTGCTGAAAAGTCTCTAATTAAGGTCATCAGTGGCCACCACGTTGCCAAATGTAATGGTCAATTCTGACTCTTCATTTAATTGAAGCTCTCAGGAATGCTTGATCCAGTCCTATACCTTTCTTTCTTGAAACACTTTCTTAAAACTTGGTTTCAGGCAAACATACTCTCCTGACTTTCTTCCTACTTTTCTGGCTATTTCTTCTTAGTCTCCTTTGCTGGTTTCTCTTCCTTTTTTTAGCCTTTCAGTGTTGAATGCTCCAGAAATCAGTCCTAACCTCTCTTCACTGTACAGTCTACATTCACTTCTTTGGGCATCTTACCCACATTATGGCTTTAAATACCTCCTATGGGAGGATGATCCTCCATATTTGTATCTTGAGTCCCAATCTCTCTGAGTTCCATATTCCTATATCTAACTTCCTGCTTTCTGTCTCTGCTTAGAGGATTAATATGCATTTCAAACTTAAGCTCAGAAACAATTTTTGGTTTCACCTCCCAAAACTATTTTACGTCATTGTATTCTATCTCAGTAAATAGCACCATCATCCAGGACTATGATGTTGGACACATCCAGAGTGCATTATTTTTATGGGTTAATTGAATTTTTATTTGTATTTTCTGTGGATTTTCCCAAAGGATATCTCATTTATTCCAAATGGACCTGAAAATGTAAATGATTTGGCAACCATATCTGGCTCTTGAAATTTGCAACCTACCTGCACAGCTTCTATAGTGATTACATGATGAAAATGATCAACTAATATCCCTTTGTGTGAGAAATTGTGAAAATCAGAGAATAACTTTAATATTGGTCAAAGCACATAATGCCAAAAAAAAAAAAAAAAAAACCTTTCAACCAGTTTTAAATGTTGGACAGGTTTTAACAAAAGGTTTTTGATTAAAAAAAAATTTTTTTATTTGGCATTTAGGGGAGTAACCACACATTTTTTTTTATTTTGCAAAGATGGCCATATTTGTTTTTAATTAAAAAAGTGGTAACTTTATGTAGGAAATTGAAAGAATTGGCCAAAAAATACTATTGGAACTAACGATTATAGCAAGATTGCAGGATACACTTACTTTCCTATATACTAGTAAAGAAGACATAGAATTTGAAATTAAAAACACAATACCATTTACATTAGGACCCCCAACACTGAAATGCTTAGGTATAAATCTAACATAATATGTACAAAATCTATATAGGAAAACTACGAAACTCTGATGGCTAGAACCAAAGAAGAACTGAATAAATGGAGAGATATTCTATATTTATGGATAGAAAGACTCAATATTGTCAAGATGTTAGTTCTTCCTCACTTGATCTGTAGATTCAATCTTATCCCAATCTGAATCCCAGCAAGTATTTTGTTGAGTATCAACATACTGATTCTAAAGTTTGTATGGAGAGGGAAAAGACTCAGATTAGTCAACACAATACTGAAGGAGAACAAAGTTGGAGGACTGATACTACCTGACTTCAAGACTTAATGAAAGCTATCGTACTGCAGGCAGTGTGGTATTGGAAAAAGAACAGCAAAATAGGTCAATGGAACAAAATAGGAGAGACTACAAATAGACCCATATAAATACAGACAACTGATCTTTGACAACAAAGCAAAGATAGTCTTTGCTGGAGTTAGACATCCACATGCAAAAAATGAATCTAGACACAGACCTTGCACCCTTCACAAAAATTAACTCAAAATGGATCACAGACCTAAATGTAAAATGCCAAACTATAAAACTCCTAGAAGTTAATATAGGAGAAAACCTAGATGACTCTGGGTATGGTGATGACTTTTTAGATACTACACCAAAAGCATGATCCAGGAAAGAGATCTTTGATAAGCTGGACTTCATTAAAATAACAAACTTACGCTTTGTGAAAGATGAGAAAAGGAGAAGACAAGCCACAGACTGGGAGAAAATATTTGCAAAAGTCATGTCTAATAAAGAACTGCTGTCCAAAATGTACAAAAAACTCTTAAACTTTGGGGTGTCTGGGTGGCTCAGTCAGTTGAGCATCTAACTCTTGATTTTGGCTCAGGTCATGATCTCACAGTTCATGAGATTGAACCCTGCTTCAGGCTGTGTGCTGACAACATGGAGCCTGCTAGGGATCCTCTCTCCCTCTCTCTCTGTCCCTCCCCTACTCATGCTTTCTCTCTTTTAAACTTAAAATTTTTAAAATAAATAAATAATAAACAATTAAATAAGGAGGAGGAGGAGAACTCCTAAACCTCAACAGTAAGAAAACAATCTGATTAAAAAATAAGCCAATGTCCTTAAGAGACACCTCAGCAAAGAAAATATACAGATGACAAATAAACATATGAAAAGATTCTCCATATCATATATCATCAGGGAAATAAAAATCAAGACAACAGTGAACTACCACTACATACCTACTAGAATGGCTAAAATCTGGAACATTGACAACACCAAATGCTGGCAAGGACGTGAAGCAACAGGAACTCTCATTCATTACTGGAAAAGGTACAGCCATGTTGGAAGAAAGTTTGGCTATTTCTTGCAAAACTAAATATGCTCGTACCATATGATCCAGCAGTCATGCTCTTTGGTAATTTACCCAACGTAGTTGAAAACTTATATCCATGAAAGAACCTGCACATGGATGTTTATAGTGGCTTTATTTGTAATTGCCCAAACTTGGAAACAACCAAGATATTTTTAAGTCGGTGAATGAATAAACTGTGGTACATTAGACAGTGGAATATTATTCACCACTAAAAACAAAATTAACCATCTGGCCATGAAAAGACATGGAGGAATTTTATATGCATGTTATTAAATGAAAGAAGCCAATGTGAATTGGCTACATACAGTATGACTCCTACATATGACATTCTGGAAAAGGTAAAACTATAGCTACAATAAAAGCATCATTGGTTGCCAAGAGTTGGTGGGAGGAGGGATGAATAGGCAGAGCATAGAGGATTTTTAGGGCAGTGAAAATACTGTGTGATACTGTAATGATGGATACATGCTGTTACAAATTTGTTCAAACCAATAGAACACACAACACCAAGAGTGAACTCTGGGGTAAACTATGGACTTTGGGTGACAATGATATGTCCATGTAGGTTCATCAGTTGTAACAAATGTACTGTTCTGGCAAGGGAGTGTTGATGATGGGGGAGGCTGTGGACGAGGGGCAAGAGTGTACGTGAAATCTCTGTACCATTCCCTCGGTTTTGCTGTGGACCTAAAAGTGCTTTTAAAAAAAAAGTCTTATTTTTTTAAAAAGTAAGTATTCAATATCAAAGTAAAAGCACATCATTAGCTCTTTTTATATGTTGCTGCTACTGAAGAAAACTTCACATGCTTTTCAGCCAGAAATGTTGCAAAGATCAAAGAGCTTTCAAAGGAACTTCTAACTAAATAAATATGGGTACTCTCTCTGCATAATCCAGGCTTGCTATGCTCTATTACATAGAGTTCTCCGTATTCTAAATAAGACAAAAACTTTTCCAAAGCCAGTCGTGGAACAAATGATAAATATAAAGCAATATAATAGACCGGCGTATAAGTTATTAAGTATAATTATAAAATTGAGCTTATTACTCCTGTTCCTTTCCATATCATGTTCCTTTCCCATCCTATATTTTTGCCTTCTGCCTAGCAGTAGCTGCCGTCCTGAATTTTGTGTGTATCATTGCCCTTTTTAAAAAAGTAGTATGTATTTCTAGGCCATCTATTGTGTTGGTTAGTTTTGCTTGGTTGGGCCTTTATAAAAATGGTATCATCATGGAAGCTTTCTTTATCCAAATAGAAATCGCATGTTTAAGGAGGGTAAACTTCTTGCTTCTCGGCCTTTTGGCAAGATCAAGTGTAGGAGGGTAAATCTGACACTACAATGAACCATTGTGATATTGTTTACATGCCTGTGTTTGACATTGCCTTGCGTACTATGTAATTCAGTCTTGCAACTGATTAGACAATTAGGAATTGGAAGGGTGATATGTAAATGTTACCATCTAACTGACAGAATGATTTATTGGAAGCATATATTTGTGGAATTCACCTGCTTTGTTGTTTGGGAGGCCCAATGCCAAACCAAAACATATGTGTTAATGGCAGACCTGTGGCCAGCTTTTTAAGAAAATTCAGCCAAAGGTGAATTCCATTCAAGTGCAGTTGTATTTGTTTGCCAGTGGTGTCAATACTGATTTTAAACTGTATTTACTTTTTCTATAGCTTTGATCGGCATTGTTGAAACTGTCGACACACATGGATCAGTCTCAGGGGCCTTGGTGCCACCCACTACTAGACTAGCTTATTTTTTGCCTCTGCTTGTGCTAGTACCTTCTATTCTTCCGATGTCAGCTGCCAAGTGGATCCTCTGAACCATAAGATTTACATGAAGAGGCCTTCCCTTTGCTCTTAGAAAACTCCAAGTACTACTCATTGACCTTGGTTATTTACTTTGGTCTCAGAGATGGTTGGGGTTGGTTTTCATTAAAATCATTCTTTTGACTTCGGCATTTTGTCTCAATGTGATTTGGATAGAAAGTGCTATCAATTATTTTTGTAAGGGAAACAGAAACAGAAGAAACGGACATTTGGCCGTAACTTGAATCCACAAAATAAAAAAAGCATTCATTTACTTTAGGGAATAATAGAGGAGTTCATATTATGAAAATGTGTTTGTTAAAGCTACCTGATTGTAAAAGTGCTGTCTTAATATTCTGATCTATCTATATTCCCTTTGTTTTAAAAGACAAGTGATACATACATACCCCTCATGAAGATTTTATTAGATGCTAATGGAGAATAGAATAATATGGTCATACTTAAAGTTTATGGCCTTAAATAATTGATTTAAACTCACTGTTATAAAAGTTTGAATTTTACTTTGTATCATCTTTGTATGCATATTTGAGAAGCTTTGGTTTTCCTTATTAACTCTTTTTACTTACACTGCTGTTAAACTGCTTTGAGTAGCAGACATAGGTAAGTTAATAAAAATGAGATGTCAGACTGCTGGCTTTTATTCTTTAAATTTCTACTTTAGAGGAATAAGGTGAGAAAATGTGATAGTGAGACGGCACATGCAGAGGCATCTGGGAGATCACTAAAGCCAATGATCAAAAAATCCTGGAGAGAACTTTCCATCAATTAAAGTACAAGTAGCCTGAAAGAGTGGTACATATCAATTATTCACACCATTGTGTGAATTGCTCTAATTAGGTAATCACATTGTTTTCCTTCTACCATTTTAGCCTAATTTCTTGGGAATTATTGGTTAGAAGAAAGAGGAGTCACTTGGAAGGGTTGGAGAGGAAGATCATGCTTGAGGGCATGAATTCCTTCTAGAATAGAGCTTGGAGCTGGTGCAGAGAGGCTGGAAGCTTTTGGAGGACAGCATGAAAGGTAGGGCCCTGAAAATCGGAAAGATGAGAGTCCAGAAACGTGTCTCAGATGTAATCACCATAGAAACCATCTCCTGTGACTCCTGAATTAATGTCTGGGCAAACATTTTCAGTCAGAAGAATGACTTAAAACATCCAGGAGATGTTATATGGAAATGTCATTATTTCAGGACTCTGCAGATACTTTTTAAAGACTGTGGACACAGCACCCTCAATGGGAGATTATGATAATTTCTCATTGTTGCATTCATTGTAGCCTTCTGAACCCTGAAGAGTTAGAGTCCTAGATAAAATAATAGTGGCCAATAATATTTTTCATCGCCATCATACAGCTTTATTTTTTGTTCTAGTTAACAGATACCTGACTTAATAAAATGCAGAGGTGAGTTATAAGCCAAGACAGATGTAGCCATGTCAAAGTAGTCATTTAGTTTTTCATCGAAACCAAACTAAATGAAAAAAATAAAACTCCATTCATTGGATTGCTGTTTTACTTTCTTTTTTATGTTATGCCAGACTCCTGAAGATTTGTGTATACTTCGGGCACAGATATCTAACATACATCTATATGTTGGGCCATTGCCAGTGAAAGTGTTCTTGTGGGAAGTGTCACTGGATCATACGTTTAAAATCAGCATGAAGGCAATGAATATGGCCACTTTTATTAGCTGACTTGTCTACTCAGCACTTTCTGAATACCTACGATGTGCCACTCTGCTAGATTACGGTAATACAGTGGCAAGTAATATACAGGTATACGGTCCCTGCCTTCAGAACTGTTGCAATCTAAGGAAGGAGTCGGGTCCAAACACTTAGAAAACAATGGGGAAGTGTAGGGAGAGAGACATGCCAGATCTTATGAATGATTGAAAAGTCTACTCCTGACCATCATTGCTGGATTCTAAGGTAACATTGATTAGCTACATCACGTCCACCCACATACAGAACCGCACCACTTGGTAGAATGTATATATCCATTCTGCCTTTGCCTGGTGAAGTGTATGGCTGTATTTAGGAGTTCACTGTTTTAGCTCTTGGAGGTTTCATTTATAACATTGACAGGGTAGATGTGATAAATATAGACGTTTGCTAAAATGAGCTAGTGAGTGTCCGTCTTCCTGATAAGCTCTAACCCAAAATTGTTCACTAAAGGAGAATTACTGGGGCCTTGGAAGAGGCTTGGTCACTAGCCAGGATTCTTACGAGTATCTGAGTGAAAAGTACTTGCCCATCAAAATATTTTTGCCTTTATTTTCTGCCCTAAATGGAAGGAATTGACAGTCTTTCTGATGTGCTGCAGCTGCTGCTGCGAGAGATGCTGAGGATGATGGAAAGAGATTTCTGTTTTTATTTTGATGAACCCCAGAGGTGTTCCCCAGAAGCCATGTGATAAGCAAATATAGAGCTAAGGGTTGGTCTATGCTGGTTTCTGAGAATCCTCTTTGTTACCTTTCTAGTGCCTCCTTAGGACTTTCTTTCTTTCTTTCTTTCTTCCTTCCTTCCTTCCTTCCTTCCTTCCTTCCTTCCTTCCTTCCTTTTTCTTTCCTTCCTTCCTTCCTTCCTTCCTTCCTTCCTTCCTCCCTTCCTTAAGAGTTTTATGGTTTATCATTCAATTCCATAGTAACAGACGAGGTACTGAAATAAAATATAGAAACATTGAAAAGTTGAAGTGCTTACAGCCCTGTTATATTAAGGCTTTAGCCTTATATTCCTCTAATCCCTTTACAGTAGTAAGGGGAGGACTCTGGCCTTTCTTTTCATTCTGAGAGTGGTACTTCCTCCTGGCCTCATTTTAGTGGAGGGATTCTTTTCTTCAGGAGGAACCCTCTTTCTATCCTGAGGATGCCATCTGTGCAGAAGGACAGTGGTCCTCTGTCTCAACTGGGCACTTTGTGGATCTAGAGACCCCTGAGTAGATGACATTTGGTTCACTAAAGACCTCTTGGTCTTTCCCACGTGTGAGCTCTTCTGTTTTTCTTTTTCTTTTTCAGTTCGGAAACCAAGAAACCTCAAAAGTCATAGAATATCCTGAATGGGTCCCAGGGCTATAACTATTGAGCTTGGAACTAAACCCCAGAAATGGGGATGTCTGTTTTGAGCAGAAAATGGCATATTAGCAATTGAGTTCAGTTAAGATAAGATCCTCACTGTGCATCTCAGCTCATTGCCACATTTCTATATTTTTACCAAATTCTGTTTGAAATCATAGCAACATGGCCCAGGCCAGTGAGAACATAGCAGGATACTGAGAACGTGGTCGAGCTAGGGTCACATAGTGGTTAATGAAGGCTCTCTAGCCAAGAAAGCCCAATAAACCAAAGGGAGTTTACCTGAGAGGGAAGATACAAGACAACACTAAGAACCGGGGCGGCATGTGAGGGGAAAAGGCAAAGCCGTGCATGGCATTCAGAAGGGGGAGGTGTGAGTAATTTTTAAAATGAGGCTACTGATGAACCCACTGGGGCTGAGCAAACAGAGCATTGACCTTCAGGGGAAAAAAATCAGGAAGTTCAGGAATCTGCCGTGTATTGTAATTTTAACATTACATACATCCTTAAGTTTAAAATATTTTCCTAGGAGTATGATCGCTGGAATGCTTCCTCAAGTTGACTATAAACACTGCGAAGTGTAGATTTTAGTGAGAAAAAAGTGTCAAACGATATCAATATTTTCCCACAGCTCCAGAAAAAAAAAATGTGTCCACAAGCAAAATTCTATCCTTGAATTGGCAACACCAGTGAAGTGGTTCATTTTCTGTAGGGGAATGTATTAGTGAGCTGTTTGTTTTGTTTTGTTTTTTCTTGGAATTTCAGTGGTCTGAGTTCTGATGTAGGGCTTTGCTTTGGAAGTTAAGTAGAAGGCAAGGACCTTCACACAGCTCTCTGCACGCTCACTTGCAGTAGCTCCCATTCCTTGAGATTCTGGCTCTAGGGGCAGCCAACCTCCAAATGGGGCAGTTGGTAGGGTTAGAAATGGGCTGTGCAAAGAGGTGGTAGGATTGGAGGCCATTGTGGGTATGGTGGCTTCTCTATAAGGATTCCTCAAAAGTCTGGTGAGTGAATACAGTGAGGTTGCAGGTCTTTCTTCCTATGCTGTTATGGCTTGAACTGTGTCTCCTCCAAATTCCTATGTCAAAATCCTAATTCCTGGTGCCTCAGAATGTAACTTTGTTTAGAAACAGGGTGGTTTCGGGTCATAAAGGCATAGAGTGGGCCCCTAATCCAACATGACTGGTGTCCTTATCAAAAAGGGAAATTAACACGGACACACACAGGAAGAACACCATGTGAACATGAAGGCAGATATTGGAATGATGCTTCTACAAGCCAAGGAGCACCAATAATTGCCAGGAAACCAGCAGAAGCTAGGGGAGAGGCATGGTACAGATTTCCCCTCACAGCCTTCAGAAGAAACCAATCTCTTGACAGCTTGATCTCAGACTTCTAGCTTCTAGAACTGTGAGATGATGTATTTCTGTTGTTTAAGCCATTCAGTCTGTGGTACTGGAAAACAAATATGTGCATTAGAAAACAAATATTTGTATTATCTATGTTTCTTATCTGTTTCCTGCAATTCACTCTGCACTCATTGAGGTCGAGGCTGCACCCTGGACATTTCCAAATCTTCGTCACAAAGAACATGTCTAGCACACCTTACCCCCCAATATTTATTGAATAAATAAGTAAATATTTTTGGTCTCTACCCCCCCACCCCCCAAATTCGGATCTCTCTCAAGTAGGAGCATGTATTCTATTCTCTCAGTTTTCAAACGTCTTCCAATTTACTAATTTTGATGCTGGATTAGATTCAGGATGGCTTCCCTTGATTAATTCTCCCCAGATGCTTCTACTAACCTTCACTGAGGCATGTCTGCATTCATAAAGTTAAACATAACAATTTTCATAGTATCTACAGATAAGTGAAATTTTTAATACCACTGTTCTAAAAAAGCCTTCATTTACATTAACATTTGTAGAGGTTGTATCGAACATTTGGCCCAGATTTCCTTGAGGAGGGAGAAGCAATTTTTTTATTGATGGACAAATGAAATCAAGGATTCATTTTAATGTAAAAATGCCTCCTTCTTGCAAAGCAGTGTTCCCGAGTAAATAAAAAACATAAGTGGACAATTTATTTAGACAGAGCCAAGTGATAGCTTTTCTAAAATATGTCGAGAGATGTAGACATTTACCATCTAGATTGTGGACACCTGCTATACAGAATTGCCATTGATATGTGCATGAACTAAGACAGGTTGGAACTGTAAGTGAAAATGTAGGTTGTTAAAAGGCAACTGGAAGACATTCCCCCATAAATGCAAGCAATGAAAATATGCCAACTGGCCATATGTGGAAGCCTAGCATCTGTTTACTTGAGTTTTAACTTTTGTACCAAGTGGTTGGAAAGCAGAGGGGAAGGAAATTTCTAGGGACTCTGAGAGGATGAGGTGACCCAGGACACAGAGAAAAGGAGAGGAATTCTGGGTCAGAGGCGGAACGAGGAATGTGTCCTCTGTAATAGTTCTTGGAACCCCTCAGCCGTCTCGAAAGCTTGGTGATCAACTAGAATACCTTTACACTGTGATAACCTCGAAACACTTTTAACTTAATTTATCTTTTGTGTTTCAGTTCTTGTAGTTCTTTCTGTTCATTTGGTTGTGTTTCTTCTTAAAGAGGGAAATGAAGAACAAATACTTTGATGACGTTTTTGGTGCAGTTAAGTGGATGAAGGACAGCATGGTGTTACATAAAATTTCCATCTGAAAACCCATTTGCTTGAATTATGGTTGTCTTAACTAGAGTTATAGGTTTTGCTTAAATGTTTAGATTTTGCAAAATGGCTACACCACAGCTTTTATGCTGAATTACATCTCTCAATCTGCAGTTAAGTAAAAAGTATTTACAGAGTACAGGGATGGTCATCTCCTCTGTGGTCAGTGGAGACTGAACAATGGCTTGTCTCTATGGTGTTTGCTGCGTAAGATTTCTACAATGCTAGGGCTAATCAGAGGGACCAGACTTAAATCTGTTTTTAAAACATTCTAGATTTATTCTACTTAAAATGGTGAACTGCAATTTTTCTTTAAGATTTTTTGCTTACTACATTAACATTTAAGAAGAAGTCCACTCAATTTAAGACAGTATCTTGAGAAACCTAAAACCAAGCAAAAAGACTTGGAAGGAAAACGTCTTATGACTGTGATGGTCAAATGTTTGTGGTGTCTATTTGGTAGTGCAACAAGAGAAACAGAACTCCTTGCTTTTCCTTTTCCCTGATCTAACCTCTGTTTCTAGGAATAAGGAACAGAAGGGCAGTTTGCAGCTCAGAGAATTCTCACTTAACAACTTCAGCTGGATGGGGCCCAAAATCTGGCTCTGGTGTATAAAATTACACTTTTAACTGTATGTGAGGACATTAACACTTGCCTTTGCCAGTTTCAAAAAGATGCATATATATAGCATACACATAGGTATTGAACTTTCTAGGGTATTTATTGTCAGAAACATTTTTTAAACCCTTGGACTATAGGTATATTAGTGTGGAATACCATAATTCCATACACTTGACTCTATCTTACTATCTTTTATTTATTTATTTATTTATTTATTTATTTATTTATTTATTTATTTATTTTTTGTTTGTTTGTTTGTTTTCTAAGCTTGATACACCTATTGAGAAGCGCACAGTCTTACAGTAGTTTGAAAAACTTTTTCAAAAGGGAACATATCTGTGTAAACATCACTCAGAACAAGATATCAAATATGACAGGCACCCTAGAAACCATCCTGTGTCCCCTCTATGTTCTCATCCCCTCAGAAGTAACCATTATTCTGACCTCTATCACTGTAGGTTAGTGTTACCTGTTCTTGATTTCTTTACAAATGGAATCATGCAACGTGTACTGTTTTTTTTTTTTTCTATAGCTTCTTTTTGTTCAGTATTGTGTCTGTGAAGCTCGTTGCTACATATGGTTGCAAGTAGCAGTAATGTGTTCTTTCTCACTGCTGTGTAGGATTCCATTTGTATATTTTAAAATTTATTTTCCATTCTACTGATGCACTTGTGAGTTATTTCCAGTTTTTAGCTATTATGGATAATGCGTCTATGAACATGTTTATATAAATATTTGGGACAACTATATGTGCATGTGTGTCTAGAAATAGAGTTGCTGGGTTTTAGGATAAACGTGTGTTCAGTTTCATGGACACTGCCAAACAGTTTTCCAGAATGGCTTTAAAAATATACATTCTTGCCAGCGGTGTTTAAGAATTCTGGTTGTTCTGTATCCGCACCAACACTTTATAGCATCAGTGGTTTTATTTATTTATTTATTTATTTATTTATTTATTTAATTTAATTTAGCTATTTGGGGGTATGTAGTAATGCTCCTTTGTGGTTTCAAGTTGTATTTCTCTGGTCACTAATAATGTTAATTTTTTAAATTTGCCTACTGGCCACTTGAGTAGCCTCTTTTATGAAGTGCCTGTTGAAGTCTTTTGCCATTTTAAAAAGTTGGGTACTCTCCCTTTTACTTTCTGATTTGCAGGAGGCTTTAAAAAAAAGAATCCTTTTTCATATATATGTGTGTATATATATAACAAACACATTTCCTTCTCTATAGGTTATCTTCACTCTTTATGGTATTTTTTGATCAATGGAAGTTCTTTCAGTGAGCTCAACTTATCAATCTGTTGCATTATTTTCTATTGTCCTTTTAAGAAATACTTACATAATCCAAGGTTATGAAGATGTTCTCCTATGCTGTATTCTAGAAGTTTTGTCATTTTTCCTTTCACATTTTATGATCCAGCTGGCAGTGATTTTTGTGTGTGGTGTCAGGTAGGAGTGAAAGATCATTTTTTTCTCACGTGGCTATCCGTTCTTTTGCCCAAAAGATAACAGTGGCAGCTGTGCTGTAAATCAAGTGGCTGATTGTGAGTCTGTGTCTAGATTCTGTTCTGCTCATTTGGTCTATTTATCTATCCTTACGCTGATGCCGCACTCTTTTAATTACCGTAACTGTAAATTGAATCTTTGTATCTGGTAGTGTAAGGCCTCCATTTTGTTCTTCCATACTATTTTTACTCTTCCTGGCCTTTTGCATTTTCATTTAATTTTCGAATCTGCTTGACAAATTGTATACAGAACGTTTTAGGTTATTAATTGGAATAACATTGACTCTATAATCAATTTAGGGAGAATTCACATTTTACAATATTGTGCCTTCGAGAACATAGTATTTTTCTCCATTTCTTTAGGTCTTTATTAACCTTATCTCAGTAAAGTTTTGTGGTTCTTCTTTGCTGCAATCTTGTACATCTTTTATTTAGCTTTATTATGAGGTATGTACCCTCTTTTTAGTTGAAAGCTACTTCTGGTTTGTGTAGAAGCAAAATCTTCCTTTAGACTCACACCCTTAAACAAAATATTGCAGAGAAACTCTATTTCGAAACTGAAGAGAGGAAGTGCCCTTGTGCCTTGAGGAGGAGGTGTGGGGTTTTTTTGTTGTTGTTGTTGTTGGTTTGAGGTAGGTGAGAGGTAGTATGTCTTGTCCAGATGGAATCTTTGGAATATCCTTAAAAGCAGCAGATGTGTGTGGGAAGAATAACAGAGTATATTGAGAAGCAGACTGACTTACTGCCTTGGGTAATTGCATATTGAATGAAGAAACCAAAGCATACTTTAAGTATCTGAAGCACATTTACTGATGTGAAATGAATGCCCATTCCAAACCAATAGATTTTATCCTGGACCAACTTTCCGAAATCTTTGACTTACCTTCACCAGTCACTAGAGGTTAAAAGTTGTGAAGTTAGTGATCAAAATATTACCAAGGTGTCTGAGTAAGGAGTACGTATGTTGGACTTACCATCGAGCGTATTTCCCATTAAATTTTAAAAATCTTCAAAATTTAATAAATCATGCATGAGTCAGTGAAAGCCTACTGTTTCAGAGTTGAAGTCTCTTGGAATTCTAAGTACTCGCATTATTTTTCTTCCCTTTTTGTAGTCATGCTTTGGGAAAGATTCTTTCTTACTGACTTCGGTGTCTCAGCTCTAATTCACTTTTCACATTAGCTCATATCTCCAAAAGTCCTTTGAAATGCCCTCATCGTGAGGACAAAGACTGCCTCCTCCTCAGATCCAGTGAAAAAGTTTGCACGTCTCCAATTTCTTTTCAACATCTGAGATTACTGAAATATTCCTTCTCCATGGAACCATTCTTCCATGGCTCCCTTGATATTCGTTATCCTCTCCTGGTCTTCCTGCAACCTCTCTGACATTCTTTCTCAAGTAATTTTCAGGCTGTCTTCATCCCATAAATGTTGGCGTTGCAGGTGGTTGGCTTCAGGCTCATTGTTTTCTCATCGTGAACTCTCATCCTGGTGGAACTCATTCACTCTCATGGCTTCAGCAACAAATCAATATTCTGATGTTTTTGAAGGCTATTCATGAAATACCCTACACTAGAAACACCTATTCTCACTGCTTATTGGACTTCTCCCTTTAAGTGCCCCTGTGACACCTTAAACTTAATATGTCAGAGGAGGAACCTTTTTAACGTGGTCTGCATCTTGGTGAATGGCACCCTTCCAAGTAGGTCTGGAACCTGGAAATGCTTGTTGACTCTTCTTTCTCCTTTCTCCACCACCCCCTGCCGTAACCAGTGGCAACATCCTAGCTATGCTCCAGTCTAGGTCTTCCTTTCTATTTCCACTGCTTTTTGGCTGTTCTCACACCTGGCTTACATAAATAGCCTCCTTCCTAGCCTCTCTGCCTTCAGTATTGTCACTGTCCAAACCATTATCGGTTCTCGGGGTGATCTCTCCAGAATGTGCTATTCCTCTGCTTCCAACGCTACAGTAGTTCTATTTTTCCTTTAACATAAAAGCAAACTTCTTAATATGGCTTTCAAAAGCTAGTCCTATCCAAGTTCCTCTGTTCCTCCGGTCTCATCTCTTGATATTACCCTCTTTCACATGACATCCTACTTGCCATTCCTGCCATCACTCTGCCTTCCCTTCTGAAGTGCTGCTCCTTCTGCCTAGAACAGGTACACTGTCTTGCTTATCCATCACCCTCCTTTGGGGACTGCCTCTTACTCGTTCTCCAAAACTCAATTCAGAAAAGACACCCTAGGGGAAACATTTTCCCATCCTTCCCCACCAATCTGAATAATATTATATCACATTACAAGTATTTTTTTTTTTATCACCCACTCTGAACTTCTTGAGGGAAAGGAACACATCTTTCATGTTTATATCTTCTCTCTGTGGCTGCTGTAATAAATGGGCACTCTGTTGGGCTCCGGGGATGCAACAATTAAGACATCATTTCTTCCCATGGGGCTCTCACAGTATAGAAGGTGAAACAGAAACATGAACAGATAAGTACTGTGTAATTTGATGAATGCCACATTACAGGTATTTTTAAAACATGGAAGAAGGAGCACCTGATTCTGGGTCTGAGAAAGTTCTATTTAAATATACACAAGGGATCTCTGCAGAAATGACGTGGAGAAATTACCTTCCAAGTAAAGATTATCTCCAGGAAAATTCCTGGAAGATTCATAGCCAGTTTTACCAGTTGCTGTCCAGAGATTGTTCACTCAAATCTCCAGATGCACAGAACTGCAGGGGAGCTAAAATATTTGCCAGTGATACCTGAACATGTAAATAAACATTAGGTGGTTTCGCTGCAGAGACATATGCATTCAGCTTAGTTGAGACTGGAAAGAATCCGCATCTTATTTTGTGTGCCTGGAGCTCTCTGACAAAAATTCTAACCCTAATTAAAAAAAAGTCCATGCTCGCTTTGTAAATGTTTGCATTTATGATGAATAGAAGAACCTAAAAGCCTGAATGGCCCAACCTACTTTTTTTTTTTTTTTTGAGATATAATGTGAAATCCCAAAATCAATCCAACAAAGTGAGATCTTTACATTTTGGTTTTTGTCCGTCATATCCCAGAAGACACCGCATGGCCGACAGCCATTTCATAGGCAGGTTACCAGGCCTGAAGGGTAATGACCTCATGCACTTTAGGATGAGCTGACACTGTAGCAGTCAGAGAAGGAAGCCAAATTCATGTGGCCTCAGTTATCTAGTCTTTATACAGGATTGTTTACAGTAGGGACTCCTACTGATACCTGTAGAGTTGAGGGACCAGGACTCGACTTCAGGGAGTTCGGAGAGTCCCTAAAATTCTACACAAAATTGAGCACGTGCCTATGGGGAGAAGGACCATGATCTTCATCATCTCCTTAAAGTTCCTGTAACTCAAAGAACCACTGATGTACACACTTTAGTTTATATTTATTTTATTTACTTATTGTGTAGTCATCTATTGAGGATTTAGCTGTCAGTCATTTTGCTCAGTGCTTATTTACTGTTGAGATATGTGTTGTAGGGATGCATGGGATGATTCCGATTCAGTGAGTTAGCACTGAGAAGCTGCGTTCCAGGTGCTTCCACATACAGGATCTTACTTAATCTTCACAGTAAATCTGTGCAGTAATACACTTAGGACCACTTTACACAAGAGGAAACTGAAGTTCAGAGTATAAAAAGAACTCGCCTAAGGGCAACTGAGTACTCGAGTGAGTAAAGAATATAAAGACAAATAGAACATTTGGCTCCTCCTTATGAAGTTCACAGTCTTCTAGGGTAGACAGAAACAAACACCTTAATATACTGACGTGCATGCAAAGATAGAGGAATGTGCAACATAAAATCTTAGCACCAAGGCATATATGGTCACTTCAGCTGTCAGGGGGAGAGATGAGCTGGATCTCCAAGGGTGAGGAATAGGAGACAAGTGGACTGGAATTGGAAAAGTGTGCCAGGAGGAGGTAAAAGCATTTGTACAACCAGGCATGTGGACTAGCCTTCTCCTTGGGAAAAAATGATAGTGGTTGGAAATGGGGAACAAATGAATGAATGAATAAATAAATAATCAATCAATCAATCAATCAATCAGAGCACTGCAAGAGATATGTTGGAGAACCAGGTTCTGCCCTATGTGTTTCTGAGTAGGTTAACATGATCTACACTTCCCTTCCAGAAACTAATCCAGGCTATACGGGTAGCCACAATTTAAAATAATATTTTAGATTTTTTTTCCCCAAAGCTGACTGAGTAGGTGTGCCCCTCACACTACGAGAAGTACTGGAATGAAATTTTGATTCTGTGAGTTCTCTTAGGACAGAGAAGTACTGTAAACATTTTCTTAACCTAATTTGATTACAAACAAGATCCCAAAGCTAACAACGAACCGAAACACTTAGGTAACTGCTTCAACCATATCATGGCCCCGAAGAGCAGGAAAGTTAGAAGAAAAATGTATTTTCAAACTAAGCTATCAAAACATACCTGTTTTCAAAAATCTTATAAGGATAATAAATTTAATGTCTGAGTTTTTTTTTTCCTCCCGAAAAATAGCATAACTATTTTAAAACACTAGATAATTCCTAAGGGAAAATGCTGCAAGAACCTTTGACATAATTAGTTTATGCTTTAGTTTGCTGTTTTAGTTACACATTTGCAACAAGTTCTCGGAAATATGAATGGAAAAACTTCTCTGATTCCACTTTCAATAGTGGGAAAGAAAATGTGCAAATGTGGGAGTGATAACAAGGAGAGAGAGAATATGAGCAAATATGAGGCCAGCACTATTTTTATTTCATTAACAATTAGACATAGTGAGTTATAATTTGAGTAAAATATTCCGGTTTTAAGTGTGTATTTTTCCACTTAAAGTTAAGTTTATGAAACGACAATCAAATTCTCAATGTCACCTTTACAGGTAACTCGACCACTATATGATTATCAACTCGTTTAAAGTATCTTGGCTTAAGCTTTATTTTTAGATCGTGATTTCTTTGTATAAATACTTTGCACTGAGGGCGCCTCGGTGGCTCAGTCGGTTAGGCGTCCGACTTCAGCTCAGGTCATGATCTCACCGTTTCTGTGTTCGAGCCCCACATTGGGTTCTGTGCTGACAGCTCAGAGCCTGGAACCTGTTTCAGATTCTGTGTCTCCCTCTCTCTCTGCCCCTCCCCCAGTTGCACTCTGTCTCTCTCAAAAATAAGTAAACAATAACAAAATTAAAAAAAAAATACTTTACCTAGATTTGAGATCATACTATACATAAAATGCTTTCTGTGCCTGTATTTCTTTGTATGTAAAACCAGGATTATTGGAGTCCCCAGCTCATAAAGATTAAATGAGACCAGTTAGTAAGGTACCCAGCACAGCGCCTGGCACTCACTTAGCATTCAGGTCTAATATGAGTTGTTGCTGTTGTGGTTCTGGTTACTTTTGTTATTTTTTTTTGATATTTGATTATCTATCTTAAGCATCTTCTCAGGTTGTTAAACTGTTGTTCAAAGACATGGTTTCGTGGATTTGTAACATTCCACTATTCCCTCAAGATTTAAGTAATGTCATTTTGATCAATTTAGCAATTTCCAAATTGTTAACAGTATAAACTCACTGAAAGAAACTCTCATCCATAAGTCTTTGTGACGAAGATGCATTTCTAAAAGTATATTAAAGACTTTTGATTCGTATGTCCAGATTACATCTCTGAAAGTTGCTACCCATTCTGAAGTGCCCACTTGTATGACAGCATTTAAGTAAGAATTAAGTAAATGCAGAAGAATGTGGGGAAATGTACGAGAAGGCTGTAAGTTTTAGAGCCAAAATATTTGCATTTATTTATACCATAGGCGGCAAGACAAATATATTGTGATGTTTATTATTTTTCGTGTTTAAAAGAAGCATTTGTCTGATGAAATAAAAACACTGCACTGAAGTCAAGAGGCCTGATTCCTGTGCTGACTGACAGAAGATTATATATAAGCTTGAGGAAGTCACTCTACTTCTTACAGCCACACACTCACAATTTGTAACATGGTGATAAATATGTATCTTAGAAGACTTTTGCGGCAGTTAAGTAAGATTGTGCATAAAAAGCTACATGCAAGGGTCCTGGCACCTGGCAAGCACCTGGGGTTGACCACAGGTTTATTGACCAAGAGTACATTTTTTTGGTCGAAGAGCAAGATTTCATCTTCCTCAGTGTATTGCATCTGTAAATTTATACAGTAGTCGAGTTCCCATTAGATGTCCTGGCTGCTCCACGAAAGAGCAGAGGGCACAGCTCCATGACCTTTTAGCTGTACTGTCAACATGTTTGGTTATCCTGGTCAGGGTTAGCTCGATGTAGTTCCGGTCCTTGACTGAACATACATTTGGCTTCTGCCTTGTTCCCGGCACTGAGCCAAGCGTCTGGTGACACAGGAATGAATAAAATGTAACTTTGCCCTGCATAGGTTCACAATCTAGACAGAAAGTGGGGTTACCATTGTTTTCTGGGTGAAATTCTTCTTCTCCTTATATTTAGTGAACATTTTTTATACCTTTCATTTGAGCCGTGTCCTAATAGGTATTTGGGGTTGAAAATAAGCAATAATAGGGGCGCTTGGGTGGCTGTATCGGTTAAGTGTCCAACTTCGGCTCAGGTCATATCACAGTTTGTGAGTTTGAGCCCTGCGTTGGGCTCTGTGCTGACACCTCAGAGCGTGGAGTCTGCTTCAGATTCTGTGTCTCCCTCTCTCTGCCTCTCCCCTGCTTGTGCTCTGCCTCTCTCTCAAAAATAAATATTTTTAAAAAGACGAAGTAAGTAATGGTAAAACCAGGCTCAGCCTCTGAGATGGTAGGAATGTTGTATGCACATTAACTGGCATGCTTTGGTAGAAAGAGTATGGGCTTTCATTTAAAAGACCTGGGTTCACATTTAGGCTTCAAAACGTTCTTGTGGAATGACTCTGAGCAAGGCTAGCCCCTGTGTTTAGGGCGAGAAAATGAAAAGAAATAAAACTCAATTTTTCATTCATTCATTCGGCAGGTATTTATTGAGTGCTAGGGATTCAGCACTTAGTAGCATATACAGCAAGTCCCTGCCCTCAGGTTCCAGTAGGGAAGGGAGAGTGTAAAAAGTGCCCCCCTGAAGAGAGAAGTAAAGGCAGCTTGAGAGTGTCGTCATCAGTGAGGAGGGGTTGCAGTTTTACAGAGTTGCAGGGAAGGCCTCACTACCAGCTGATGTTTGAAGGAAGGAAGTGAGCGGGTGGTTTAAAGGAACAGCAGGTGCAAAGACCCCAACGGGAGACCAGCGGAACTTGGAGCAGAGTGAGTGGGGGGAGAAGTGGCAAGAGTCGGTGAAGGGCTTCATGAGACGTGTTGTTAAGGACCTTGGCTCCTACTGGACCTGAGACAGGAAACCTTTGAAAGGGCTTGAACAGAGTGACATGATCAGACTTGAAACAGCCTCATTCTCTACATTCTGGCTGCTGTAGAGAATAGAGTGGAGAAGACCAGAAAAGCAGGGTGCTCAGGTGGGAGGCTTTGCCAACAAGCTGAGGTTACTGGTGGTAACTCAGACTGTGAGACAGCAGGAGAAGCGGTGCACGGTGTCGAATTCTGGAGATGATTTTTTTAAGGTAAAGCCGACAGGATTTGCAATGAAGTGCATTCACCAGGCTTGGGGCCTATGTAACTATCAAGTCAGATTCGCCATCGATTCAGACGAGGAGGGCTTTAGAAAAAGCAGACTTGCCAGGGACATAAAGAGTTCATCTTTGGACTTGTGAAGTTTGAGTTGCCTATTTGGCATTCATTCAAATGTAGATGTCAAATAGATAGTTGGAGTTCAAGGGAGAGGTTCCAGCTAGAAATGTAAGTGTGGGAGTCATTATCAGAGAGACGGTATTCAAAGTGAGGAGACTGATTCAGATTTCTGCAGCTGGAAAAGACAAGAGGTCCAGTGACTGAGCCCTGGGGTCCACCAGAGTTTGGAGGTGGAGAGGATAAGAAGGAAAAAGCAAAGAGACAAAGGAGTGTCCACTGGAAAAGAAGAAAAGGCCACCTTGCAGAACAACCTATGTGAAAGCACATTCCATGTCATAACCTACCATAGAGGTGATCACTGGGCAGCTGTTAGACACTTTTGGGAAAATGCAGTTATCATGCTTTTTAGTGCAAGATTTGATTGGGGTATTTCTCATGAATAGCCTTTCCCTTGTTCACTGTGGTCATTGCCAAAAACCTATCTTTTATGAAACGATGCCCTGATGTCCTCATGATCTGAAAGATTGAAAGCGTTTCTATCAGGGATGGATTCAAGCCCAAGGGTGTTTGGTCCCCACTGGAGCTGGCTCCATGTGGCCCCGGGCAGCATGCTTCATGATAATGTGCAGGCAGCAATAGTGGCCTCAGCCCTACGCCTGCTATGTAAAAACACTGGTTCAGAAAAGCACGAAAGGAATTTAGGTGCACAAAGATGAGAGTGTTACTAAAATAGAGGTGTTACATTATTTACAGCATGCTTTCAACATCAAGGGAAGACGTACTGTTGGATTTAAGACATGGGCCACGTTTTCAACATTGAAGACACATTCCAGAAAATCGATTGTGTCCACATGCGTTGTCACCTTGTGTGTGGAGAGAGCTTTTCCAAATGTCAACTATATTCATTCAGTTGACAGAAATCTGTTTGTTTATTTACTTATTTTTGAGAGAGAGAGGGAGGGAGAGAGAGAGAGAGAGAGAGAGAGAAAATGAACGAATGGGGGAGGGGCAGAGAGAGAGGGAGACACAGAATCCGAAGCAGGCTTCAGGCTCTGAGCTGTCAGCACAGAGCCCGATGTGGGGCTCGAACTCACAGACCGTGAGATCATGACTTGAGCTGAAGTCAGACATTTAACCGACTGAGCCACCCAGACACCCCAATAGAAATTAGTTTAGTATCAGGAGGACATTATGCTACATGAAATAAGCCAGTCACAGAAAGGTAAACACTACTACTTGATTTACTTCTGTGAGGTATCTAAAATAAACTCATAGCAACAGAGTGGATGAGTGGTTGCCACAGGCTGGGGAGAGCGAAATGAGGAGTTGCCGATCAATGGGTATAAAGTTTCGTTTGTGCGAGATGAATAAATTCTAGGGACCTGGTGCACAACTTTGTGCCTATAGTTAACAATAGTGTATGGTACACTCAAAAAATCTGTTAAGAGGGTATATCTCGGGGTGCCTGGGTAGCTGTCGGTTAAGCGTCCAAATTTGGCTCAGGTCATGATCTCACAGTTTGTGAGTTCGAGCCCCACGTAGGGCTCTGTGCTGACAGCTCAGAGCCTGGAGCCTGCTTCGGATTCTGTGTCTCCTTCTCTCTCTGCCCCTCCCCCACTTGTGCTCTGTCTCTCTCTGTCTCTCAAAAATAATTAAATGTAAAAAAAAATTTTAAGAGGGTTCATCTCATGTTAAGTATTATTACCACGATAAAAATAAAAATGAATTTAAAGAGAAATTTAGTAACAAAATCCCAAAACTTATCATTTATGGTGCCTTATGATTGATAGCGTTAATAAGTAACTGAATTGTAAGATCTTATGAAGAGCTTTTTGTTTTAAAGCTTACTATTTATTGTGTGTTTGAGAGAGATAATGGGAGAAGGAGCAGAAAGAGAGGGAGAGAGAGAGAATTCCAAGCAGGCTCTGTGCTGTCAGCATGAAGCTCTATGCGGGGCTTGAACTCATGAAACCCGAGATCATGACCTGAACTGAAATCAAGAGTCGGACGCTTAACTGACTGAGCCACCCAGGCGCCCCTAAGATCCTATGAAGAGCTTTACAACAAAGAGGAATTTGAGAGACCTAAAAAACAAAACAAAACATTACCAAAGCCACTCCTATACAGAGCTTCTGGAGAATGTCCCAAAGAAAGAGTACTTTGTGGTTGTCACTTACCAACAAATTTCTAGCATGTCTGGGAAAACTATGGCTACTAGAGAGGATCCTAGCTTTTTGCCCAGGTCTGCTCAATTTAAATATCAAATATCGGGGCGCCTGGGTGGCTCAGTCGGTTAAGCATCCGACTTCAGCTCAGGTCATGATCTCACAGCTCGTGAGTTCAAGCCCCGCGTCAGGCTCTGTGCTGACTGCTCAGAGCTTGGAGCCTGTTTCAGATTCTGGGTCTCCCTCTCTCTCTGACCCTCCCCCGTTCATGCTTTGTCTCTCTCTGTCTCAAAAATAAATAAACGTTAAAAAAAATTTAAATATCAAATATCATAAACTTCGCAACACAGATCTTTAAATTAGAGGTTATGAAAGGCTAAGCAATTTGAAAGTATGTAACAATTTTCATAGGCTGCTGCCTTCTTGAGAGATGTCCATCAAACGGGCAATATTTGGGTGAATGGAGTAAAATCCATCTCCAAGTAGTGGGTAATAAACACTAGTCCAAAAGTGCGGAGGCGGCTGGTCCCGATGGCCATCAGAGCACCCTGTGGAAAGGAGTGGAGCTGAAGCCCTGGGGCTTTCTGTATTTCAAGGGGCAGGGCAAGCTTACAAAACTGTGTAAGCTAAGATGAAGAGAACTGGTATGTGTTTGCAGTGGCTCCTGAACACTTTGGGCTTAGTTATCTAAGTGACGTATCCCTCCTTTATCCATCCTTTGGAATTTGGGGCTTCTGCCTGGCCAAGGAGCCTTGGACAGAGGCATTCATCCGTACCTGCAAACCCTATTCCGTGCACTGATGGGCGTGCGTATCGAAATCACAACATAGCCAGGAAAAATAATGCCACTGAAAGAAAGATTTTTCTGATTCTACATTTGGGGAGATTTCACTCAGGATATTTTGAAGCCACGAAAGGAAAGTTGGGCTTTTGTAATGTTGATGAAATATTCTGTCCCCGGCTCAGCATCAATACTGGATTTTTAAAAAGGTAACTGAGGCAGATGTTACATATGCTCTGTGTAAGCGTCTTCACGGACAGTCTGTAAATTTGACATAATTCATTGAATACCTTTAGGTGATATTTTCAATTCAACTCTCATGTCCAGTGTCAGTTATGCTCGGAAAGATGGATAGATTAGCTCTTAATTGTCCACCAGATTCTCTAGCATTTACCAGTTTGAAACATCAACATTCCACTGCTGCATTCTGATCAAGAGAGCTATTGATTAAAGTGAACATCTTGTGTTATGTTAAGAATGAGGTATATATATTTTTCAGAGTGTCTGAGCATTTTACAACTTTATATGTGCTTTATTTTGAATGTTTGTGTACCCTCCCCCGTTCGTGGGTTGCATCCTGACTCTCAGGGTGATGGATGGTATCAGCAGGTGGGGCTTTGGGGAGGCGATTAAGTCATGAGGCTGGGTGGATGAGAGGAATCGCCCTTGTGAAAGAGGCTGCAGAGAGAGGGGAGGTTACTGTGAAAAGATGGCCATCTGGGAGTGAGATTCTCACCAGCACCTTGATCTTGGACTTCCCACCCTCCAGAACCGTGAGAAATAAATTTTTGTAGTTTCCAAGCCAAGTAGCATATGGTATTTCTATCATAGCAGCCCTAACAGACTAAGACAAAGTTACATAAAGCTTTTCCCCAAACCTCTTCCTTTCCCTTTTCCCCGCCTCCCTCCTTTTCCTTCCAAACCCCCCTCGTTCCCCCTTCCGTCATTACCTACCGGCAATATTGCCATAAACATGTCACTGTTAGCTATTTGGAGAAATTGTGAAAACCACTTGTTAGGAGCAATTTCACTGTGGTTATCGACTAAGACTTTATCACGGGCAAGCAGGGGAAGGCTGCTCTGTACAAGTGCGAACTCTCATGAGCCATAAGTAAGCATTTGATTTTCTACCGGTAAAACCATGTGGTAATTATTTCAAATAATATTGTTCATGGCTCTGATTTCAACAAAAAAGCCCTTCTCAGAAAAATCTTTATTCAGAACCCCTTAGAAACTTAAAAACAGTTTTTTCCTAAATTTAGTACGCCCAGAACAAGACAGTTTTCCATAAGGTTGTTTTTCTTAGCTGTCTTTAAAATTTAGTACAAATTTATACTTTCCAGTGTCTAAGAAACAGCTGATTATTTTCATTTGTTATTCTAGCGAGGAAATTATCACTCGTTTTCAAAATTAACGTACTTCATGATGCAACTATTTTCATTTGTTATTCTAGTGAGGAAATTATCACTCTTTTTCAAAACTAACGTACTTTATGAAGCAACATAAAATATGCATTTTCTGTGTCCTGAGTTCTTAGAGCTCTTTATTTCTTCTTGAATTTATACTTTTTAATTTCATTTGACTTCCTGATATGTGGTATTGAATTAACTTCTCTCAGGAGCAGTTTCTGGATGAATACTCTTTTTAGAAGCAATGTATATTTTTATTCACACCTGTTGGAACTTCTCCAGAGGGCTTTGGATTTTCCTGCTTTTTTCCATCTGTAACAAAAGTGATGAGACTAGCTTTATCCCCTTGTGGGGGTGTAAATCAGATTTGCTTATCAAACTGATACATACTCATCAATTTTTGTATTGTTCTATCCATGTACAGTTTTGACTATTGATGTTTCCCTCTATTTATTAGCATTTATTTTTTTTTATGTTTTTCTTTATTTTTAAAGGAGAGAGAGAGACAGAGCATGAATGGGGGAGGAGCAGAGGAGAGAGGGAGACAGAAAGAGGCTGTCAGGCTCTAAGCTGTCAGCGCAGAGCCTGATGCGGGGCTCAAACCCACAAACTGTGAGGTCATGGCCTGAGCCAAAGCTGGACGCTCAACCGACTGAGCCACCCAGGCACCCCTATTTATTAGCATTTAAACACACACTTTGTTTCTGAGAACACAAATGTGGCAAGGTCAAAAGAAAATGTGTTACTTTAATGTAATTGAAAGGAAAATGCAATTGCTTCTATTGCAAGATGTAAGACACTCAGTTACTATTCATTGTTTCATAAATGTATTTTATATTGATATACTTCATTGATAGATTTCTGAAATGTCTCTGATATTTCTTAGGATCAATTGTTTCTTTGTATTTTGACTCCAGTTTCTTTTAACTGTTGTTGGGGCGGGGTGCCATAAATTTGCAATAACATAATTGGTGCCTGAAATTCACCCCTCACACAATATGTCTTGTCCTCAACTCTTCTGACTTTTGTCTCGTTCATCCTGGAGCTTGGCACCACAGCCACCCTTGGATCTCATTGTCATCAAGAACAGCTGGACCGACCTCTAACTCTCTGTCCACAAACCACAGTCTCCCATCTTTCATTTTGTTCCCTTGCACCAGACATGCGACCACCCCCACCCAGCGAAGGACTCACCCTCTCTGTCTCTCTCTTGACTTCATGTTTTTCTCTGGCCAGTCTACACCCTGGGATCTGTCTTTCATTACTCATCTCCTGATGCCCTCACTGCCCTAGTGTCTAGCTGAGCTTGCCTTGCAGACCCTCAAACCCATGAGGTCCCATTTGTATGCCCTGTAACCTGGGCACTGAGCACAATTGCAAACAGGTAACACGGCGGTGCACGACAGTGGCAATAGAGCTCTGCCGGCTCCTTTCTCACAGGAAGGTGCTCCTTCCTCAGCACCTGCTAGCCATCCTTCCACCAGTTCCAGGTCAGGCTCCCTGCCACCCTGTTTGGCTGTCTTCACCACTCTCATTAATTTGGTAATTGGCAAGTGGGTATTAATACTACACCCCACACGTCATGCCAATCTCAAGGGATGCAATATCAAATTAAAGCCAAACCCTACCCTCATTGGCCCACCACAGAGTCAGGCATCCATAAAACAGCGACGCTATTGATGATTTCATTATACTTGAATCAGGTGGTAAAGAAACCAAGCTAAGAGGTGACCTGAGCTGTTTCCTGGGAGGTGGGGAGGGAGGTCTAACTCAGCTCTGGATGGCATTTTATTATCATTGTCTTCTCTTTGTGGCTTTACTGCATGTGCATTTCTGGGCTACTATTGTGGATTTTTATTCAGTTCTTTTAGGACTTTATTTAAGTAATAACATACGTTTTCCGTCTTTTCCGGCTTACTTTTATTGTTAGAAGTTATGCTTGAGCGATTCACCTATGTTGATACAGGGTAAGTCTAGGTAAATTATTTTCACTGCCCTGTATTATTATTCTTTTAATTCCTCTATTTATGTAAGGTTGAGTTTATGTGCATTTGGGTTGTTTTCTTTTCTTTCTTTCTTTTCTTTCCTTTTTCTTTTTTTGTCACTACAAACAATTCTGAAATGAACAGGAAGATCATGACAATGATTGGGTTAAATTTCAACATATATATAAAATTTCACTTTGGCCATTCACTTCAGCCTTCTCTGTCTAACACAAGTATCAGAAATTAGTAGCAAAATAGACCACCTTGAATGTTCTACCATATTTGAAATGTTAAGATAATATATTCGTTGGTTTGCCTGATTTACTCTCTATAAAAGATGACATAAAACAATTAAATGGCCCCAAGCCAGGAGATAAGACTCACATTGCCAGTCTGAATAATTAAAAGCAAATGTTCTTCCGATTCTCTTGCATTTCATTAGAATAAATGAAACAGTGTTCTCAGTGCTATTAAATATCAATGAAGTCGTGGGGAATTAAATGAGATATGTATTGTTTCTCAGCTCCCGATTCACCCTGTAATACCTGCTCTTCCATAACGGACTAAACTTTTTAAGCATTTCTCCTTCACAGTGAGGATGATGTTAATTAGCGGGTGCTGAAGAGTTATTGCAGGAGGAAGGGGCTTCGCTCACTGGTTCCAGCTGCTGCCCCATTGATCAGCCACATGGGTAGGAGGACGTCTAATATTGCTTCTCCCCAGCCACAGGCAGGGATGTGCAGGCCCTTGGTGACCATGTCCCTGCAGCCCTCCTAAGGAGGGCACCACATGCTCCAGATCTCCTGCCCCCAGTGGTTGCTTAGCTCCTTCTGTGCACCTGCTCATCAGCTCATCTGCACCTGGGAAGGCTGCTTCCTCCGTACCCAGTGACCGTGGCCAGATCTTGCCCCGGCAACCCAGAGAGCTTTTCCACCATCCAGCAGGCTGCAAACACACCTCCCGCAGTGAGGTCTGAAGCCCGTCCTTGGAGAAGAGGCTTCTTCTAAGTTCTTCTTTCCTTAGATAGTATCTCTGAGGCACAGCATACCTTTTAGAGTTCTTGTTACATCTTGTAGTTACTCTCCTATGATAGCTCAAATATTCTTTATGTTAAACTTCTGCCAGTTTTTAAGAAATGAATGAATTCAATTCTAAAACCTAACATAAACTTACAGTTCCAGTTTTCACAGAGCCCGATGCAGGGCGGGATTTCATGAACCATGAGATTGTGACCTGAGCCAATATCAAGAATCCAACGTTTAACTGGCTGAACCACCCAGGCGCCCCAAGAATAGTTCGTCTTATACACATTAGGCTCTGTACCAGTAAACTTCAAAATGATATAGTAAGCCAGTGAATAGGGTAGAACAATGGCCAAGTTGAGCAATACTGGCTGGGGAGTGAGATCTCTCAAAGCCCCTCAGAAACTTTTGTCTGGAAGATCTGTTTCTGAAGGCAGAAATCAGTATCTAGAAACAGGGATCCACCTTCATAACTACGTTAACCATTCAGTTCCCTGCCAAGTAGTTATCTACAACTGCATAGACATTGCCTTTATGTAGACTCAGTGTTAGATCAAAATCAATAGCTAAATCAATATTTAAAATAGAAACTTCTAAGGACAGGGGCCATGTCTTTCTCAGGACAGGACCATGTCTTTCTAATTGGTTTAATTAACACGACTTCACCTGTGTGTATATATGTTCTAAAAATAAATCATTCATTTTATTATATACAGATTATGCACAGGTTTTGTATGATTATCTGATTCTGTATTGTCTAATCAATTAAGATCTAATTTGATCTTAATTCAGGTCAAGGTCCTTTCTAATTTAGCTTTCAAACTTATCTAGTCTTTAGTGATTATGCGTGGCACTTAAATCATCTTCTGCTGAAATGAGTTAGTGGGATAAAATACATTTTACAATGCTAGAAAATTTAATGCACTACAGAACAGATTTGTGTTAAGACACACCATTTTTAAATAATTGTTTATTGCTATTATTGTGCTTAAATCTAGATATCACGTGTTTAGCAAGTGTGGATTCCACCAAGTTAGAGGTTAGACACTAAGCACATTCTCATTTGAAGTGAGACGTACATTTGGTAGTCTGCATTTCTGCATTAGTAGTTCACTAAGTGCTTTGTACGTAGTAGTTAATCAATAAATATTTGCTAAATAAATCAATGGTGTGTTTAATTCAGGATTCAAAAGGGATTCATGCTAATATTAATAGCTTAAAAAATCTGTAAGCCTACAGAAGTTTTGCGTAGTACATGGGATCAGTGAAGCGCAATGAGAACCCCGAGGGGAATTTTCTGTCATTATTTGCAGATTAGAATAGAGTCTCTGGAAAGGTCCCTGCTGTACTTTTAATGGGTTGTCACTGGAACATGGTATGATTGTACCCATTACTTTGTGAAGCATATCCAAATGCCTTCTTCAGATGACTGTTCTCCCTGCTTCTTATATATTGAAAGCAATTATGTGATATTGTAATGCATTTTGTTGACAAGCTTTCCTTTCCGAAGCTGCTTATCTAAGTGCATTATTTCTGACTGAAAAACTTATTTTTCTTTCTTTCTGTCTGAATGGATTGCTTGCCAGTGGTGACTTATGGCCTAGTTCATCGATTTTCAGTAATGAGATAGAGCAGTATGAGGTAAATGTCTGTGTACATGGGCATGGGTTCTAAATCACATTCAGAAAACCACAGGCGTGATGATGCAGTGAGTCCGACTCCTCAAAAATGTTTGTGGTGAAGATTTCTTGAAAAACCTTGGGCTTACAGCACATCACTTAAATGGCAGATCTAGACAAATAGACTTACAGTCACCAGAGTGAGAAAGCCATGCTGGTTTGTTCAGGGCAGTAGAGGAAAACTCACCAGCCAGTGCATCTGGTGGGCAGTCTCAGTGGATGAGGGAGGCAGAGAGAGCCTGTGGGAGTTTTAAATGCATTGATTTCTCCACAGTGGAACATCCAAACATGTAACTGAGTGCAGCCTCCGTGTAGCTGATGGACTCCCAGGGCTATAGAATTGCTACAGATATTCACATGTCTGAGGCAAGGAAAGCACTGGAAACAAATGCAAAGGAGATCCTTGCAGAATTCACTCATCTGATTTCATAGTGAGTCACAGTCTCATGGTGCTGAAATATGCTTGGCGATCCCTCTTGATCTTAATAACAAGAAGATGGAATTATAAACCATTAAAAACTAAGATATTGGGACACCTGGCTGGTTCAGTTGGTTGAGTGTCTGACTCTTGATTTTGGCTCAGGTCGTGATTTCGTGGTCATGGGATGGAGCCCCCAGCACCAGGCTCCATGCTGGGCATGAAGCCTGCTTGAGATCTCTCTCTCTCTCTCTCTCTCTCTCTCTCCCACTCTCCCTGCCCCTGTCCCACGCACACCCCCCCTCAAAAAAAATTAAAAGTAAGATATTTGTGGAATAGAGAGGGAATCCCTTGAATGTTGTGTTTTGCAGCACTGTAATTTTATGGCCCTTATATCCTTTCCACATATCTCATATCTCCAGACAAATTCACTCTTCATCGAACACAGATATTTACAGGAATTCTTTCTTCTTTTATCTAAATCTCCCGTTGATTAGTGGTCTCATCCTCATACATGGGACTCCTCCAGACCCTCCCTTATGACACCTCTAAATCTTCCTGCCTTCTTTCCATCTGTTCTTTCTAGTTTTCTTTCATTCCATGATCCACATCACTCCAGTGTCCATTGCTACCCCTCCGAGTTCTGTTGTCTTATTTCTTCTGTAGACCAAGTCTAAATTAACCCTAACATAAGTGGAATCTTCAAACATTATTGTATTCTTTATGTTAACCTTATGAGAATATAGTACAATCAAAACGTGGTACGCGCCACATGCATGTCATTAGAAATCTTACTCCCAATGATCAAGACAGTCGTTCTGTGGTCTTTTAAAATTCATATAAACAAAGATTTGCATTTCTTACTTAAAATGCTGCTTTTCCTACTTGGGTGCATTCTTTGTTTTTGCCTGAGGTTGGCCTGTAAAAATTAGCAACTCATAGTAATGACATAACTTGATATACAGACTAAAGCTTTGGTATAATTACATATAATTGAGGACCTTGAAGATGATCTAATGAAATGAAATAAAACGTATTCTAGATAAACCATATCTACTATGTTTGGGAATAAATGGCAGAAGTATAACAAGTTTGCCCTATGCTAGAAACAGAATTGTAGTGGTTTAGTGCATTCCAGGAAAAAAAAAAGAAAATAATATTAAGTTCATTTAATGAATACCACTCATGGGTAAGAAAAGATAAGAATAGGGGCGCCTGGGTGGCTCAGGCGGTTGAGTGGCCGACTTCGGCTCAGGTCATGATCTCACCGTCCGTGAGTTCAAGCCCCACGTCGGGCTCTGTGCTGACCACTCAGAGCCTGGAACCTGTTTCAGATTCTGTGTCTCCCTCTTTCTCTGACTCTCCCCTGTTCATGCTCTGTCTCTCTCTGTCTCAAAAATAAATAAACGTTAAAAAAAAATTAAAAAAAAAAAAGAAGATAAGAATGTGAATGGAATTGGGGTACATTTCCATACTTGTGGAAGTGAATCCTGAACCTAAAATGACTCAGTAAATAATCTATTATTTCCTGACAGGGAGAGTTGAGGGGGTGGAGAGAAGATGTAGAAGGAATTATTCAACAGTAGAGAACATTCTAGAGGAACAAATACTAGAGTGAGTTCAAAATATCCTGGGCTTTTTTTTTTTTCATTCTGATAAATCTCTATTTATATTTCTTGGAGAGATGTGGTACATTTGACCACTTCATTTCTACACGTGACACAAAATAATAAGAGCAGCCAGCCTGCTAAGAACTCAAAGCCAGATGGTGTATATGTGTGTCATGCTGAGTTGATGGTTTGGAAATGCCAGCCCTGCAGAATGGCTGGAGCCAAATAACGCTTCAAGGTAATCGTAATCCTACTTAAAATTCACTTGTGCATCTCCATACAACTTTCACATTCTTAAGTTTATTTAATGAATTTTAAGTTGCAACGGACAACGTGATACGTACAGGCAATAGAGCAAAATGTGTCTGATGTGATTTGTTGGCTGTCAGCTCCAATCAAATTCTAATAAAGTAGCAGAAATCTGAAGTGTTAGTTTAACAGTATTGTCTGACTGCTTCTTAAATGAGCAAATAACCAAAAGTCAGGCCATGCTTCTCCCTAGGGAGCGGTGAGCTGTTCTATAATCTTTAGGGATTATCTTTTAAAAATTAGTCAGTGTGAGTTGAAAACAAAACAAAACTGACAAAACCCAACAATTTCCTGTCTGTCTCCTGATGTATGGAAATGAGGAGAAAAGCATTTTGTGGTACCTCTTTTCCCTGACCTCCGCAGGCTCACTTGGGAGAAGTCTTCCATAGCAACCCAGATGAGGCAGGGGGCATAGTGTGATCGCAAGCCGGGGAGAGCCCCTGGCAAGGTCTACAGACAGTGACAGGCTAGCAACCAGGCAGCAGTGAGGCGACTGCTGTGTTAGATGATCCCACTGGAGAAGAAGATGAATTGACTGTAGGAGGATGTAAGACTTCATAACACCACTAACTTATGAGTTTGACAAACTGTTGTTTTATTTTTACATTTATATTTGCAGAATTGCTGTTGTTTTTCTCCTGTAGAACATGAGCTTCTGTTTCTTCCCTCCTTTTTTTTTTTTTTTTTTTTTTGCTTTTTTAAGGTTTCCCCTCACCTTTTCTTTTATATCTTCATAAAAGCATCTGTTTCCCAAGAATCATGAGTTATTTGTTATTAAAATATTATTGAACATTAATTGAGTAACTTAGCCCCATAGTAAATCAATTTTTGCTTTTTAAGATGTTATACTTTTTAAATGAATTGACCCTTTTGTCATTATGAAATGTTTCTCTTTATTTTTGGTAGCATTCTTTATCTTGAAAGCTACCTTTTTTTTTAAGTGTATTTATTTATTTCGAGACAGACATAGGAGACATTTCTATGTCTCCATAGAGACATAGGAGCGTGCATGTGAGCAGGGGAGTGGCAGAGAGAGGTAGAGAGAGAATTCCAAGCAGGCTCCATGCTGTCAGCGTGGAACCTGACTCGGGGCTCGTTGCCACAAAGTGTGAGTTCATGACCTGAGCCAAAATCAAGAGTCTGACGCATAACCAACTGAGCCACCCAGGTGCCCTAAAACTTACTTTTTGTATTGATATAGCTATTCCAGCTTTCTTACAATTAGTGTTTGCATCCATTTTCCTTTAACAAATCTATACATACTTATAGTGCTTTTTCTTTGTGTTTTAAATACAGTCTGTCAATCTCTGGTATTAATTGGGAGAGTTTAAACCATTTGTATTTAATGTAATTATAGGTATTATTGGGTTAAAGTCTGAGATCTTACTGTTTTTTTCTGTCTGATCTATTCTTTGTTCCTTTTTCTTAATTTTTTACTTCTTTTGGATTACCCTAATGTACTGTTAATGTTCCATTTCATTTCTAATATGTGCTTATTAGCTGTAATGGACAGAATTTCTAAGTTGGCCCCCAAAGATGCCCCACTCTAACCCTGAGAACCTGTGAATAAATGACATAGAACTTCTCTGATTATGATGTATGGCACAGTTGACCTTAAGAAAAGGACATTACTCCTGTGGACTTAATCTTACCACATGAGCCCTTAAAGGCAAAAAGCTTTTTCAGATGGACGACAGAAGAGAGAAAAAGAAGGGAAAGTCAGGGAGATCTGAAGCACCAGAAGAATCTGATATTCTGTTCCTGGACTTGAAGATTGGTGGGCAGGGGGGTGGGGGCGCGGGGTGAGAGCAGGTGCAAGGGTTGGAGAGCAGATCCAAGGAACTGAGAGTGCCTGGCCATCAGTTAACAAGGAGGCATGAACCTCAGTCTTACAGTCAAAAGGGACTGGATTGTACCAACAACCAGAATGATCTTGAAGCTCCTTTCCTTGAGCCTCCAGATAAGAATGCTCCTTAGCCAGAACCTTGATTTTGATGGCATAGGGCCAGACTAACCCACTCGGACTTCTGACCTACAGAATGTGAACAAGTAAACTGATGTTGTTTTAAGCTGCTAAATTTGTGGTAATTTGTTACGTAGCACAGACAACTAATGCATTAGCTGAAGGTCTCCGTTTCACTGTCTTAGTGGTTCCTCTAGGGTTTACGGTAGGCATCTTTAACTTATCACCGTCTGCCACCAGATAATATGCCACTTCGTATATAACTAAAAACGTAACAACCTACGCCTTCCATTTCTTCTTTCCCTTGTGCTATGTCATAATTGTATTTCTAAATATGTTTAAATCCTCACAGTTTGTTCTCATATTTCTGCTTTAACTAGTTATTTATTTTTAAAAGATTAAATAAAACAAAAAATAAATCTTTTGTATTTATCCACATATTTATAATTTTTAGCAGTTGTCATTGATTGCTTCATATAGATTTGAAGTTATATCTGGTATCACGTTTCCCATTTTGTTCACATTTCTTGTAGTGAAAGGCTATTGACGATAACTTCTCTCAGTTTCTGTTTGTCTGAAAAAGTCTTTCACCTTTGAGAGTTTTTCCTCCTTGTAGGACTTTAAGGTCCCTGTTTTCTGGCTTGTGTTGTTTGACATGAGAAACCTGTGAAATTTCTTATCTTTATTTTTCTGTATGTGATGTCTTTTCCACAGATTTTTCAGCATTTGATTACACTGTACCTTGATGTGGTTTTCTTTGTTTATACTCCATTTGTTTCATTTCTTGGATCTGCACGTTTATAGTTTTCATGAAAACTTCATGAAGTTTTGAAGAACTTCAGCCATTGTTTCTTCTAATGCTTTTTCTTTTCTTTTCTAATATTTCTTCTACATGCCTCTCTTTCCTGCTTCTTTGCAGCTCCAATACACTTATGTTAGACTGCTTAATATTTTCTCACAATTCACTGATATTCTGTTGATTTTTAAAATCTTTTTCTTTCTCAGATTCATTTTGAATGGTTTATATTGCTATGTACTCAATTTTTAAATTTTTCTTCTGCAGTGTCGAGTTTGCTGTTATTTCCACCTAGTGACTTTTAAGTTTCAGGCAATGTCTTTAATTTTTAGATGTTCGGTTTGGTTCTTTTTTAATGTCTTTTTTTTTTTTTTTTGGCTCATTATTTCATTTAACTTCTTGAACTTATGTTCTTGTCTGCTAGTTCCAATATTTATGTCATTTCTATACCTGTTTTTTTTATGTTTATTTATTTTGAGAGAGAAAGCTTGAGCAGGGGAGGGGGAGAGAGAGAAAGGGAGAGAAAGAATCCCAAGCAGGCTACTCACTGTCAGTGCAGAACCTACTGCGGGGTTTGAACTCACAAACCATGAGATCATGAGCTGAGCTGAAATCAAGAGTCAGATGCTTAACCAACTGAGCCACCGAGGCATCCCATATATCTGTTTTTATCTAATTAGTTTCCTCTTGATTAAGGATTTTTTTACTTCTTGGAAAGTCCAGTGACTTTTGATTGGATGTTGATAGTGTAATGTTGGATATTGCTGAATGTCTAGATTTTGCTATATTCCTTTAAAAATTGTAGAATTTTGTTTTTGCAGGTATTTAAGATACTGTATATTGGCTTGCTTTCTTCTGTGATGATTGTTTTTAAGTACTAGTGGGTGGATATAAAGTAGCCTTTATTCCAAGGCTATTTTAACATCACTAATTAGGTAATAAACTTCTTAGGTCTCTACTGAATTCTTGTTGTAGTCAATAAGGCCTCTCTGGTCAGAACTTGAATACCTCTCCATTCTGAGTGTTCTCTAAAAATTGTTTAACCTACAGCTTGTGGCAGGTAAAATGAGAAAATGACTCTCAGTGATATTCAACATTGTATAATCTCCTTCCTTGGGTTTTTGGAAGATTCTGTGAATACAATCAATCCTGCAGTTACATTACTTTATGTGGCAAAAGGACAATTATTCAAAGTGGGCCTGATCTCATCAGGTGAGCCATTTTTTAAAAATGAGAGTTTTCTTTGGCTGATTGCAGAGGAAAAAGTTCAATATATGAAAAAGCTGATTTATATATATAGTCCAAATGTCTAGCTGTTTATGGTGGGAAGGCAGCACTGGTAGTAGTTACTTGATCATGGAATTTTAAAATTCACTTAACTCACTTAATTTGGAGATTTTAGTAAATCCTGCTATTACAAGCCAATTTTTAAAAAGAAAGGAAACTGAGTTAGAAGGAAAACAACGGAAAGAGATTCACCAGCTACAGCCCAAAAATATGAAAACCACTCTTTTATACCTTTTATTTTTAAGTTCTTTGGAAATATTTCATAATAGTGAAGTACACAGAGAATAATACAATAAACTTCTATATACCCAAATAATCAACTTAAGATATAAAATATTACTGATACAGTTGAGGTCCTTCCCCAGTCTTATCCTCCTTGGAGAGGTAGCTGAATTCCATGCTATTAATTCCATGCATTTCTTCATATTTTACTTCATATACATGCATCCTTAAAATTATCTTTGCACTTTTTTGAAATTTATTTTGATGCTGTCAAAATGTAGCATTTTTTTGGTTTCCTTTTTTTTTGTTTAATGTTTTGTTGTGAGAATGAAAAATTGATATGTACTTAGAACTCCACTATATGGATATAGCACAGTTTGTTTATCCAGTCAAATTGAAACATTAAATCCAAATTTTTGAAGCAATGAATGCATAAATTAACCTTCACATGCATATGACTAGAACACACGTATGGCAGCTTCTTTAGCCAATACCCTCGATAATGAAGTCATTGGATAATAGAGAATGTACATCTTTAAATCACTAGACATTGACAAGTATTCTTCAAAGGGGTTGTTCCAGTTTGCATTCCTACCATAGGGTTTCTGGTTGTTCTACATCCTTATAAACAGTAGTATTATCAGAATTAAATTGTGAAAATTATATGGTTGAAAAATGCTATCTCATTGTGGTCTACATTTGTGTTTCCTTAGTAATTGATCATGTAGGGCCCCTTTTAATATGTCCACAGGCCAAATTGGCATGGAGATTATTATTCCCCAGCCTGGCCACTCCAATTTCTCAAAACCCCTTAGGGTCGACATAAAGATCAAACATCTACAGCGATAAGATATGTTATGGAAAGTTTTCCTAAGTGTGAAATTATTCCCTGAGTCATTAAAATTATTTCTGGTCATCACAACATGATTCTTGCCAACATGCTCAGTTATGGCCATCTCAGCTTCTCCTCCTCTGCTTTTTCTTGTTGTAGAAAGCATAACAATAAACCTTAAGTCATTGAAGCTGAAAGGCAGGCTAAGTTATGAGAAGGAATAGAACTTTAGCTAACATTGGCAAATAATGGCAGGATTTGGTCAACTTGGAAGAACATGGTAATTGTATTATATGTAAAAATACTGCAGGGTTTTTGTTTATTTGACTAAGGTCAGCAATGGAATCTCCATTATTTGGAGTTTTCAAAGTGGCTTAGATAAGAATTTGAACAGAGTGATTTGACAATCCAAGTGTGTCAGCGCTATGCTAAATGGAAGCTGGTAATTTTGAGGGTCCTTCTTCCCTTTGTTTTGTGCCTCAATGAGGAACTCATCCACAGAGTTTTCACAGATCCTTTCCACTGCCAAGATGGAAATTTACCAAAAATTTTTTGCTGTTTTCTAAAGAGGTAGTGAATAAAATTGTATCTTTTGCAAATCTGTCATCAGTGAATTATTTCTGGTAGAGGACACCAGAAAACTTACCCTGAATCTACTCTTGGTGCTAAATGGGTTTGATTTTTGAGCCCAGGGAATATATTTTCTGCCCTTTCCATAATTTGAATGATCATTTGCCAAGCTATATTACAGTATGCTTCCTGCCTCCACCCACAGCTCTGGATCATCGATACTTTTGCTCCCACATTAGGAATTTCACAGATTATTGAATTGTAGTATTTCAATGTCCTCCCCTGAGATAGTCCAAGTTACACGTAGCTGATGTAAGTAATTTAATTTGTCATTTATTTGGGAATGTACAACTGAAAACTTTTTTGGGGAATATGGTATGGGTATCTATGTATTCCTTTGGAAAGATTTTATTTTAGAAGAACAGAAAATCTGAGAAGGAGGTCCTGTCGTTCAGGTTTGACAACAGAAAATCATTCTGTACCAGTTTGGATTACTGCATTCAGTTGATTTCTCTGTGACTCAAGGACTAGAAGCTTTCTACCACTTCCTTTGGTGGAGAACTTTCCAAATCTAGGAGATTAGAACATTGGAAGTTTTCTTTACATTCAGACAAAAGTGTCTCATTTATTACTCAGGCTACCTTGATTCTTTTCTTTGCACTTCTTAGATGTTTGTTAAACCCTACTAGTCAATGTAATGACCCCACAGATGTGATATTTTAAAATAATAGACATGTCGCTATGATGTTTGATATTTGACACTGCTTCGTATTGGGCCTCTTTAGACATGTACGTGCATGCAGAGTTTGCATTTGTCCCAAGGTGAGCAAAAACGGAAGCAGTGTTTTTAGGATGAATTTTCTCACCTATGATAGCAAGTTGCAAATATCTTATTCTTTTTTTATTTGTAGGGCCAGCTCTGTAAATATGCTTCTGATCATCTCTTATCCTGTGTCATGTTGCAAAGTTGTAGCTTGTTTGCTGTCCTACAGCTGGGGTCTCTTTAGATCTTATGGACTAACACCAGCTGTTGTCTCCCTCCAGGTTATCCAGGCTGTCTTTTTTGGTATTTGCGTGCTGACTGATCTTTCCAGTCTTCTGACTAGAGGAAGTGGGAACCAAGAACAAGAAAGGCAGCTCAAGAAGCTTATCTCGCTCCGGGACTGGATGTTAGCCGTACTGGCCTTTCCTGTCGGGGTTGTGAGTATGATGTACAATGCATTTAACCATAAAAGAAACTTAAAGGGTCTTATTTCAGACTTCTAAGAGAAAAAAAAGGGCTCACTTCTAAGAGAAAAAAAAAAAAGGGCTCTAGCAGGTGTCTGTATTAGTCTGCTTAGGGCTGCCATTACAAAGCACCACAGACTGGCGGGGGGGCGGGGGGAGAGGGCGGCGCTTAACCAACAGAATTTATTTTCTCACAATTCTAAAGACTAGAAGTCTGAAATCAAGGTGTTCACAGTGTTGACTTTTTTTTTTTTCCTGAGACCTCTCTCCTTGGCTCGTATATGGCCTCCTCTCCCTGTGTCCTCACCTGTGTATCCATGTCCTAATCTCCTCTTCCTATAAGGACATCAGCCAGACCAGAGTAGAGCCCATCAATGACCTCATTTGGTCTTAATTGCCTCTCTAAAGGCCATTCCTCCAAATATAGTCACTTCTGAGGTACTAGGGGTTAGGACTTGAACATATAAATTCTAGGGAGACGCAGTTCAACCCATAACAGCTTCTCTAGCAGCCCAAATTTGAAATGTATGGTCCTTGGGTCTATGACCATTCTAGTGTTTTTGAACTTGAGAGAGGAAGTCAACATTAGCTCATACTGCTTCGTTCACCCAACTGTGCCATTAGCTAATATCATTTAAGTACATGCTGCTTGATGTTTGGGTCTGTTCTGGCTTCATTGATTTTCATTATTTTCAGTTAGGTACCCTCCACTGCTTGACTTCCTTCACAGGTCTGTTAATCGTCCATTGTCTATACATAAACCATGTTTCTTTAAAAGGCCAGGGCCCCATGAGATTCTATAGATTGTAACCTGTGGAGAGGCATGAAAAGAGGGAGAAAACTCTTACAGATCGCAAATTGTGAAAATAAGGAAGAGTGTGTTACCTAATTCAAATTCAGACCTTTCATTTGACAACAACACAAGGAGATTATTATAATCTGGTCACACTCCTCTGCTCGTTCCCTCATCTTTTTCCTTTGAAAACCTAAATGGGTGCTCAGATTGAAACCATCTCACAAATCTCTCAAATTCTGTTACTTAACCCGACAGAATTAGATGCCTTACCTATTGTTTAGTATTTCCTTCTTTGGACTTGACATAGAAAATTCAAATGCTTTCTATCAGAATAGTCATCTAAGAGAAAATTTCCATTGGCACAAAGTATAAAGATTTGTACTCGGTGCATGAAAGAATTATCTGGAATATCCAAGTCTGTGAATTTTTTTGTTTCTTTTTACTGGATTGTTCCCTTGGAATTTCTCTAGGTATGTCATTACCTCTGGAAGTCTTCCTTGGCTAAGAGGAACACAGTAACACAATACAAAAGTAAATAGGAATACAGTATTAACATTTTCTCTTAGCTCTGCCTCTCTCCCTCCGTTGTGTGGTGCCCAACTGTGTTTCTGGGGCTTAAATTGTGCCTCTTGCCACTCTCATCAAAGGCACATTGCATATGCCCTTTAGACATTTTTGACATTACTTTGGCCAGAAACTTTTTTCACCTGCTTAGGACTTGAGATGTTTCTCAGCTTTCAGTGTCCTTCCTGAAGTTAGTCGCATATGCTTCATGGTTTGTGACAAGAATGGGAGACTTTGTGCTTGCTTATTTGTTTGGTTACATTTGCTGTGTTCCTCTGTTTTCACTAACTTTGTGGTTTTCTCTGTGTTTTGAAAAAGGGAAGAGAAGTAATAATACCTTAAATTTCATACCTCCTTTTAAACTGAGAAGTCATATCACATTCCGTTGCATTTGTATACACCTTCCCAGGTGGGAAGCTTCACAGAAGAATAATGAATCAGGTGAACAGCTTCACTTATTTTTTTAACTCTTATTTTTTGCTGATATTTTACAGTCCATTTTTTACATTTTTTATAATCTTCCCTGTTAATATATGAGTCACTTTCCTTTTTAGAGCCACTAGCCTTTTCTCTTAACTGAACTTTTGAAGTCCCTCTGTTATATTTCCCTCTGTCTCTCCCTCCCTTTCTCTCTCTCTCTGTGTCTCTCTGGTATTAGGAAGAGTTTTGAGCAATGTTCTCCAGAAATCTCCAGATGTTTCCCACTGTTTCTTACTCTATCATTTGAGTTTTTGCATCCAGTTTCCTGGTTTCTCAAACTAATACACAGAAATGCATCCTGAGGAAAAAAAACAAACCAAAAAACACAAAAAGACAAACCAAACCCTGGTAACTAGCTGTTTCCCAGACTCCACTAATTTTGTAGCAAAGTCATATTTACAAAGGACATGAATTTGTCTCTTTATTTGCATTTTAATGCAAACTGGTTTTTTTTCATTAAAACAAAATTTTATGGTTTTTTCACCTTTCTTTCCCCAACTTTGTTTCCCAGCTTTCCTTTCCAGTGTGCCCTTACCTTTGCTGTGGCTTCACAGGTTTTCCCTTGCCCCTTCTGTGTCTCTCCCATACCCCGTTTGCTCAGTAGGGTCTGGAATTTCAGTGTGGTTTTATCACTGAACTTTTCTCCCTTGTTACAATGTGAACCCTCCCTGGAGCAGCGCCACTAGGAATCACTTGAAAAGGTGTCATTTTTACTCTTCCTGTGGCTTCTGGCCTGGGAGGGAGGTGCCCAGCCCAGTGGGTTCATTTCATTGGAAGGATGGGAACAGCACTAATGCCTGGAACCTGATTGACGGACATGTCCTTATACCCGTAGGCATCTATAGTGTGAGAATGCTTATCATGTGTGAAAACGATTAATGATAACATTTGTAATTAAACACCTTTTGCCATATTGACTGACACAGAATCCTAAAGGGCAAAGCACCCAAGCACTCACCTGTGCCTGGAGAGCCTTGGGCATGGCTCGAGCTTCTAGGCAGCAAGGTGCTCAGCCTCGGCTTAGAACCTGCCTGTGGTCCCCCGAGGCCTCCAGGCTCTGGCTGCCAGGTGATTGCCAGCCTCACAGAATTCCACTCCCTCGTGGCTCCTTCGGACCCCCACCTTTTGTTTGTCAGCCAGAAGTTTGCAGAGAAAGTAAAGTTATTTTTGCTTCCTGGTGCAGGGCAGAAAGGCAAGGGGCATGATAAGGAGGCAGAGTGGCACCCTCTACTCCGATTTTCCTGAAGAGACCTCTTAGCCCCAAGCTTTTCCTGTTGCTCCCATTATCTCTCTTTCCTTCTCTCTCTCTCTCACCTCAACTGCAACTGTGGCAGCAAGAAAGACATGGGTAGGTTATCTAGGATTCGTATTGTCTCCACTAATGCTTCCTCCAATAACGAAGTTAATTGAGAGCTGACAGTAATTGCTTGATGTGGGCATGAAGCAATAAATACGATTTTTGTGACCCATGGACCTAATGCATCTACTTCATGGACTCTTTCTCTCGGATATATAAAAATAATGAAGCATTCCAATCAAAGATAGTTGGCGTAAAGTTTTGTTTGAGCATAACCTTGAAGAAATGAGGCAGTTGCTTGAGTGAGCCTAGCCTGTATCATCCTGATTTGTGCAGATTCCCATAAATGCAAAGCTGGCCTTGATTAGTAACGCTAATGGCCGGAAACCACCACCACTCCCAAAGCCTTGCAACTCATTTTGCAGGGATAACCCATGGGAGGCTCTTCTTACCATGTGCAGTTTATTTCTGAACCCTGTCACCCTTTTAAAGAAGCATTACAAATAACTCTATGACATTATGTGGTCTGGAAGCACTGAAGTTTATTAGGAGCAATCAAACCAAGAATGTCTTTTGTCTCCTGTGAGTTTGTTGACTTTCGTGCTGGCAGATACTCTTCTAGTTAAGAGGATAGGCTAAGGCTTTCAACCAACCAACCACAAACAAACAAACATACAAACAAGCAAACAAAAAGATAAAGAGGAAGAGGAGCAAGAAAATGAGTATGATGGGTATGAAATGGTTTCTCTCAAAAATTCTAAGTGTGTCTCCAACTGCTATCCAAAGCAGCCCATTTAATGGCAAAGAACCATCATACATTTCCCATTCATTCAGGTGCGTGCATCCCATTTATTTGCAGCTTCTTAGCTTCTATGGGGCATGGAATCAAATCTCACCACCTCCCCAGTACCTCTTTGTCCCTTCTGTCACTTGACAGAAGGTAGGCTGTCACTAAACTGACCTTGACTGACTGATGGGTAAAGATGAGGATGTCCCTGTCTGTATAGAGGGGGCGTGGGTCCAAGCAGGACCTAGAAATTTGGGTTGTTCTAACCAGGGATGGGCATCCAGGGTATCCCCAAGCAAACCAGCATGTGCCAAGATACGTTCTTCTAGAATTTGGGCTTTTTACCTGAGTTTAGCCTCAGTTACTTGTTCAGTAACCATTTCTGGTGTTATAAGTATATTCTTGTAAAGACTTGGTGAAGATTTTATATGTACCAACCTAGTCTAGACTCCTTTAAAACTTGTTTTTGCTTGTGATGGGGACTGTGTGGTACCTGCTCCCTTAGGAAATATGGAAAACATAATTTGAAATCTCAAATGCAAACGTAAAGAAAAAGTATCTAGCAGTTATTTTCAAAAAGTGAGTCTTTATTTATTGACATACTAGCTAACTCTGAGCCATTCTTCAGAAAAATTTTGTGAAGCATACAAATTTAGATCATCATATCCCTACAATTTAAAAAAACAGGGGCGCCTGGGTGGCTCAGTCGGTTGAGCATCCGACTTCGGCTCAGGTCATGACCTCACGGTCCGTGAGTTCGAGCCCCGCATCGGGCTCTGTGCTGACAGCTCAGAGCCTGGAGCCTGCTTCGGATTCTGTGTCTCCCTCTCTCTCTGCCCCTTCCCTGCTCATGCTCTGTCTCTCTCTGTCTCAGAAATAAAATAAAACATTAAAAAAAAAAATTAAAAAACAAAACAAAACATTATTTGCCTTTCTGATTTTCAAGTAAGAGATTGGCTTACATGGAAAGCAAACAATTAATATTAATTACTAATATTAATATCTGTTAATGTAACATATAAAGGAAGGGAATTTGATTCTATTTGAGACTGTATGAAGCCAATGCCTTTTCTTCTGTTTTGATATTAAGGGAAAAAATTTTTAAAGCGCATTATTTACTTTATTCTACAAACTCTGGATTTAATATAAAAATACACTTAATATCCGCTGATCCTCTCTTTATTAAATTTTCACACAGGTACCTAAAACCAAACTCTTTCCTGTTTTGTTTTTTTTTTTTTTTCAAGATTTCATTGATGTTTTAAGTTTCTTCAAATGCCCTTTTCCTTTCTCCTCACCTTTGAAGTTAAAAATATAATATTTGCTAGATCATATTTTATGGTAAAACCCAGTTCATTTGGAGTTGAGGAAATCATGTGCCTTCTGCCTGCACTGAAATGAGTGTGAGTTGGGTTTCCAAAGAGGGAAGATTCACAGATGAGGATTCATTCAAGATCAATAAGCAAGATTAAGTTTTCCCTCCCCTACCAGGAGAAATACTCAGGAGACTATAATCACCTAACCTAGGTGAGTGGTCTTACCTCATGTTTTGGATTGCCTTTTCCAAAGACCAAAGACATAATGTGATTAGACAGATGTATGAGAGGGAACCAGGTTGCTTCTCAACCATCTTAGCTATATTTTTTCTCCTCAGTGGAAACCAAAGATTTTTCTGCCTAAGCGACCTATTTGATTTGTACGCATTCATGCCAACTCACAGCCGCCAGCTTTCTCAATGCTTGCAAGATAAATTTCTTCCACACAAAAAATAATCACTCTTTAACAATATTTTCTATAGGTGCCCACTTTTAATCACACTACAGTGGAAACCACACATTTATATCCAGAACATTCAAAGGACAGCAGTTCTAGTCAAGTCAATAATGATTTGTGGGTAATGGAGCTTACTAGGTAAGCAGATAGTGCTAAGAGCCAAGATAGCAGTAAGGATGGATCTTGTCCTTCAAGAGTCTCACAGCCTAGAGAAGGTGACTTTACAAGCTATATCAACAAGTAAATTAAAAGAAGGCATGGTGTGTATAAGAGTGCATGGGTCTAAGGTGCAGAAGTAGTCGAGAAGAGGAAGGGATTGATTTTAGGGAGTGGGAGGTCCTGGAAGTCTTCCCAGAAATGATGGTATCGGAGCTCTGTTTTGAAGAATGACTACAGACTTATTGGATGTATGAGTTAATGATGCTTTCAGCTGCAAGTAACGGAATACCCACGGCTCTCCACCTGGCTTACTCTTTCAATTCATTCAAGTCTCTGTTCAAATGATTACCTCTCAGAAAAGCTTCCATGAATAATCAATATAATTAGCCTTCCATTACTCTCAGTCTCTTTGCCTTGCTTTATAGTCTCCATAATGATTACCACTACCTGGCACGTTATATGTGTATCCTTTCATTTCTGTAGCATATGTCTCCTCTGACTTGGTACATACCTTATGAGGCCAGGGAGGTTGTGTGTTTGATTTACTGCTGTAACCCAACCATCAGGAGTGATGCCTAAATAATTCAGTATTTATTGAGTGAACATCCATCCATCCAGTTGTGGCTTAAGCAATAAAGATATTTAATATCTTACAAAAGTAGAAACCTGTAAGCAGGTAGTTTCGGGATGGCATTGCTCAGTGTTATCATTTGAGACTTAAGCATTTTTTATTGTTCACTTTTTTATCTCCAGAATGTTGGCTTTTTGTCCTTGGACTTGCCACCTACAGTCTCAAGAGGGTTGGCAAAGCCCCAAACATCACCTCCTTCGGAGCCATGTTCAAGGCAGGATGTGGAAGAAGCTCTTGAGGGAGCTCTCTGCATATGTTTGTCTCTTCATCAGACTAATGAATATTTCCTATAGGCCCTGTCAGCAGACCTCCCCATAGGTTTTGTTGGTTAGAACAGTCACATGGGTGGAACCAGTGGCATGGGAGGCTGGGAAAGCAGGTAGAAGAAGGGAATTCACTTACCATGAGGGCTTAAACTAATTCAGATTGATCTTTATAGGTCGGGCACATTGCTGCCCAAACAAAACCAGGAGTTTCAAGAAATATGATAAGTAACAAATATTGAGAATGACTATGAAATGTAAACTAAGTAAAAACCAACAGGATTTTAAGTAATTTGTTGTTCATCTATGTATGTTTTTATGAAAAATAGATACAGTCAAACTGATGAGACTAATCATGGACATTTTCTGTCTTAGTCAAGAAAAGCATTTTTTCCCCATTCATTCTCTGCCAGCGCCATTTTTTGTACATTCTCATTAGTATTATTATAAACGACTATCAAAATCTGATATTTGAAGAAGTTGTTCTCAAAGAAAGTCCCATATGTAACACAATTGACTAAATCGTTTCTGTTCAGTTTCTGAAAGTCCATAGATATGTACGAGGTGGCCCTACATCAGACCAGCAACCCATATATGCAGAAAACCAGGTTCAATGAGTAAAATCTTCCTTTAATAGTCCCGTAGAAATTGTAGAGAATGATCATGCACTGGGTGTCATTTCACCAAGTTCCCACTCTTTCTGGGCCAAAGGGCCACAAAAGTATCTCAGGAAATGAAAATACCTTTTTTCCATATGTATATCCATAAGTAAAAAATATATTGGAAGTATATGATTGAGAAAAGGTAGACTTGATCTCTGGTAACATTAATAATGTGATGCGTATAAAATAGGCATACAATTCCTATTCTCAAAAATAAGACCCCCCCGCAAATCAGACTCTTTGTAGGCCCTTGTTTCGAGAACCAGGAACAAGTTTCAATATTAGATGCTGATTTAAAAAGAAAAGGAGAAAGGGACACCATTCATTTTTCTTCTTCCTTCTCTACATATCATTCTTCCTCCTGATCTCTTTCTGTCTTACCTTTCTCCCTCATCCCTCTACCCCAAACCCATCTCCCTCTTTGTAGAAAAAGAAACAATGATTTGCTGTGTGGGTGTTCTGAAATTACTACAGTCCCTGTGGGCGTTTTGAGGTAACTCTTACCTGTTTTAGCTGGATCAAAATGTGCTGTGTCACATCAGCCGACATCAGAAGGAACATTTCCCCCCAAGGAAGGAGCTAGTGGACTTTCCACCCACGCAAGGTTTATTAACTTTTAGTTGTGCCTGTGCGATGACCATGCTAATGATTCGCTTATCTTACCGCAAGTAGCCAGTCCTGGATAGGACTTTCATTCATCATGCCTTTTTCTAGCTCTCTTAGGAACAAGAGGTGAGGCATAATTCTGACTTCGGGGCATGTGTCGGGGGACAGGTGGGAAGGTGGGAAGGTGGGAAGACGAGGAGCTGGGGGTCAATGAGGGGAGAGCTTGTGCGGAGCCATAGCTCACAGGTAGCCCTGTGGCCCCACTCACTGTCTCCCACACTCCTCCGAAGAGCAATTCCCAAGCGGTTTCCCTCTTCAGAATGTCCCTTATTCTGTAGGTTACGTCTGTGCTCCATTCACACAAAGGAACACACACACACTGGGTGTTGGGCTGCACTGCCAGTTTGGTGGATGGGAGGAACATGAAGGGAGCGTGTCCCAGAAGGAACAAGAAGGAGTTCTTCCTTCCCAATCTGCTTTTGTGCACCTCTGGGTGCCCTGCCACTCTGTTCATCATTCACCAGTGGGAGACAGGGGAGGGGTGTAAAATGAGAAGATTCGGAAAATACGTGGTGGCGTGCCCACGTGGGATGGCATGAACGGAGATGAGCTTGCTGTGCCCATTTGTTTGGATCACCTCGCCACTTAATCTGAAGGAGGACCCGTCCCCTCTCTTCACCTTAAAAATCTACATTGGGGGGGGTGGGGTGGGGCGCCTGGGTGGCTCAGTCGGTTGAGGGTCCGACTTCGGCTCAGGTCACGATCTCACAGTTTGTGGGTTGGAGCCCCACGTCGGGCTCTGTGCTGACAGCTCAGAGCCTGGAGCCTGCCTCGGATTCTGTGTCTCCCTCTCTCTCTGCCCCTCCCCTGCTCGCGCTGTCTCTTTCTCTCTGAAAAATAAATTTAAAAAAATAAAAAATTTAAAAAATACAAAAGAATGACCTAGTTCACACAAGCACAAATAACTAAACAGGAAGAAGCCTCAGCACTCCCATGCCCGGAAAATAATACAAGCACGCACATGCCGTGGGGATGCTGTCAAAATTAGCATGGAGTGAACAAAGAAAAACAGCCCCTAGATTCATTAATATAGTAACATTTTTGTCTGAATATTCAGAAATGCTACCTGTACCTCCTTCCTGCTGTGATTACCTTAGAGTTTTAAAGAAGACACATACCCAGAGGCGTTTGCTATTGCCTTTCTTTTTTGTTTCCAGCCTGTGAAAGAGCAGTTCCATTTGCACCTACTGACACTTCTCATCATCTCCCTTCCCATAGAGGCAAAACCCACAAACAACTCAAGAGGCTGGAAGAAATCTCATAATGAGCACCAACTTATGCTGCATGCTACTGGGGGACAGACTCAGTGCTAAGGGCTTTACTTTAATTGTGTATTGAATCCTCATAGCCCCCAAAGGTAGAAATTACCATCATTCCTACTTCACAGAAGATGCTTGTGTTTTACAGTTTTACAGATGGGGTTTCCCGCTTTACAGTTGCTTGCCTGAGGTCCACGGTTAGTCAGTGGTGCAACCAGGACTTCAATCCCAACACTGACAAATGGGGTGCTTGCTCTTAGCAAGTGCTCTAAACTTTTTGACAAGCCAGACCTAACTTTGCTTTTCATCATTTGCCTAATAGGTATTTTTAGCTATGTACATAAGCTCCGAGCTGACCACAATTTCTAATTTAGGAGAATGCATCAGAATAAGAAAGGGAGTTATGCAGAATCTGGATCAAAAGCCACTGTTTATCATTTTCCTTGAGGCTATTGAACAAAAGCTGTTCATTTGTGCGTATTATTGTTCCCGTTTCATGTATTATTTCACACCGTGGATCAATGGTTTTATATAGTTTTACAGGCCAGTTTGCAAAGTACAGATTTGGGCCCAAACAAGAACATCTTTCCTGCCTTGTCTTCTTGTTTCAGCCGCTGAGTACAGATTTAAGCTACCACACTTATCCAATGTGCTTGTTTTTAATATGTGAAAGTCAGGTTTTATCGACATAATTAGCTATGTTTTTAGAAATGGTTACCAAATGTATCCAGTGTCATCTGTAAATCATCTCTGGGCTTCCAAGAAAGCACAGTTCGTAGCTACACAATATTTTTGGCAAGAAATGATCCAGCACATTCTGTATGGGTATCCTAACAAATGAACTGTGCCTACCCAGCAAATATTCTACTAAGAATTCCTGAAAGCCGTTTTGTTCTGCTTTATCAAGAGAGGGTTTTCAGTCAAATCTGCTTTTCTTTTTAAATTTATAATTTATATCTCTACCTGCTTTCAACAAGGATTTGAGGTGGTCTAAGTCAAATCAGTTCATCAATGTGATCCAGTCTCCTGGGCCTCAGCATCGTTCAGCCGAGGCCGCCTGTTAATAATCTTGCCTTCTTGGATAAGTGTCTTCTCTATTTTGTTGCAGGATACACAGAATAACTTTTTTGTACATTTTATCTTGCAAAGCCAGGCAAGCTAGGAAAATAGGGAGAAATCTTCAAAAGGCTTTCTGGAAAATTTATTGAGTGCCATGCACCAGTCACTATGTTAAATGCTCTCACACAATTTTACTTACTCTCAAAGGGGATCTTACAAAAACAAGAGGCAGTAGGAAGCTTACTCATCCCTGAGGCTGTGATACCAGCACAGAATGGGCTCCCTGAGGGCAGGCAAATTGTTGCCACACCCTCCGGCCGGCCGTAGGTTCTTGCTTTGTTCAGCCCTACCGGCCATAATGGACCTGGTCAGTAATGTTTGATGAATGCTTTGTGCTTGAAGAGTCTCCAGCAAAAACCGGTAATGAGGAAGGAAAAAGAAAGAAAGCACTAGGGAAAAAGAATCATCCACAGGAAGTAGATTTTCTTCAGTTCTCCTGGCTACTTTTGCAGGTCAGCATCAGAACACATGTTTCTCCCCTATTTGACACCTTCTTGAAGGGCTGATCATCAAAGTAATTAGTTTACTATAACCTCCTGGCTCTTAATTGACAAGAAGTGGTCCTCAACCAAAAAAATAAAAGTAAAAATCCATAATTGATCAGCAATTCTAGAGGGGCTTAAGCAGACGACAAAAAATTCAGGTGGATGAAATGCCAGAACAATGTGCTGTTGGTCCTGATGTGCTGTTGGTCAGACCGAGGGCTGACGCTCAGGCTGCATATATGCCTCTTGGAGCCATTTTGGTTCCAAAGATGAACTTTTGTTTGTTGACTCCTTGCACTTTATTTACACAGCATAGATCATCATAGAATAGTGTAAAGGGCAAAAACAAAAGTCCACACGGATTTCCACAATGAACATTTATTACTTTCATAATAAGAAAATCTCACATGTATTCTCATTTGCAAATGTATTATCATTTACAGATGTTTATGCTCCATATTTAAAACTTAAATTGTTCATAGAGGAAGAGATAAGATTGATACCTAGTTCATCTGATGCTAAAATGCAAATGCACCAACCTTTCTAAAAGTTCTTTCTGCATTGCAAACTGCACAGAAATGTCACGTATTTTCCTACTTGGTTTGTGTGTACAATCTAAACTAAACAAAACACAGGAAACCTTAGCCATTTTCCTCTCCTATCTCCATAGCAATTCAGAGAGAGTGAAGCGGCCATTTGTGGGTGTCCCAGTATGCTGGGACTGTACTCAAAGGTCACTGTAGCCCAGGACCAAAGACCCAGACACACAATTTTGTCAGTCTATTTAAGGTAATCCTTCTCTCAGAAAATGAATTCATGCTAACTAATTGATTGCAGACTAAAGTTTAGCTCAGAAAGATAATCGAGTAATTTATAATTACCAAGAAAAATTGTCAGACTAGAATCTGCATAAATTCTCTCCAAACCAGAACAATTTGCAGAAGACAAAGGGTAGCCAGATTTCTAGGTGAACTCAAATTCAAAGCAAGACACAGTAATTGGATGATATTAGTTGCAGCTGGTCAAATTACTATAGTCTGATGTGTCCTTTTGCACCAGAGGGACTGACTTGCTGGGTAGACTGGAATGCTATCCTGGGTGGCCAGAGTTGTGCCTGTCCTCCACACAAAGCTGGAGACCCATTCTTGCTCTTTTATATCCATCAACCGAACCCACTATGATGATCACTTTACCCTTGTTCACATATACTTCTTGGGCAGCCTGTAATTCATTTAATCAGGCTTCAAATTCCACTGTTATAATAGTATTCTGGTCAGGCCATTGTGATACTATACCCAAGGCGCTGAGTATAAGCCGTCGTTGGTCCATAGCCACCTAACACAGGATGCTTCTACAAAAGGATGTTCTAATTACTTAATTAACTTCTATTAAATTAGATTTTTCTTAATTTTATTCTCAGGTGGTAACTTTAAGTTGTAGCTGGATGTCTCTCCTGTGTACTTATAGCTGCCTTGTGGATATTCATTTTAATGTAATCGCATCTAATAACAGACTACAGTTCCCTTTTATTAAAAAAGCAAGAGAGATACAGAGAGCAAGAGTTTGATTATTCAATGATTTTATGATGACAAGAGGTCTAAATAGTTCTTTGAAAAAGAAATTGCTATCAATGCTAATTGATTAGCAGTGTTTCTCTAACATAATAAAAATAGTCTTGTGCGAGGTTTATGGATATGTTTAGCTATATCGTTTGATGTCACTTGACAAAGGGAAAGGCCTCCTGCTCAATTTATTTGGAATGGAATTCAATTTAAAATGGATAGATTTAGGGGCACCTGGGTGGCTCAGTCACTTAAGTGCCCGACTCTTGATTTCAGCTCAGCTCATGATCTCACAGCTCATGAGTTCGAACCCCACATCAGGCTCTGCGCTGACAGCATGGAGCCTACTTGGGATTCTCTTTCTCTCTGTGTCCCTCCTCTGCTCTCTCTCTCTCAACATAAATAAATCAACTTAAAAAAAGAATTTTAAAATGGATCAATTTAAAACTTTGAATCGATAAAAGGAAGGTTAGTTATGAGAATGCAAAAATGACCCACCTTGTGCGGTGATCTCACCTGTGTGAGGTATAAGGTGATCAGATGTCGTCAAAAGAGCATGAGCCTTGGAGACAGGCCTGGATTTTAATTCTGGATCCACCACTTTCTAATGCAGATTTTGTAGGTTCCCAAAATCTTGGTTGTCTAACATGAAGAGTGGGCTCAACAACACCTAACTCACTTGGGTTATTGTGAAGGACAATGAAAGACACAGAGTATCTAGAACAGTGTCTAGCAGGATGACACATAAACAGCGTCAGTTTCCTTGCATTTGCCCTAAAAATGGCCTCATATCACAGAGAATGTCCTGTGAGATGAGAGCATCTTTTAACAAAGTAGTATGCTGCCCCATCGCAAACACTCATTCGAAAGGTTAGAGGCTACAAGTTCTTGAAATTCCAAGAGTATGTTTGGAGGTGCCATCCAAAATCCCAGAAGGAGCTCATATGGTTCATGAAGGCAGCAGAAGGTAGAGGGAAAGAGTCAAATATTGGTAAAAGGCTTCAGGGGAAAATAATGTACTGCTGGTGGGGTTTATGTCGTAAGTTAGAAATGAGTCTGCTCACCCACAGTTTCCAACACAGTTCACCTGGAAATTGTGTAGGTGGTGGATACACATTTTCTGGTGAGAATCAGTAACTAGAGAATCAGTAACTACTGAACCAGAGGGTTGAAATTTGCACAAAAGAGGAAAAAATTGATCTCTTATAAGATCTTCCATGTCCTTAAAATTTTCACCAGATAAAGTTATCTGTGTGATTATAAATGAATATTCAGTTTGTTTCCAATTTTTTAGCAGTTCTGGGCAATACTGCCCTGAACATTCTTGTACATTCTCCTGTTCCACATGTGTAAGAGATTCTCCAGGAAAAAAAAAAAAAACAAAACCAAACTTCCTAAACGGGATGCTGCGATGAAATACAGGTGTGCCAAGATGCATTGATCCCCTCCACCCAGGAGAATCTGAGCATGGTCTGGGGTGCCATACTCCCTAACAAGGAGTATTCTTATTACTATTTGCTGAGAATTCTTATCAAGAATGATTGCCACATTTTATCAGGTTTTTCCCCCTGCACCTGTAAAGGTGCTTCACTGATCCTTTCTTGTATGTTTGTTTTCTATTTCATTAATCATCTGGCTATTCTTTGCTGCCTTCTGAAGGTGTATACCTCACTCATTAATTTTTATGCATTTTTCTTTTCTCCTATAAGTATAGAAGCCTCCAAATTTCCCTCAGTTAACATGTTAACTACATCCCACAAGAATTGTATCTGCCATTTTTATTACTGTTTGTCTATAATATTTGCTACAGTCCATTCTGATTTTGTGTTCTATCCCTAAGTTTTTAAAGTATGTTTTCATATTTCCAAATATATACGCATTTTTATGTTTCTATTATTGATTTCAGATTCAAATGCATTTTGACCAGAAGCTATGATCAGTAAGATGCCAATACTCTGAAATTTTTTGAACTTGCTTTTTGGTTTAAATGGTGGCATATTTTGATATTCCTAATGAACTTAAAAAGAACACACGTTTCAGATCGCTACATCTTCCCGAAAGCCCATATCAGTCCACAAACCTACATGATTGCCATCTTAAGGTTCTGATGGCTATCTTATGGTTATGAATTTTCAGGGTAATTTTTCTTTCTCTTTCTTCTCAACACAGAGCTAAGATTCTAGCAGGCATGTTTTCTTTTCTTTTTTTTTTTTTTTTAATGTTTATTTCTGAGGTAGAGAGAGACAGAGCATGAGTGTGGGAGGAGCAGAGAGAGAGGGAGACACAGAATCCGAGGCAGGCTCCAGACTCTGAGCTGTCAGCACAGAGCCTGACGCGGGGCTCAAACTCACAGACTGTGAGATCTTGACCTAAGCTGAAGTCGGTCACTCAACCAACTGAGCTACCCAGGCGCCCCAAGGCATGTTTTCTTATTACCCTGTTCTCTGCTGAGTTGAGGGTCACCCTTTCACTGAAGGAGTAACCCTCTGGGGTACCAGCTTTAGGCAGAGGAGTGGGTCCCCCACCTTGGGCAGTCTTTATCTCCTATCTCCTGAATTCCACAGGGCATCAAGAGATAAGCTCAGGGTCACTGTGGTTTGACAGATACTTCTGGAGGATAGCTGGCCTCTGTGCTTGCTGATCTCTTGGGATTCTCACTCACTTTATTTTGACATCTACAGTTTCATTACTTTTTGTGACATAGTGGTTTATTTTGAAAGGTGCTTCATGCTTCCTGGGTATGTTATGAAACAACAAAATCAAGGTTATATAGTATGATATGTATATTTAAGAAAGGGAGACACACATACACAAATGAACATATGGGAATTTATATGTGTGGATGTATACCTGTTGTCTGGTATTTGCAGAAAGAAACATTGAAAGGATGAAAGAGAAACAATACCTTGTCACCTGAATATGTTATGAAGCTTTTTTTTTTTTTTTTTGATGGTGGCAGTTTTCATTGGGAGAGTAAGTTCAGAGCATTTATTCCACCAGCTGGATATATAAGTAAGTTCTGATTCCCTTTTTACACATGTCTTATCTAGAGAATGGGCTCACCTGTGGCTCCTACTGAATCTCCTTTATATCAGTGTCTCAATAATAGAAGTTATCTCACCTTGAAGTTTCTTTTCAAGAAGTGGTTGTGCCAGGTATCTCAGGGTTAACCGCTACCATTGTGGAGATAAAGAACATCAACTGTTTCCATGTGTTTATTAGCTCCAGCTCCATTACTATCCATTTTACTGGAGTACTTGATTGTCTTTTTCATCCCGTCTGTGCAGTTGGCTATAATCTTTGGAGTTGCCCATCTGAGTCTCAGCTATTCCTGATTCATGCTTATCATATCAGTTGGACCTTACTAGTTCTTTTCCCCTATTTCATCCATTGATGGGTGACCAGAAAGTAGAATAGAAAGTTTCCCCCTTAGGGGCTCATCTTCCCTACACCCTCCCCCCTCACAGTGCATACCACCTTCCTAACCAGGCCCCCCACTGCCAGGACACTCTCAATGCAGTATGAAAAACACTTTCAAAAGAAGGCTGCTACCACCGGAAGCCATCCCCGGGCAATTTGGGTTCAGTTAATGGGAAACAGAAGTGAACGAAAAAGTGATCATTTCCATTTCCATGTTTCAGTCATTGTTGAAACAGATCAAACGGAGATGGCTGAGAACTGAAAAGAGACAGAACCAGAAGAATGTGGCCTGATTGGTGTGGTTTCAGCCTGGAGGCACAGGGATGACACAGGGCATGACCCTGGGCGAAAGAGTCTGAGGATGTCAGGTCAGAGGCACCCCGCCCCATAAGCTGGTATGCTGGGGGAAGACTCACATCCCAAAGATGACATGAGAGTAATTAGACGGGAGCTTATTAAGTAAGCTTTGAGGAAGGAAGAAGGGTGCATGGCTCCAAGGTGCAAGACAAGACCTGAATATCAGTTAAGACCAGCAAATAGTCTACTTCTCTATCCTGTGAATACGAATTTGCCAGAGGGAAGACGTACTTGGCCAAATAATTGTTGTTGAGATGCTTGAGATTCCACTAATGCATTTATTACTAGCGAAGACAAGAATGCTTCTCCTGATTTGTTCTGCATCCCATGCTACTGTCCTATGGGTTTGTATGTCATGGCTTATCCAGAAGAGCAGCTTGGAGATTTTTCTCCACATGTCACCATCTTTCTTTTTCTTTTGATTTTTCTAGAATGATTAACCAAACATTTTACTCGACCAAGCATTCATTGAATTCCTGCTGTATGCAGGCCTTGCTAGTGGACTTAGAAATGAAATTGTCTTTGACATTTAATCATTCATTCATTCAACTATTAATTCCTTCAAAGGAGTATGCTATTATGTGTAATAAGTATTAAGAAAGGTTAAAAGCATTGTCTCTGGGGTCTTCATTGTCTGGCCTCACATTCTGGCTTGGCCACTTTTTGACCCTGGAAAAGTTACTAAAATTCTCTGAAGCTAATTTCTTCATCCATAAAACCATAAAAATAACAGTAGCTGCCTCAGGGTAGTTGTAACTCTTAAATAATATTTTGCTTGTGAAGCCCCTGACCTATACATAGTACAAACTAAAAAAGTATAAGCCAGAATATATAATATTCTCAAAATGTTAAAATATATTGACAGAGAACAGATCCATAGGTGGCTGGGGTCAAGGTTGGGGAAGGGTGTGACTCTTAAGGGGGTAGCATTAGGGACTTTGTGGTAATGGAACTCTTCCGAATCCTGATTGCGGTAGAGGTTCCAGAAATGTGTCCATGTGGTAAAATTGCATGGTACAACACACCCCTCAAAAAATGAGTGGCTGGAAAAACTGGTGAAATCTGAATAGGTCTGTAGGTCTATAGTTTCGTTAATAGTACTGTGCCAATGTCAGTTTTCTGGTTTGAAAATGTACCATACTTGTGTAAGATGTTATCCTTGGGGAAAGCTGGGTGAAGGATACACAGGAACTCTCTGTATTATTTTTCAACTTCTTGCGAGTCTTTGATTATTTCAAAATAAAGAGCCAGGAAATAAACATAGAACGCGCCAAGGGAGATGTGAGGATGCAACAGAGAGGAAATCAACTGGTCCTTGCTCTCTCATCAAGTTCACATCCCACTGGGAAGAGAAACCAGTAATTACACAGTCACTTATTTCATCACGATTATGCCTAGCTTTATGAAGGAAAAACATAACGGGCTATGAGAGCACATGCAAGAAAAAGGGACAACTCAGGGGAGGCTTCTTGGAGCTTATGCTATTTCTGATCCCTTCTACATGGTAAGGATGAGCGGGGAGGGGTGGTGGGAGGCATTCCAGGCAGACAGGGCAGCGAATGAGGGGCCTGGAGAGTAGACGGAGCCTTCAGCAGCTTAGAGGGGCCAGCAAGCGAAAGGACACATAGGAGATAGTTAAATGGGCTCATGTTATAAGCAGAGGCCTGAAGTGGGTCAGGGAAAAAAGTAATTACTTTTGACGAGAAATTGTAGGGTTTTTTTTTAGGTGGTGGGGACAGCTGCACAACTGATATCTAACATTTGATAGAGCTTGGATTTTGGAAAAAAATGTAGTGCATTTCAAGCTGCTATTACAAAAAGCAGAAAGGAATGGATACTTGGAAGTATGTGGTAAGTTTGGGAAACTATACATATTCTGTTGACTGGGTTCCTGGAAGAAGCTGGAAGGGAACTGGAAAGAGAATTTGGGACCAGATCACAAAGGGAGTTTTTATTTTATTCTGCAAGCAAGGGGGAGCCATTGGAAGTTTTAAACTGAGAAGTTCTTAAATGTTTTTAGTAAGATAACTCTGAGGCCAAGATAAAGCATGGATAGAATTTAAAGGAAACTGATGCCAGTGGCTCTAGCCAAGGGGCTACGGCAATAGTCCAGGACAGGGACAGCGTGGCCTGGAACCGGGGTAAAGGCAGTAGGCACTGGGAGCAGGGAATGACAGAGGAGCCTTTGTGAAAGTCAGCTCAAAAGGCAATGGTGACCTCGGATCCAGGAGCTTCACTTCTAGTAACTTATTCCTCTGAGGTTCTCATGATTTGGGTGCGTGAAAACACACACATCACAAAGCATTGCAGCATTATTGGAAATTGTGCTATTTGTAATGAATATACATATGCCTTAGTGAGTGCTTGAGTAATTATAGTGCATAATCATACAGTGTGGCACTATGAAGTGCTTAAGAAAACTGGGATATCACCTTAAAACTTCCTTAAGTTAAAAAACCGCAGAAGATAGGAGCACGAGGGTGGCTCAGCCAGTTAAGTGTCTGATTCTTGGTTTCAGCTCAGGTCATGGCCTCATGATTTGTGAGCCCCACACTGGGCTCTGTCCTGACAGAACAGGGCCTTCTTGGAATTCTCTCTCTCCCTCTCTCTTTCCTTCCCTCTCTAAATAAACTTAAAAAAAATTTCAGGAGACTAATCAAAGTATGATCTAATTTTCTAAAATAATGAATGGAATGCACTTTACATGCATAGGAAAAGACCTTTTAAGGGATTACGTATCCTTTTGACAATGACTGTCTATACAGGGCGAGATTACAAATAATTTTTACTTTTTATGCATTTCTCTATAGTGATGTATTACGAATGTTTTCATGCTTAAATATGTCTGTCTGTTGTGCTTATCCATGCATGGCATGGTCTTAGATTGGGCTTCCTATGAACAGGCTCAGGGTTGGAGAGCACATGCAGAAGGGGGTTCTTGGGAGAAACACCTGTTCTGAAGTGAGGAAGACAGTAGCGGGTAGAAGGGCAGGATGGTCCACACTGCAGTTGTAACAGGCATCCTGGGATCTTAGAGTTTCCCTGAGTGGAGACAGAGGGGCTGGGAGCTTGTTTCCTTGCATCAGTCAGTCATTGGATTCAGACTTCCCCTGGGGAAGGGGCCTGACTTCGCGCAAGGCGGTTCCCAATGAGGGGGATGCAGCTCAAGAGTGGCCAAAAACCAATATTCCCAACATCTGGGGGCTGGACGCATGGACCCTGTAGAGGGGATCAGGGAGAGGCACTACAGTATCCACCACAGTTACTTGATACGGGCATAAAAGCTGTTCTCTGACTTTGCAGTCGTTGTGAATAACCACACTCAGCTTACATGAATCAAAGATGAAGGACGAAAAATGGCGATCTCGGAGTGGCACAAAATTCAGTGAAATGAAATGTTTTTGACTTTAAAAAAAATCTTAGCAATTCGGACTAGAAAGCAATATATCCAGCCTGATGAAGGCACTTTCTCTAGCCTGCCCTTTCACTGAAGCTCTGACCCCTCAGGGCCCACTCCACCAATCTGCGTGGGCCCGAGGCCCGGCTCATCCATGCCCGTGGCCACCATGCAGGGAGCACTCTGATTCTAGTAGGGCCATCTGCCCCCAGGGCAGCCCCAGTTTCTGTGTTTGCTACTGTTCTGGTTTTGTCTCTGTTCTGTTCTTGTCCGTATGGGTCTTTTTCCCCCCCGACTAACTCCCAGTGACTTCCCTTCCTTTCTTGTCTGCTCAGCAATACATTTGAAGGTATATTTGTTGTAATTTATTTAGCACCTAGTGTTTCCCAGTGGGAGGGTTTTTCGGTGTATCTAGTCCACAGCACTGCAGAAAGCTGACCCCCAACCATCTTAACCAAAGGCAGGTTTTCCTTTTGCTGCTTATAATGTGACTTTCAGTTTTATGTGGCTTTATATTTTTATACTTTATTTCTTAAACTCTCCCCTCTTATCTTGTCTGTCTTCTTTATTTAATCTCAAATTTTCATCTTTGACCTCTTTTCTTTAATGGAGAATCATTTGATCATTAATTAATAACTTTTCCGGTTTGTCTTGTTCAGGTGCCTTTTGCCGGGGGAGGTCATAGTCCCCTTCTCTCTCTCTCTCTCTCTCTCTCTCTCTCTCTCTCCCTTTTGTGGTATTTATGAATACATTCCATGCTATTTCTTTTCTTATGATTACTCATCCTCAAATGGGTGTGTTCTTTCTGAGCCAGCTCTTTGTGCAAGGACAGAAGTGAGCTAGGGCAGCTTGAATTTCTGCCTACTTTCCACCACCACCTCCTCTGGAGAGTGGCTACACTCATCTCTCTCTCCTTGACTCGTTTTGATCACAACCATTTTATATGGTGACGGGAAGCTTTGTGTTGGTCAGGTGAGCGTGTGGGCTGGCCACCGCAGATCCTTTCTTGTTTACCTAACATCCCCACATCCTGCTTCTCCAGAGATGATACGCTGGCCTGTTCCCACATTTAGCATCACCACTGCTGACACCTGAAGCCACGCAGGGATCGGAACGTCTCCCTGGTGCTCCCATGCATCTCAGACCTCCTCCTGTTCCCAGCAAGGGTCATTCAGTGTCCCTTAGAGTATGCCGCCTGTAGCGATCTCTCTGTTCTGCTCGCTCGACCAGAGAACCCTTGGATCTTGTTTCTTCCATCAGATTCTTGTCTCATCCCGGCTCAATTTTCCCAGTTCTTAGCAACCTGTCGAAAAGACTGATATTTGGATTATCAGTGTTTCCTACTGCATTGGCTTCACTTTGTTTCTCATTCTCCTTGTGTTTGGTTGATTTGGGGAACGAGAGCTTTTACTACTTCCATCGTGATCCAGAAGTCCAGAGAAGGATTATTTCAGGGTGATAGAAGATTAATACAGGTGAAGGAGGGGCCAGCAGGTAGAAAGTCTGAGAAGAGATGGGCTGGAAGAATGACCCTGGAAAGAAGGGCTTCTCTTCCACAGAGACAGGAGGACAAAAAAACATGGCGAACATAAAAAAGGAATTTTAGGTCATTAGGAAGCAAATTGAAGGCTTGAAAGGGTACTTTCCCCTATGGGAGATGTGGAGCCTGACAGACATACAGGAAGCAGCAACACATCTTTATTCATTTACTCCGGGAAGTTTCATCCCAAACATGCTATGTGCGAGGCAGTGGGGAAAAGGCTGCGAACAAGACAGACAAGTTCCTGTTTTTTGACACTTCACCTCCTCTTAAAGAGCCAGATAATGAACAAGGGAACAACAACAACAGCTTACTCTCTCTCAGGGTCTGTGATGGAAAATAACGTGCAGTGGAGTCAATGGCAAGGTCTCCCCCAAGGCCTGAAGGGACAGAGAATCCAGCCAGGTGAAAATGGGGTAAGAGAATTCCTGGCATTAAGAGTAGGAAATGCAAAGACCCTGAGGCAGGAAAGAGTTTAATGAGTTTTAGGGATGAATTGCCAGTCGGAGCCTAGGGAGCCAGAGAGAATGTGGTACAAGTGGAGGTCAGAGAGAAAGGCGGGCGTCAAATCACATGGGCACCATGAGAGCTGGGTTTTTTTATTCTCACGTTATTTACTCAGTCGGAAGAGATACTTAAGGACTTAAATGTAGGTAAATATGGATATTTTTATTTACCTTAAATGGATAGGTAAATATAGTTGAAGGCTGTGAAACAAGGCAGTGATGTGTGTTTTAGGAACACTCTAAATGCAGATTCTGGTTTTAAGGTAATATGAGCATCATGTACAGAGTGAAAAATGTAACGGTGCTCATAGCCTCATAATTACAAGTAGAGGCATCTGGGTCACGGTTCCAGGAATGGATACTGGAGACTAACTGTACCCTGGAACAGAAGTTACTCTAACGTTCCAGAGGGGTCTGTGCTTCACTGAGCATTGCTGCATTTGAGGGTGTGGGCGGAGGGAGGTCAGCCAGGAAAGCACATAAGAACTTGGGATCTCCTAGACCTGGAGGGTGGGAAGACAGGGGCCTTGTCAAAATGAGACAGTCTCTCTCTGTGTGGGGACCATCAGAGACAAAGCCAGCTAGCACCCAGAACACACAGCTTATTCTCGCGCTTTGTGTGTTTGGAAGGAGAAATCGCAACTGGAAATACGTCTACATGTTACCTCGCAGCACGTATTCCCAGGGAAAGAAGTGATGGGAAAGCAAATCATAACAAAGCAAATCTGGAGGCAAAGTAATAGAGCCCAAAACAGAATTAAATTTTTTTTTTCCCAATTGGTATTTGGTCAAGTCTGAGTACTAATAGATTAGCTTTTAAAGGAAACACACTTTCATAGGATCCTTTCCTGTTGAAGCTAAAGACTTTAAAGATGTATTCGTGTATTTCCTCCTTCCTTCCTTCAACAGTGGATGTTTGAGATCATGGTCTCTATAGACCAATCCGTAGATAAGTGACTTTTCTCTTTGGCCTCCTTCATGGTAAATTTCTCTGCAACAGCCTTTGTGCTCTAATCGGTTTTACTGAATTCCCAAGAATTTCCCACTGATCAGTAAAGCTTCTTCTTAGAAGTGGACTAAAGCTGATTAACTTCGGCTTCTACTGATACCATATAAGAGACTCCTTATAGAAGGAGGTGAAGTGTGGATCCAGTTTTCTTTCGCATTCATTGCTAATTGTTCCAGGGGTTCAAGCGAGGCCTCAACGACCAGCTGTAACACAAGTACTTTGTCTGGGAAGTTTGAAGGACTAGAAAGTGCCTGAGCTCCTTCCACTCTCAGTTCAAGTACAGTATTCTGGTCCTGGCAGCGGGGAAGCAGCAGGTGCACGCGGAGGAATCGCTGGCCACAACAGTGGAACGTTTCAGTAGCACTTGGCCTGTCCCAGAGAACCTATTTTTGTTTCATATTCATGCCCCGGTAGTAGAGTTCAAACTTATTTTGGGTTTGCTGATGGCCATACTGTCAAGAGGATATCAGCGCATGGAGCCAAGAAGCTGCCATCTGTGCCATGTTTCTATCTCAGGAATTATTTAGAAGGCTGATCGCTCAGTTAGCTGGGCCTCTTGACCTTCTAGTGTGACGCTAAGAAAGGTGACGCATACTTTCTTGAAAGTCACTTCACTTGTAATGATCCATGCAGTCCCCTTAATATATGGTAGGGGTTAAAGGATTGATCTGATTGCGCTGGTAAGTATTGACCCCACGATGCTTTCCCCGTGGTCGGGACACCATGAATGATCATTTGTGGCGAACAGAAAGTAGCTCTCAGCAGTGGTGTGCTAGTAAGTAATTAACAACGGGCTCTCCAGGGAAAAAAATACGTGATTTGTAGCATTCGCTGATTTCCATGGCGGAATATTGAGGACACTTCATAAATTCAAAACCTTCAATGAGACGGGAAAATTCCACAAAAGGCAAAAATGACTAAAAGTAACTCAAGAGAACACAGAAAGCCTGGAAACTCTATATGTATTAAAGAAATTGAATTCATTATTAAATCTTCTCGTAAGAAAACTTAGAAGTCCAGAAAGCTCCCCTAGAGAAGCATATCAAATAAGTAAGGAAGACAGAATACTAATCTTGCAGAGTCCCTCAGAAAATAGAGGAGGGAGCTTTTCCCGCTCTGTGTTTTGAAGTCACCGTTGTCCTGGCACCAAAATTAGAAAAAGACATTATGAGGGCCACCCAGGTGGCTCAGTTGGTTAAGCATCCGACTCTCAATTTCAACTCAGGTCACGATCTCACGGTGGTGAGATGGAGCCCCGCATCCGGCTCCATGCTGACAGTGCGGAGCCTGCTTGGGATTCCCTCTCTCCCTCTCTGCCCCTCCCCTTCTCATGCTCTCTCTCTCTCTCTCAAAAATAAATAAGTAAACTTAAAAAAAAAAGACACTGTGAGAAAATAAACCTAATTACAGATTGATACACTTAATAAAGACAAGAGAAAAATTCTTAACACAATGTCATTAAGTGAAATCCAGCAATATATAAAAATGATAATACCTGATGACCAGGTATTAAAGGTTGGTTTAACATTAAAAATCTATATAATTCATCATATCAACAGAATAAAGGAGAAGAGCTATCTGATCACCTGAGGCTTTACAGCAATATTATCTGAAAAAAATCAGTACTTGCTCATTACATACATAAATGTAGGATGGGAGAGATTTTCCTCAACATGATAAAAGGCATCTAAGAAAAACATGCAGCTAATAGCAAACGCACATGTTGAAAGGCTGAACACTTTCCTAAGATAGGGAAAAAAGCAAGGGTGTTCACTGTTCATCACTTCTAGGTAACATTGCGCTAAAGGTCATAGTGCAATAAGAAAAGAAAAAGAAGTAAAAGGCATCCAAATTGTAAAGGAAGAAGAAAAGCTATCTTTATTTGCAGATCATGTACATATAAAAATCTAGAATGATTTGTGAAAGAACTACTCAAACTATGTGAATTTAGCAAAGATAGAGGATATGGTGTCAATATACAAAAGTCATTTGTACCTTTTATATACTAGCAACAAAGAATGTAAAAACAAATTTAATAATATCTACAATAACATAAAAGCACATGAAATGTGATAGATAGATTTAGTGATAGATTAGTGATAGATTTTTTAAAAAATATGTACAAGATCCTTTTCACTGAAAACTACAAACTGAGAAACCAAAGATCTAAATAAATGGGGACGTAAATTATGTTCCTGGGACAGAAGACTCAATATTGTTAGGATATCATTTCTCCCCAAATTGAACATATTGATTCAGTATAGTTGTAATCAGAATTCTAGGAGGATATTTTTGTAGAAATTAGCAAGCTGAGATTCTGAAATTTAAATGGAAATGCAAAGGACTGAAAATAGCCAAAACAATTTGGAAAAGAAGAGTGGAAGCATACGCTAAGCAGAATTCTAAGTTGGCCCCAAGATTGCATCGCCTGTGGAGCAAGTATATAATCCCCTCCCCTTGAATGTGGGAGGGCACCTGTGACTGTGATGAAGATGTGCCCTATCGTCAGGTGACATTATATGGCAGAGGTGAGGGATATCCACATATGACTCTTTCCAGGATTGAAATAGCTTCATGCTTATATGTGGACTCCAGACCAAATGTAAAACTGGTTCTCACCCTTCAGAAGCAGATATGTCTTAACCACCTCTCAGGTCAGGGGCTATCCCCATTTATTGTGCGGTCAGTCCTCCAGATCAGACCCAGGAAGGAGGCCCACACAGGCCCTGAAGCACACTTTTGTCTTCTGGGGCAGGAAATTCTAGGATCATGGTTTCCCAGGTCTGGAAAAGGAGAGCAGAGGCTCTAGATAGACCAGCCACTTGGCTCTGTGACTACCTCGTTCCATGGTGGGGGGAGGAGGCTCAAGGTGGCTGGAGTAGTGTCCAAAGTATGACATCTCAGGCTTTAATGTGGATATGAATGACCCCAGGGTCTTATTAAAATGCAGAATCAGAATATATTAAGACAGGACCTGGCATTCAATGTATCTAGCAAGCTCTTGGGTAACATGGGGGCTGCTGATCCATGGGACCACATTTTGAGTAGCAATGCTACTTGAGTAGCAATCTTGGGGCTTAGATCTGAGAGCAGGTAACACTAATATTGAGTACATTTGGAGTATACAGTGGAATGAATAAACCAAAGTTGTGAATAATTTAAAAATTACTCATTGTGCTTGGAAAGATCATAATGATAGTTAACATTAATGGCTTGAGTTTTGTTTTTTTCTTTTCCATCTTGTGCATTTATCAACTAAGTGAAAATAGTTGACCCAAAAGCAGGATAAACAACTAGGGACCCCAATCTGGTATTGAAACTATGTGTGTAATCTATGGTTGCCTATTATAATTATCTTTCAATGTGTTTTATGAAGCAAGAAATGTTCATAACATCTTAGGTTTTAAGGGTGAACTTTTTTAAAAGGCTACTATTACCCATGTTGTAACTGACATACTTGGAAAAGAATTTTGGAACCTTTCTGATGACTAGCTTGTGGTATAACCACTGGGAGTTTTACGAAAAGTGGCATTAAAATATTTACTACTTTTATTAATAAAATGTGGGGGTGGAGATGACTTATAAGAAATGAGATAAAAAGCGTTTCTTTTTAATATTTATCTGCATTTTATCATGCTGTAGCATTTACTTTGAGATGTAACAACTCTGCAGAGACTTTGAGCCCTCCCTCTGGGATTGTTTCCTTTTCCATGCTACATTTATTGACTGTGTACAAAAGCATTTGTGTTTTCTCTAAAATTCTAAGTTGAAGGTTAAGACCTTGGACCATTCATTTCTTTATTTAATCTGAACTTCTCTCACCATTAGTTTGAAGAAAGATAAGAGAATAAATTGAGTAGTCTACTCTCTTTTGATGTCTATGTTGCCGATGGGTCAAAATAAATCTCAGGAACCCAGATGAGCATGTAAATTATTCCAAGAGAATTAGGATTCTTGTGTTCCATTCACTTTGCTCTCAGTGCAGCCAAAGCCCCTGCTTAGGCTATATAAATTAATACATTTGCAGGAAATGTGACTTTGGGACATTTTATATAGCAGTGATTTTAATGCTGTTAGTGGTGAAATGGAAACTTGAGAATGTGAAGATTAATTTAAACCACATGATGGGTTCAAGGAAAATACACTACAGTTTCTTGAATGTGTGCTGACTCTGTACAGTGGGGAAAGGGATCCAAAAAACCACCAGTGAACTTTTAAACTCTCTTGAGAGGATTCAAACCAACCCAATTAGCCCTAGAAGAGAGCTGTTCCAGATGACAGACACGATTTATCTTTCCCTCGAAAATAGATCCCTTTGCCTGAGAGAGCACAATAGGGAGATCAAGGAAGGAAGAAGGACCCCACGCATCACCACTAATGGAATGAAGTTAGATCTCTCTTTCCAGTCATTAGCTGGTTTACTGATTCGCCTTTCACTGTAGACTACAGTTCTGTTGGGTTCTTTGAACAATGGATAACCAACAAATTGTATGTTGTGAATTTGAAATAAAGGATTTCTTTTCCCTTCCAGTTCGTTGTAGCGGTGTTCTGGATCATTTATGCCTATGACAGAGAGATGATTTACCCGAAGTTGCTTGATAATTTTATCCCAGGGTGGCTGAATCACGGAATGGTGAGTGGACTAAAACAAATAATTTCCTTTCATTAAAAAAAAAAATCTATTAGGGAGCTATTTTCTAATTTAGGCTTTCCATAGAATCTACCTAAATGGCAGTGAAATGATGGGGATTATGAGAGATTATAATTAGAGAAGAATGCTGAATGTAAATAAAAAACAACTTCCATGAAATTGAGTCACTATTAAAACTATGTAGAAGATGAACCCACAGTTTATAAGTTGTTGGTTTTGTTGGATAATACAACTAGCTTATTCCAGGATGAATTTAATTTCTGTGCCATTCAAAGACTTATCCCCTATTGGAGCCTGAGGATCTTTTCCAACCTATACAACTATCGAGGGCCATTGTTCCCCACGTGAGTGGAATTGTGTTGGAAGCAACAATTCTCCTTGGAGAATTTCCCCAGGAGGAGCAGCAAGACTATTATTTTCCCTGGGAGATCTGCCGCAGGCATGGAGGCGGCCTTAGCAGTGGGTGCTGCCATGGCAGGCTGTCCCCACTGGAGCGCGTTTGCCTGGGACTGCTGGGTCTTTTCCTTCTCCTCAGTCTGATTCTTTCTGAAGCTTTAGCCATGGTGTCGTCTTCACATGTTTCAGATCAAATCTTTTGGATGGTTTGCACATCACCTTATAAGATCTGAGGGTATATTTTCTTCAGAGAAATTTTGTCGTTGTCTTCTCGTTCTGCCTCTGGAATTGAGCGGTTTTGTTATTAACTAAGAAGCCTGCATTTTTTTGGTTACAGCAAAAAAATAGAATATGTCACTGGGTGCTCCTGGTGAAAAGGGCAACCCATCACAGAAATTATAGGGGAAAGAGGAGCTAGAAATCACACGTCATAGGTCCAAAATAACAGTTTCCTTTCTGCCCCCAATTTTGGTATATTTTGAGAAAAGTGGTGTGTACTAACAAACATTGCTGCGGGACTTTGATTAATCCTTTCCTAAGACAACTCATCACAAGTGGCACAACTGGGAAAACTGGCATTTTCTTTGAATCCAATTAGAGCCACACTATTGAAGGATTAATGTGGCATCTCTGATTCAGTTCCAAACGAATAAGCTGGGTCTTGTCAGCTTCATGTAACCATCTAATGGACTTGATGTGGTTACTCTATGCCTCTCCACCTTTTGACTTTTCTTGAATGTGCAAAGCCTTTCGTAACCCCATGTCTTTGCAATCCTCTGCCCCAAATGCTCTTTCCATTCTTTCCTGGGGAATCCCTTCTCATCCTGCTCACTTCTATAACATCTCTCAGAAGCCTGTCCTCACCCCCATAGGCCAGATTAGCTCCCCTGTCAGTTACATTTGCAAAGGACCTTCAAGTCTCCATTAGACATGTCTGTATCCCCCCTCACTAAGTGTTCCTTCCCAGTGTAAAGCCTCCAGCCGCAAGCACTCTGCCCACCCACCTGGCGTGCAGTAGGATCAAGACATGTTTGTTGGATTGATGAGTGAATTTAGTATATAGTCGTCCTCCCCCTTATCCAAGAGGGATCTGTTCCAAGATCCCCAGTGGATGCCTGAAACCACAGATAGTACCATACTGTGTTTTTTCCTATACATACATACATACCTATGATAAAGCTTAACTTATAAGTTAGGCACAGTAAGAAATGAACAATGATCACAGAATAGAACATACAACTACACAGTAATATACAGTAATAAAACTGTGAATGCTATTTCTCTCTCTTCATAATATCCTACTGTACTGTACTCACACTTCTTGTGAAGATGTGAGGTGATAAAATGCCTACACGATGAGATGACATGGGGTAAATGAGGCAGGCATTGTGATGTAGCCTCAGGCTACTACTGATCTTCTGGCATCTGTTTCCAGGCTATGGTTTTCCTGGGTAACTGAAACTGTGAATAAGGGTACGGGGGGGCTACTGTAGCCAGTTTCCATAATTGTTCGCCAGTCAGTAATAATAGCTGTTATTTTTTTGAGAACCTACCGTGTGCTAGGTATTCTACAGTGGTTATACCATTTAATTTTCATAGTGGTGCTATGAACAAGAAATTGGTATCCCTTTCAGAAATGAAGAAACCAAGGCTCAAAGTTTCTGACACAAGGAGGGCCTTAACTGAGAACCAGTGGTTGCATCCTGTGCTATAGAAGCACAGTCCTTAACTAATATTAGGCCTATTGTCTACACCCCTCAAATGCACAATATTACCTTTAGGCCAGAGAATAAATCACAACCCTTGCAGATCCAAGTGCTAGTTAATGTTTCAAATGAATGGTTCTAAAGTACTGATGCAGTCATTAGAGGTATAACTGAACTCTCATCATTTCCCCTTGAGTCACTTTGATGCGTTGAATTCTCACTCTTGGAGACAAACACTACTTAGAAATTCAAGGAGAACTTGAGTGATATGAATATTTCGGAAACAGAAAAGATAAATGAATCGACATGTCAAATCCTCGAAGATAATAAGAGCTCCATAGAGTCTCTCCTCGTGAGTTTTGTACTTTAGTAGGGATGAATGACCATTTCTCTGGTTTTCTTCATGTTCCAGTTCATGGTCTCAAAATTACTAACAAAGAAGTTGCCTGTATGGGGCTGAGGAATATTTTGCAATATTAATTGACATTACTCTAACTTTGTATAGATGTAACTTTAAGCAGGATACTGATTCCTTCGATTGGCTCTTAAAATATGAACATAAACTGCTGGAATCATGAATAATTTAATTTTTATAAAAATGTGTAAAAAATTTATGAAATACCAAAAACTCAAATAGGCATTTTCAACTTTATTTAAATTTTATGTAAAAGTTTAATAATAATTGTCATGTGTATTTTATTTCAAAATAGATAATTTTAAATATTTTATTTTAAAAGTATGAAAATAATTCAATTAAATTTTTTTACATCCATTTGAATGTTTAAATTTTGATGGAAGACATTCAAATTGTGTGTACTTGGATTATAATTACATTGTTTCTAATTAATGCATTACATTAGTAATATCAATAGAGCTTAAATTTTGTGAGTGTCCATTATAACAACGTATTCGGTGAATTTGCTGAAATGAAGGCAAGGAATGAAAATTTTAGAATATTTATATTTATATTATATTAAATAATATAATTTTTGTAATTTGCCACTCATACGTTTGTAATTTATAATTCTATAAGCCTTTATTTTTCTACTCATCCAATCACATAATTTTTATTTTGCTTTATGAAATATATATCTAACAATGTAGAAGGATAGAACATATTTTATTTAATATTTTGCTAGCTTAATTTATAACTTTTAAATATTTATGCAGATGGTGTATGGTCCTTTAGGCTTTTGGTATTGTCTACCTAGAGTTTTATAACTACAAGAATTCCAAGAGACAGTGTACCCTGTTCTTACATGTAGAATCACACTCATTGCTTGAAGAGTGTCAGCATCAGCTCTTAGGATCCAGAGCCCTGAACCGCAAAACTGAAATCCAGTTTGTAAGTCTGTCACGGCACCATTTCAGAAGACGTCACCAAGTCAGCCTTGAATTTATAACACTCAACTGCCCAGCACAAAATCAGTTAGAAAACAGACTCACAAGATCTAAAATTCAAAGGACTTTCCTTTTGATTTACACCAAAATACCCAAAAGTTTGACACAATTGGAACTAAAGGAAAGTATCCTGTCTCTTCTTTTCTATTGTCTACTTCTTTTCTCTCAGCAAGCAATCTTAGATTTTTTTTTTTTTTGAAGAGAAGAGGAAACGGATAAATAGATGAGTTGCAACAGTAATACAACCTCACTAGTGTAACCACTAGCTTATCTCAGGGCTCCATTAAAATAGCACATGCACACACACAAAATTTTAATTTATTACAATTAAAAATGTAAATCTATAAAATATAACACATTTAGCTGGAGTCACTTCAGTAGCCAAAATCAAAAACTGTTCTATCCTTGCAGCCCTATTTCTTTTTGTATTTCCAGCAATTCGAGCAGCACATGATGCCCACTAGGCATTCACTAAGTATTGGTGATAAAAAGGGTATTTGTGTGTTTGCTTTTGAAACTTGGAAGAATGTCATGCTTACGTTTATATCCTCCTACCACCTTTCTTTCCCTCAGTCCACTGATGAGCAGACAAGAGAAAACTAGAGGTGATTTCAGCAAAATGAATCCATTTTAAAAATGTAATTTGAACAGTCATTGACAATTGAGGTTGGGTTCTGTGTGGATACAACCTGTGGGAGCTGAGCTTTGATTTAATTCAATCTAGCAAACATTTGTTGAAAACCCACGAGATGCAAAGAAGCCTGCTAGGTAATGTGTGGTTACAGGAGAAAAATATTTACACTTTTAAAGTATAGAAACGGCATGTTTGAGGTGGAGGAAGATGAGTGGGGAAACAGTTCCACCAGCCAACAGAGTGGTCCCCAGGAGGCTGTGTTCACTCTGACAAGGAGAAGCACTATTGTTATTCTGGCCTCTTCCTTGGTTGCAAAAACAGATCCCTGAACCTTTCTCTTCTGCTGATTACAAGTTTAAAGCATTGTCAATGGAGTAAATATACATTAAAAGCAATAAATAAATAAATATTTAAACTCTAGAAAGATTGCAGATTCTCAGCAATGCTATAAGAGGAAGAACCAACCATGAGACAGTGTCTGTGCTTAGTGAAGACCTAATTAATGTTTATAAAATGCTTTGAGAATGCCAAGCACTGCAGAAGTTTGGGTATTATTATTGTTATTATCACGGATCTTTAAGCATACATGACCTAGATATTCTCATAATCACAGCAGTTGTTCAATTCTCCGTATAATTAATAAGGAGATACAAAAATAAACCCCACCTCTCTTCATGCTTGATTTGTCAGTTTTTCTTATTGTATGTCACTGATCCTCAAGAGAACTTTAATTTAGGTAACTATTTATTCCGTTCGATATTATTTTGACATTTGGTAATTACTAAAGTTTTTGTACATCTGTCTCCGAAGAGAAGGCGTTGAATACTGCTTGGATGATCATTGGTTTTGCAGGAACTCAGATTAGATGTTATTCTTTTGTTAAATAACACAACTCTGTGCCACCCTGATATGGGATATTTCATAAAATAAGCTGTTGGTCAAAAGAAGACTATCTCCTTTTTCATATGAATAAAGCTGACCTTTCTCATTTTCCCAATATATTCTAAAGTAACTGGAAGATATTTGTAAATTTTCAAAATAAAAGTAAGACTGGAGCAGAGGTCAGAAATTTCTTGGGAACCACTTTCTAAAACTCCCAATGGACCTCCCAAAGAAAACAAATAAGACCCCAAAGACCCAGGAACAAGAAAGAGTTCCATCCACAGTGAGGCAGATGCTTTCACAGTTATTGCATACGGTTCTCATGTGTAAGCTTTTTCATGTCCAGTTTTACCGATCATAGCTTTCTCCTTGTGAATTTTCATTGGCTCAATCTCACCTTCTCAGTAAAGCCTACTCTGAGCAGCCTATTAGGTATTGCCAACTACTCCCATATCCCCAGAGTCCCCTCGCTGTCCCTGCTCTCTGTCCCCCTCCTGGCACTTACTATCCTTAACATATTATATGGCTTTACTTTTATGTTGTACTTATGGCTTATTGTCCGTCCTCTCCTGCTGGAATATAATTTTCATAAGAGCAGGGATCTTTGTTTCAGTTACTCATTTATTCCAAGCGCCTCAAACAGTGCCTCTACATAATGGAAAACAATGAGTATTTGCTGTATGAAATGAATGAATTTTATCAATATTCTATGTCCATGTTTTCTCTTGTTCTCTTCTCCCCTTCTTGGTCTTTTCCTTTTCATGGTAGTTGATGGAATACAACCTCAAACCATTCACTTCTTTCCTAGCTTGTATTTTACGTCACTCTCCCATCTCAGCTGCACTGCAGCAAAATCTTAGACATGACTTGCTATCCCCCTGGGGGTCTTGTCGGTTGGTACATATCATATTGCTGCTACTGCCTGAGAAGGCCTGAAATGATGTCCAAAAAACACACCATGGTCCCTGGAACATCTGAGAGTTACAGACCAGGCAAATCATATCCTGGGTCACATTTACTGAAAAGTTCTTCCCTATATTATTTTGTCTGGGTATTAGTTGTTTTTTTTCTCTAGGGTAATAGACCATGGCTTTTTAAAGCAATTTTCTGACATCACAAATTCCTGTGTAAAACTAATTTTCCACGTAAGGGTAGAATTCAAGGCTAATATCATTTGGCATACACTCTGCCCTTTTTCTTGCTCCACTGAATAGATGAGCAGGCCCAGCAGTCGTTTGAGTTCATCATAAGGTCTATAAATTATATGCAGATATTTTGGGGTCAGCAAAACCCAAAGTGTGGTTTACTCAAGCTCTTTTACCCTTAATCCTTAAATCCATAGATATTTCAAAGTAAACTTCATTCATATGTTTCCCATTCATTTGCCCTTAGTTGTTCATAGCTGGGGGAGAGGAGGGGCCAGGCCCGAAGGTGTTGTCTTAGGAACTGGCTTCCTTCTTCATTACCACAAACAGATCATTCATTAGCCACAGACCCAACTCGTTGGCAGAAGTCCATCCCTATATCCTTTCCAGTTTCCTTTTAATTGAAGCTCCAACCTTGGCAAGCATCAGCAATAGCTGCCAAAGAAAGTGAAGTAGAAGCACAAAGCTGCATTTTCTATCATAGAGGCATCATCTCTCAACTTGGGAAGTGGTTCTAAAGATCAGCGGGTCCATACGCCATGTGGCACCTAAATGACCTGAACAGTATCTTTGCAGATTCTCTTTCAGTCTCTGCTGGGCATCTCCGATGATGGGACTTCAACAGTGGACCGAGACCATGGAGTCTTCAGCTTAGGAAAGACTCTCATAAGGAACTGAGCCTTCTGTTCTTTCCTCCAGCCCAAATTGGCCCAGTCCATTCATCCATTCCACAGGATTCAAATACCAGTTGTCATTGTTTTCCTCATGTTCTCTTCCAAGAGGATCTCGCTCTTCCCCATAACTTCAGTCTCTCTTAAATGTTGGTCATTCCAAGTTGGTTCTTCCTGTTCCATCTTCTAAGGGGCATCACGCTCAGCATTTGACACAAGGACCTTGAGATGAACATACTGTAACAAATTCACTACGTTAACCCCTCACCTCATTACCTTAACCCCTTCCCTCAGTCTTGTTACTCATCCCATGTTGCCACTTGAATAATGACTGAAGCATCTAAAAGCTCCTCTTTCTACCACATCCCTCACAGTTAGTCGGCACGTCCTATTAGATGTATGTCCAAAGTAGCTGCCAAAGCTGCCCCGGCCCCCTTTTCTCCACCATCCCGGCTTTAGTTCAAGGCTTCATCATCTCTCAACTGAACAGAGGCAATAGGCTCATCTCTTATCTTCCTGCCTCCGAGCTATCTCCTCACCAGGACTTTCCCCGCACTGCTGCCTCGGTAACCTTTCTAGAAGATCAGAAGTTCTGATGGTTCCTTGCCACATTCCCTTCCCAGACACCACCTGTGAATGAAGTGGTCCCGAGTCTCCTAGGCATCTGAGTGGGTCGCTTCTCCCTGCCCTCAGAACACTGTTCTGACACCTATGATTTCACTTATCACATTATTTGATTAGTATTTATTTACTTGTTTATTCCCCTAATGGGCTATGAGGCCATAAGGGGTAGCAACTGTTGTTTTTTTTTCTCCCATCTTTTCCTCCAGAACCTAGCATATTCTCTGACATTACTGCACACACAGTAAATGTTTACTGAAAAAACGGAATACAGGTCCTTTACTGTCATGCTCAGTCTCCCCTGACTAGGCTTCAGCTTGTCTAGATTCGTTTTTATAGTTTCATATGATTTGGCAAGAGCACAGGAGAGCAATTTAGCCATCGTCTTGGCCTATTAGTGCTGTCCAAGCTCCATTAACTCTTTTTGGTAGTTTCATTATACAATACACTGAAACTTCCACATCATTTTTACCCGACCAGTGGGTAGTTTAGCTAACATTTGAAGTTGTTATTTTGGTATTTTATAGACAAAATGTAGGACCTCTAGGTGTATTTGTAGTGTATTCCACCTTGTTAAACTCAACTAGAATACAGCATGAGCTCTGGGGAAGCCACAGTACTAAGGTTTTGAGGGTCATTAAATATATGTTGGAATTTAATAATATGATTGATTTCTAAAACGTTGTTTTGAATTGAGATGCCTAAGTTTATGCCACTGAATTGAAGCTCCTTTGGAGGCTACTGCTGTGAGTAAAGTCAGTAACAAAATAAGTGATTATTCAGAGCAATAAATTTTAACCATCTTGTAATTGTGCTTGGAGAAGATGGTTGATTCCTCTAGACAAGACAGGTACTTAGATAAAAACTACATATGTGGTGGCAGAAGAGATTGGCTACTGAAGATTATCACTATGTCCAGGGATAATAGAGAAACAGGAAACTAATGGAATACGTCTAGTGGAGAGAGAGTGCTCAGACAAGGGGTCTGGTGAGGAAAAGTGTTATAAGATGATATTGGCACCAAGTAGATGGTAGACTGGGGACAAAACTCACCTTCGAAGGATAGGTGTTGATTTTTTCCAAGTTGGCTGGGAAGTCTAGATATCTAGAGATCCCAAGGGGTCATTGTGTTGGTCACATTTAGGTAAAGTGGGAAAAGAAGCCTTCCTGAGGGTCCAGAATCATTGTCCGAAATCCTTACGTTGGTACCAGATCATGAAGACAGCACAAATCCTCATCTCATCTCATGCTTCTTTATCCAAATCAGGTTGAAAAATGATCAAAGAAAACCAAAGAAAGACTGTGACAACCCACTAGAAAATGTTCAACCCAACTTTTTTTTTTCTGTTTGAATCCGAACCTAAACTACCAAATTTGTCCACAAAATGCCTGGTCTTTTAGAAATACTGGGTAACTTCCCTGAGCCTATTTATACCTCTTGTCAAGGTGAAGCTTCTCCAGGGAGTCTCCAGTGTTCCCCTCTGCTAAATTGTAGCCAATACAGAATGGCAATGAAACCTGCCCTCCAGGACATTCCAGGACTGAGTGTGCACCCAGCCCTCATCTCCCAGTCAAAACCCTCTTTTTGCTCCAAGTCCTCTCACGCATCAACTCTCCCTTATAGAGCTGATCACCCCTTCTTTATGAACCTCTACCCCACATGTGCCTCTATTATAGCATCCATTGTGCTTTACTTGTAGTATATTGTTACATTAGTCTGGAACTGGATGTTCAATAAGAGCAGGCACATGCTCTTAGCTCCCTCCCATAGCCCCATCTTCTGGATCAGTGCATGGCACATAGTGGGTCTCAGAAAATATTTTTGAAGGAATGAATGAACAGTGATGGAGGGAGTGCATTTCTATCGTATTTCCTTACTCTCCCAGACTGGTAACACTTTCTGAAAAGGAAATAAGATTATTTTCTCCAAGTGAGCTCAGGCCAGTATGTAGGATCACCATGTAATTCTCTATGTTTCATACCCTAGTCCTTCAGTGACCCATTTTACCGCATCCTTGTCAAGCTCACTGGCTTACAATTTTCGAAATCAGTCTTCCCCTTTTCCACAGAAGAACTGTCTGTATCTGCTGGCCTTCAAGCGTCCAGTATAATACCTTGCCCAGGCTCACACAGCTAGCCGGCTCCCTGGCTGGAAGGAGAATGCTGAGCTGACTGACCCATCATGCTTATTGTATCCAGGGCCTCTCTCTGTGGAGCTTTGTTAACATCTAGTGAAGAGATGCCTTTCAACGTGAAATGTCATTATATTTCGCAAACATATTTCTTCAAGACACTGATAAATATTCCTGGCATTTTAGATTATTTTCCTTTTCATCTAAGCAAGGGTGACTTTTTCCTATTGTCTTACCATATCCATATCCAGAGAATGAGCATGCCCTTAATGATCTAATTAATATATGTTTTAACCTAGTTGCAAGGATTAGCTTTGATGGGTGGAAATGTTTCCCTTAAGGCGGCCCCTTTCATCCTTATCACATACATTAATCCGTGTGACCTGGGAATATATCAAATTGTCTTCTATGTCCAAGTGCCACTCCTCACATGCTACTATCTATATGTGTTAGGATACAAAGGTTGAAGTTAGTAAACATCCTTTTCTCTGTCTACCCTGCTACCGTGCACATCACAGAGCGTCTTTTTTGTTCGATTCTCTTTCTCTGACCGGGGTAACCCCAAAAGCCACTCCATTTCTGTCTGCAGCTCTTCTAATAGGTGCAGACACGTGACAAAGGGGAACTGAATCAAATGACCTCTCGAGTTTTCTGTTTTATTCTCATTCTGTGAAAACGGTTTAGTGTAAGTGATTTGAGAGGTTAGTCAGAATAGAATTCGCTATTCAACGGTCTTTTTAAATTTCCCTACTGAATCCCACTAGTGGGGAGCTTACAGCCTGTTGTGGAAATTCCTGAGATTGGCGTGGAAGCAAATAGTACAATGCCGGCCACTTGATAGGCTGGATAGATGTCAGTTCCGTCAAATAGGATATGATAGGAATCTTACGGAGAAGCTAAAATTTCCCTAGAGCTAATGACTCCCTTACTGTCATATACAAAGTTACAAGCTAGCGTCACACCTTGTCTAAAGCTGCAAGGAAAAATGCTCCGGTGGAAATCTTGTATTTTTAGCAACACCAAATTTGTATATACTTCTAGCATAAAAGTTAATGAAATTCCTTTAAAGTTTATATAAAAGTTCAGATATTTATCCTTGGACGTAGAATTCGCATCTCCCTTATTATTTTTAAGCATTTCCCCTCACTTGCACCTTTTGTAAAGAACTTTGCTTCAACTCAGAATTTGACTGCTGATATTCACACATATGGCAAATATGAACTAATCGGACCACAGATATTTTGCTGCATTCCACGGTGTCTCATTTATTTGTTTAATTTGCAGCCATAGCAACTAGATTCCACTACTTCAGGCTTTTACACAGACCTGCAGTCTGATCAGCCTGGTTGAAGTCTGGCACTCAGTGCTCTGCTCAATTGAAGACATATGCGCAAACTCACTTACCACGTTTTTTAACCTGGTTTTCACACTGGGCAGATATTAATATTTGCGTAAAGTATGAAAAGCCACCTTCTGCAAGGAGAGTAGGCAATTAGAAGATGTTGTGACCTTCTTTTCTGAAACATTTCAAATCTGAAAGTTTTCCTGGCATGCTTTTCAGAAGCCCATCTGACTTTGAAGCAGGCTGCCTCTCCACAGAAGGCTCACTCCAGCAATGACTAATGGATTGACCTGGTGCCATGCTAGCACTGCTCCACGCATGCTGCTCTGCACAAGACGAGCATTTGGAAATGACCTTGAAAGGGAGTCTTGCCAAGCTAATGAAATATGGGCCTTCAAGGAGTGCCATTTCACAAGCGGTTTCCAGAAGGGTATTCACAGCATTGTCGAAACTGGGCTCCTTAATTTGGTATTGGTTTACCACGAGTGTTTAACATACACAAGGAATGATGCTCCTTCTTGGTTTTATGAGTTGTGCTTTGTTACAGGTTGGAAAAATTAGGTAATGGTGAAAACTGGCATCCCAGTGTTGTTCCTCTTAAGGTGTTTTTGTTTCAAACATTCGCTGGAGGAAAGGAGGATGCTCAAAGGGTCCAAGTGTAAATAAGGAGATGGGAGTTTAAAATGAAGGGTAAGCTGCAAATGGGGGTCAAGGTGGTGTTCGTGGGTAAAGATGGTAGGAAGAGGTACCTCTCTGTACGCAGTTTACTGCCCAGTTGATAGGATTCCAACTCACCAGATTTCGGTTCTAGGAGGACAGTGTTCCTTCATCTCAGTATGCACGCCGAGAGTGCATAGTCTGTGGTAGTTGTTTAAAAATGTTCATCGCCATTGACATCAGTTGTTGCTATATGGCTTTCCATTTTAGTGAGTGATGTATTTCTGTTGGTGCACAGAGTCTTTTTTTTTGATTGCGCTTCTCATGCTGGTGAAGTTGGCTGACATTTCAGGATCTGTGAATGAAGCTGTGCTTTAACCTTATTTGGAAGTCAGAGATCAGGCTCCTGGATTCATATGATTGGAAAGGTCCCCCTCAGGTTCTCCTCCTGTGACCTCGCTTCTATAATCATGGGTAGCAGAGACAGTCCAAGGTCAGGGCAGTCAGGTGGGATGTTAGAAGAACAATGGGGAACAAGTCATATTCTCTTAATTCGTTCTTAATTAATTATCTTCATTCTTCGTTAGTTTGCTGAAGCCAGCTCTCAGATTTTTATACAAAATTAGATTGGATACTTCTTTTAAAAAAAAATTTAGCCCCTCTAGAACTCTCTGATGAGATTGCTAAAGACCTCTGGCCCTTCTTATTTCTAAAATACTGATAAATCTCACTAAGTAATCTTGGGAAACAAACATCTATAAGATCAGGGCAGCATACTGTCAATGGCAACTTCCCAGAACATTCCTTTTTACTTCATCTGGGATTTTTCAATAAGTAATTTGATATTTCTGTAAGTTTAAACTGGAATCACTAAAATGAAGGCATTTTTCCCTTATAAGCTCAAGCCTTCCAGACTCATCATTTTGTAGAGTTACATAAGTAAGCCATGCAACTAAGCTCAAAGTCTAAATTATAGAATATAGTTGTTGTAAAACTGTTCACGTTTTATGCAGCAACTTACATTAAAACCAGTAACATATTTGCAAAACTGGTTTTGTAAGCAACAATTTATATTGAAATCCAGCTTGGTGATTTTTCATTAGATTTTGCTGAGGGTTATATGCTATATTATTCACTTGTGAAATTTTTTCTTTCTCGGTTGCTTATGTTTGGTAAGTTTGCTTGAAAAGTTCTGGCATAGGACTAGCTCAGAATGATGCCATTATCTTGCCCTGTTTTCTTTATCTGTCTGTATTTGGGTGATTTGCTTTAAATTTCAGTTCCATACCTTTTTTTCACTTTTAAATGTTTCTGTTGGAGAACACATTTTCCTAAATAGTCCTGATCCCTAGTTTAGAGCCTCATCATATTAATATGACATTTTTATAATATTTCCTAAAACATTTATCAACTGCTTAAATAAAGAACATATGAAAGAGGGAGAGAGAGACCAAAGAAGGGTGAGAAAAAGAGGAAAAGGCAGCAGGGCACATCAACCAGAAAGAACATCATGACTTCTGGTACGTAATATCGTAGATCACAGCTCACAGGAACCAAGAGATGGACTAAAAACACAAGGTCCAGGCAATGAGTTTTTGATGCCCTGAGAATCCTCGTGTCCTTGTGTCCTACTGACTTGGGCACTCAGCACTGCCTTTCTCTTCCTGATAATGCTTTTTCTTTTATCTTTTCAGTAAACATTTTAGATGTGAAGAAATACGGGAGCTTATCATTATTCAATACAGAAAATACCTTCACCTTTAAACTATATTCACAGTCTCACCATCCTATGTTTTAGAATCATACGAGATGATTTGTGTATAGGTAAATAGAATGTAAAGTATTTTCTTTTTTGATCATTTATTTACTTATTTTAATATTAAATTTATTGTCAGATTGGTTTCCATACAACACCCAGTGCTCATCCCAATAGGTGCCCTCCTCAATGCCCATCACCCACTTTCCCCTCCCTCCCATCCCCTATCAATCCTCAGTTTATTCTCAGTTTTTAAGAGTCTTTTATGGTTTGGTTCCCTCCCTCTCTCAAAAAATTAAAAATAAAGTATTTTCTTATGAATAACTTCACTCTGCACCCATGCGCAGCTCCTCCCGATTGAACAGGAGCCTTCTTTCCAAAGCCCCAGGTAGAGACTTGCTCAACCTTTATTCTAACACTGATGGCATGTTGTCCTCTGCTTCCTTGTCTAATTGTTGTAAAAGATATCTCAAACATCGTCTGTGTACCTTATATATATTTCTACTAGTACACATAAGTGAAAGAAATATGACCCTGTATTAGTCAGGGCTCTCCAAAGAGACAGAATCAGGAGTGTGTGTGTGTGTGTGTGTGTGTGTGTGTGTGTGTGTGTGTGTATGTACATATGGGGAACTGGCTCACATGATTATAGAGCCTGAGAAGTCCCAAGATCTACAGTCAACAAGCTGGAGACCCAGGAGAACCAATGGTACAGTTTCGGTCCAAAGGCCTAAGGAGCAGGAAAGCTGATGGCCCAGGTTCTAGTCCAAGTTTGAGTCCAAAGGCAGGAGAAGACCCATGTCCTAGATTGAAGGCGGTCAGGAAGAGAGAGCAAATTCTCCTTTCTTCATCCTGTTATTCTAATTAGACCTTCAGTGAATTACATGACTCCCACCCCCGTTGGGGAGGACAGTCTGCTTTGCCCAGCCTATTGATTCAAGTGTTCATCTCATCCAGAAACATCCTCACAGACACATCCAGAATAATGTTTAACCAAATACCTGAGGGCCCTGTGGCCCAGTCAGGTTGACACATAAAATTGACCTTTCCAGATCCCCATCAAAAACTCTTCTCTTCCTTTAAATGTCAACTCCATTTGTTAAAGGTCTGAATAATGCTGTCCTGTTTCCATGCCATTAAAGTTACACTAAAGTTGGTCAATGCTGGTCGGCCCAAGTCTCACGCTCAGAGGTTCTTAGGATTCGGTTCGGGATGGGGCCCGTGCGCCATCTATATTCTTTGTAATGTGTTCTGAAGCACAGCCAAGTTTGAGAATCCTTGAATTCGTTATTCTCTAAGCTTCCTTGGGATTCAGTGAAAGTGGTTAATGGAAGAACACAAAGAGGGAAGTCACCCTGGCAGTGCCTGGAGCTGAGCTGAATGGAGGGCATGGTAAAGAGACGGACTTCGTTAGACGTGCATAACCAGGCTGACTTAACCATTAAGGCGTTGGTTACAAGGTGGCATCTCTGCCTCTTTTTCGACTGGGATAAAATACTGGCGCCATCCCAAGATTCTAGGAAAAATGAATCAATATTAACATTTCTTAAAAGATTAAAAGCATAGCACATGTGTCAATTATCATTAATCCTTGAAAATATTTATGGAGTTAAATGGTCTGTAACTAATTAGAGGTGGCAGTTAACAGGGGATATGGGTTTCCTCTGAGTTATATGAAACAAAATATAAATCTTTTTATATAACCCTATTTCCTACAGAAAGGATTTTTGCTTATCAGTGGGATTTTTAAAGTTTTATTTTATTTTCTTGGATTTCATTCCTTTTCCATAAATTCTATAAGCAGAATTACAATGAGGTGAGTCACAGTCTTAACACTTTTTTGGAGCTTCTTCTGCCAATGCAGCTTGGAATATAGGGGATTTTTTTTTAAAGTGTGTTTGGGAAACTTGGGGAGGGGAGAGGCAGGGAGGGAGGAAAGAAGGAAGGAAAAACAGAGACAAGGTATTTTACTTTAGACTAAATTTTTTTAAATTAATGACATTGTAAGGCTTCCATAGTAGTTCATCAGTGTGTTGTACAAAACCTTGAAGTCCAAATGGTTTGGGTTTTTAAAGTTCATTCATGAGCTAGTCATTTGGAACTGAGAACACATTTTACCACAAAAATTCTGTTATATAAGTGGTAATTAATTTTTGAGGCTAGCTCATAATCTGTCCTCATTCTGTTTTGAAACTGAATGGCTGTGCCTTTACAGTGATAAATAGACTATGCGATTGAAAATTTGTAGATCAAAAGAACATTAAAGCAAGAACATCAATTTTTGAGTCACGTACAGCTTTTCACTTGAATGCTGGTGCTGGAGGGAAAAGCAGATTTAATCTGAAGAGCCCACAGACGTGCAGAACGTCTAATGTCGATATTCGAGAACGCCAGCCAACCATCCTCTTCCGAGAGTCTCTGAAGCCACACGTGTGCTTCGGGCTGGTCACCAAAAAGCAACACGCTTAGACCATATTAATAAGTCCTCGCTGAAAAAATGTCTTCTTTCTTTCCTGCAACAAATACAGATGTCACATGTACCATAAGTGATATGCTCCTCATCACTTACACTGGAAGGACACAGGAAGAACATCTCTTTGTGGAGCTTATGATGTAGTGGGCGAAGTAATCGAATAATAGTGCAAGTAGATGACCTACGATTCATCCATGTTTATGAAATATTATAATATGAGCATTAAAGTAATACATCTGTACGAGGAGGAATGAAGATTTGTACAAGCTACACATGGGGATGGGAAGGCAAACCTTTGCTAAATACCTGCCAATGGCCAGCCACTTACTTACATTATCTCATTTTCTCTTCAGCGTGACCCTGAGTGGTAGGGACTATTACCACTATTTCACACATGAGCGGCTGAGACTCAGAAGTTAAAAATGTGTCCAAGATGGTCTAACACTCTGCACAGGGCCTGTGTACAAATCAAGCCTCCAGGACTCCAGGCACTTTCTGCCAGTCTGAACTGTCTGTTTTGCAAAATCACTCTGGAGATATTTCCTATTAGTTTACTCAGTATTTTTTTTTATAAGTATCTATGCAGTAATCTCCTAGAATTTAAGAGTGGAAACAATGTTGTATATCCTGATGCTGACATGCTCCTTTTTGTTAATGTGAGCTGTTTCCACTTCTCTGATGCCACGTTTAATGTTCCCATGCGCTACATAGATCCTCACCAGAAGGAGGGGGCATCAATCTGAACTGCAGAAAATTTTTCTGAAGCAGCACTTCATTCGAATACACATGTAAATTTAAACCCATCTTTTTCAGACCTAAATGTGAGACCTAAAACCATAAAAATCCTAGAAGAGAACACAGGCAGTAACCTCTTCGGCATTAGCCTTAGCAACTTTTTCTAAGTATGTCTCCTGAGGCAAGGGAAACAAAAGCAAAAATAAACTATTGAGATTTCATCAAATAAAAAGCTTCTGCACAGCAAAGGAAACAATAAAAAAAAAAACCTAAAAGACAGCCTATGGAATGGGAGAAGATATTTGCAAATGACATATACAAGAAAGGGTTAGCATCCAAACTATATAAAGAATTTACAAAACTTAACACCTAAAAAACAAATAATCCAATAAAAGTGGGCAGAAGGCATGAACAGATATTTCTCCAAAGAAGACATCTGGATGGCCCACAGACACATGAAAAGATGTTCATCACTTACCATCAGGGAAATGCAAATCAAAACTAAATGCGATCTCACCTCACACCTGTCAGAATGGCTAAACGTAACAGGGATGTGGTGAATAAGAAATACTCACGCTGGGGCGCCTGGGTGGCGCAGTCGGTTAAGCGTCCGACTTCAGCCAGGTCACGATCTCGCGGTCCGTGAGTTCGAGCCCCGCGTCAGGCTCTGGGCTGATGGCTCGGAGCCTGGAGCCTGTTTCCGATTCTGTGTCTCCCTCTCTCTCTGCCCCTCCCCCGTTCATGCTCTGTCTCTCTCTGTCCCAAAAATAAATAAAAAACGTTGAAAAAAAAATTTAAAAAAAAAAAAAAAAAAAAGAAATACTCACGCATTGTTGCTGGGAATGCAAACTTGTGCAACCACTGTGGAAAACAGTATGGTGGTTTGTCAAAAAGTTAAAAATAGAGCTACCCTATGACCCAGCAATCGCATTGCTAGGTATTTATTTAAAGAATACAAAAACTAATCCAATGGGATACATGCACACTTGTGTTTTAGCAGCATTATTTGCGATAGCCAGGGTATGGAAGCAGCCTAAGTGTCCATCAATTGATGAAGAGATCAAGAAGAAGTAGTATATGTATACAATGGAATATTATTCAGCCATAAAAAAGAATGAAATCTTGCCATTCGCAACGACATGGAAGGATCTAGAGGGTATAATGCTAAGTAAAATAAGTCAGTCAGAGGAAGACAAATGCCATATGATTTCACTCATGTGGAATTTAAGAAACAAAACAAACAAGCAAAGGAGGAAAAAAAAGAGAGAGAGAGGCAAATCAAGAAGCCAAGTCTTAATTATAGAGAACAAACTGATGAATACCAGAGGGGAAGTGGGTGGGGGATTGGTAAAATAGATGGGGATTAAAAGGACTGTGTTAAGTACTTGTGATGAGCACAGGGTGATGTATGGGAGTGTTGCATCACTATATTGTATACCTGAAACAAATAAGACAGTATATTTTAACTAACTGGAATAAAAACTTAAAAATAAACCCATCTTTTTTTTTTTTTTTTTTTTTGCTTTTCAATTTTAGGAAAGGGATTCATCTCCAGGCTAGCCCATCTTCACAGGCCATCTTTCTGTTGTTAATTGTGATGTGCTTTTTCATATGTGGCTTTCTCCAGAGTGCTCAGTAAAACATTTTGGAACCTCACGCAGGCAATGTCTCCTTTCTGTGAGGTTTATACTATCACTTATTTGAAAACTCCATCTGTGGGATTTTTAGACATTTGTGGATGTCAGGATATCTATTCTCACTTGGCCAGGCCTCCCTGGACACTCCTGTTCCCTGTGTGGGGAGGGACCAAGCCAGGCTGGATGTGGTCACTCTCATGGCATGCCAGTGTTGCTGTGACAGAGTGTCTCTTGAATTGTTTGGTTAAACAGAGACTTCTGGTCTCTGCCAGAGCATAAACCCTGTCACAGCTGGATGAGGGGCAGATGTCAGCTAAGACCCAGGACAGGTCTGGGCAGCTCCCCTCTCTCCTGGAGCCAGGTACCTCTATGCTCTGTGACTGCCTGTGTGGCCCACGGCCTGCATCAGGCAGAACCAGGACCCTCCATTTCTAGGCTAAGAGACAGCCAAGGATGCTTGAGCTGAATCGAATGCTGTTCGATTCTTCGGTTCTTTGGGCATTTCTACCATAACGTTGGAATTGAGCACATTGGCCGAATAAAGTTGAAATAATAAAAAAAAAGGCAGCTCATTTGCAGCTTCCAACACAGTTTTCTCTCCTTTTCGAAACACCATACTTTTTTGGTCCGATTCTTCATTTTCTCTTGATTTCCACTTACGCTGAGCATTTTACTACAAGCTGCTGTGTCCTTTTAAGGAATAGCTAGAATACACATTATAGAAGAAATAGAAAAGAAATAGATATGACTTCTAGAGTGTCAATTCCTCAAAGCTCTCTTTGTGTTCTCCACATGTCTTAGTATTGATTGATGGTTGGTTAACTTAGTTTACTGGTTCTGGTTACTTCATTTAATTAATTAATTAATTAATTAATTAATTTTGAGAAAGAGAGAGAGTTGGGGGAGAGGCAGAGAGTGAGGGGGAGAGAGAGAAAATCCCAAGCAGGCTCCACATCAGCACAGAGCCCAATGCAGGGCCCGAACTCACGAACCGTGAGATCATGACCTGAGTGGAAATCAAGAGTTGGATGCTTAACTGACTGAGCTACCGAGGCACCTCCATTCTGGTTATTTTAGAGAGGACAAAGAAGTTGATGGTTCTGGCTTTATATGTTAATTGCACCATAAGACTTACCACTTTTCTTTTCCTTAATGGGGATTTATCTCTTGCATTTTCTTCTGTTTATCACTCCTAAATGGAATATAAAGGACCATGATCACAGCAGACATGCACCACGCTCCTCTCTCTTGCTGTGCTAAGCACTTTTAGATATTGTCTACTTAATTCTCACAACTCTATTATCATTCCCATCTCACAGAAGTAGAAACTGAGGGTTAGAGAATTTAAGCAGTAAAGGGAAAAGCAAGGAAATAATGTTTCTCTTGGTAAGTGGGCAAGAAATGGCAGAACAAAGTAGGGGAAGAGAAAGAATTCCGTAAGAGAAATCAATTGCTTCAAGAATGACCAGTAACATGCAGAAGAGGACTGGGAAGAATCACATTTGATTTATAAGGGAATTACGCTTCCTGCTCTGTTGACCAGGAGGGAGGAGTCACATGCAAATGGCTGTTTTTATACACTAGGTATTCTTTCATTGGACATCATAATTTTAGTGGAGGGCGGTGGGGGGGGGGGGTGCTGCACTTAGAAATCTCTTTAATCCACATAAATATTTGGATAATTTCAATTATACAGTTTAATATATGGACAGAAACCTAAAGGTCTTTATCCTTCTGGGCCCGCCCTTGCCCTGCCCCCACTCTACAGAAACCCCCAGACCCACGGAGGGTTGGAAATGTGCTTGACCCCTCTATGTCTTGGCAGGTGACCCCCAGCATCTCCCAGTCAATACGGCTTCCAGGAGCAGCACCCAAGGCTCTCTAGGCACATCAGAGCAGAAAGACAAAGAAACAGGGTCCTCTCTGTCCTTCAAGGTTGGCTCCATTGTGACCATACTCTTCAGCCTCCCCCCAGGGAATGAGGAAGAGTCACAGTAAGAGATTAACCCTTTCCTGGGTATTTGTTCTACAGATATTTGCTTATTCCTCTTGTGCCTGGAACCATTCTAGGCACTAATGTTGTTCCTCTAAAGAAAGAACAGTCAGTCAGGGGCGCTTGGGTGGCTCAGTCGGTTGAGCGTCCGACTTCGGCTCAGGTCATGATCCTGTGGTCCATGAGTTCGAGCCCCGCATTGGGCTCTGTGCTGACAGCTCAGAGCCTGGAGCCTGCTTCAGATTCTGTGTCTCCCTCTCTCTGCCCTTCCCTGACTCATGCTCTCTCTCTTTCTCTCTCTCTCTCTGCCAAAAATAAATAAACTTTAAAAAAGAAAGAACAGCCAGTCAAAGGAGAGACATTAAAGCTCCAAGAAGGGGTTAAGAGGGAAAGAGCTCCAGGGACCACTTTTGGGGAGCTGAAATTGGAAGTTTAGAGCAGATGTGAGGATTTGGGGAAGAACTTCCATTCGTGCTGAGTTTAGGGACTCAAAAGACCTGGCTTACCTGGGAGTGGAGTCATAGATGGGGCATAGCTAGAGGTGGAGTGAGAGAAGGAAGCAGGGGCTGAGATCTTGGAGAGCCCTACATACCAAAAACTAGTTTAGGCTTTATCTTTCGGAAACAATAAAGCATGGGAAAGGTTTGCATGAGGAAGAGGATCCGATTTATATATTAGAGAGACGGGAAAAGGAAGGAAAGGCAGCCCAGGTGGAGGAACAGCAGAAGCAGAGGCAGGAAACACCACCATATGTCTGACAAACTTGCATAAAGTGTGACCCCACCACAGAAGAGGTGCCTGGAGGCAGTGACACTTGGCCATGACTCGGGGCCAAGCCAGAAGCTCTCGGTGCCCCGGCCAAGGAGACAGAAGGCGATACTGCTAGCTTTGGGGGGTTGTTGAAGGATTTTAACCAGAGGTGAAGTGGGGTCAGAGCAGCATTTTAGAAGGCTTCCTGCCTTGGGGTTGAGGGGGAAGAAATGACAGGGACAGCCTGGGTTTAAGAGGGAGGAGAAGGCTGGGAATGGAGGCTTGGTCACTGCCCACCTTGCAGGGAGAAGACTGAGAAGGACGTCATGAGTGTGGGACACTAGCCCGGGGAGAAAGCAGGTGGAGGAGCCCAGAGGAAAGCACTTTGGGAAGAAGGAACGTACTGGGCCACACGTTGGTGCCATCAGACAAGGACAGGGACTGGCACGGGTACCAAGGAGCAGCAAAGTGACTACAAGGCAACAAGCCATAGGGAAAGAAGAGCCTGCCTGAACAGCAAGAAGCACTAACAAAACCTCCTGAATGTGGCAGTTTTGAGGTGGAGGAAGATGGACCAGTTCATCTTTCCCTTGAGTCACAAACAAGGGTAGATTGAGTGTTGCAATTGAGGGGTAGGCAATTTTCCTTGTGAACCTCATTTTTTCCCAGGGACAGAGGCACTATTTCTGACATACACCCTTAGCAGGGTCGGAAGCTTCCCCAGCTACACAAGAATGGCTTCTGGTGTTCTGCCACTTAATGTACTGTCACCTGGAATAAGTTTCCTATATTGATCTGAACGTTAATCTGTACATAATATGGGCAGATCATAGGGGAATATGCAGAAAGATGGATTAAAAAAAGAAGTAACTTGTTTGTGCACTTAAAAACATTTTTTTTAATATTTATTTTTGAGAGAGAGACACACAGAGTGTGAGCAGGGGGAGGGGCAGAGAGAGAGGGAGCCACAGAATCTGAAGCAGGCTCCAGGCTCTGAGCTGTCAGCACAGAGCCCGATGCGGGACTCGAACCCACGAACCGCGAGACCATGACCTGAGCCGAAGTCAATCACTTAACCAACTGAGCCACCCAGCTGCCCCTGTGTACTTCTTGAAAGAGGAGGAAGACAACCTTTAAAATAATCCTTCCCATTCGTGACTTCTGATTTGTCAGCACAACAAAAGCAAAACAAAAACAAAAAAACATGATTAATTGAAAGCCTGCATAATTTAGATTATGTCTTTGTTTAAAATGTCCTAAGAGACACCAGCTGGCTCGGTCGGTAGAGTGTGCGACTCGTGATCTCAGGGTTGTGAGTTCAAGCCCCGTGTTGGGTGTAGAGATTACTTAAAAATAAAATCTTTAAAAAAGAAAATAGATAAAATGTTCTAAAATCTGATTGAGATATTTAGGAAGCTTTGGAAATTTCTGTAGACATGTATTAGAACCATTTGCTCTGGCGAAAATTCTACTTTAGAAAACAAATGAAATTGGACTTGACTTGGGGAACTAGTTCTCTGACCAGATATCATTCAAAGACACTGAACTGCGGGCTCCAGTCTGTGACCATCTTTCAAGATAAATGCATGTGGGAACCTGGGCGGGGGGGGGGGGGGGGTGTTTCCAGAGGCTGCTGCGAAGTCAATATGATCATGAACCGAGCGCGCGGTGACATCTTTGCAAGTGTGAGGGTACTAGATGAGACAGTGCTTCTCAGCTCCTTCTCGGAATTTCTCTAATCTTTCTGGCAATTAAAAAAAAAAAAAATGAGAAAGAGAAAAAAACTCTTGAGGTGTATAAAATGTTATTAAATTTGCAGCAGTTGTCATGGTTACCCTGAGAATTTTATTGCTTTATTAATGTGTAATTCCCTTTATTTCTGGAAATATCATTATAATGAAACACAATCGTCTGCAGCCTCTTTACAGGTTTTGCCCCGTGTCTCAGAGACTCTCACCAGGGCTGTGACCAATGTGTGGTTTCTGGGCCACCTGTGTGCTGTTAGTCCAGGAACTAGGACACCATTGTTTAGGAAAAGACAACGTGAAGTTAATGACTCTTGAGAATCCCTTAGAAGTTCAGATCCTTCCCTAATCAAAAGTGCTTTTTTTTTTTTCCTAGAGGAAAATGATCCAACGCTTGAGTCTTTTCCTAGCTAAAATAATTTGGGTTTTCTGCCATTAAAACATTTTTTTAAGTGATTGTTTCTACTTACTGACGTCGCTTTGGAGCATTCGGGAGATATGTGTCTGGTCAATTCTTTAAAAACTTATCTTCCCTAAATTCATTTCTTGTATCATACAAGGATTTTTGAGAGACATCGCTAATAGAGGTTTTGGCCCAGTGATTCTAAGTCTACTCTCCCCGTACTCAAGTTGAAGCTAAATAAAATAGTTCAGTAAAGTCTTTTAGGGTAACTGCTTTTGGCAGATGCTGCTAGCCGATCCCCACATTTCTTTCTCTCCTTCCTGGGTGCTCACCAGACCATATTTGCCAGCATCCCTCGCAGTTAGGTCTCAACATTAGACTCGTGGACAGTGGAATGTGAATGGAAGTTATGAAATCACTTCCTGGCCTGGCCTGTAAACACCGCCCACATAATCCTCCCATCCCATGTTTTCAGGCTGGTCGGTGACTCTGCCAGTCTGGACCCTTGGCTAACTGGATGGAGCAGAGCCTCATGCTCTAGGAACCTCTGTTGTCTGAGATGAGAGAGTAGTGTGCTCTATCGGCTAGTGTTACCCTCGCTAAGGCACCGCTTATCAACATCCTTTCTAAGCAGCCATATAATCCTTGGGAGAAGGTTTTCATTCGCCAGTGTTTTCTACGGTTTCTCTCACAACCTTTAAGAAGAGACCGGCATTATAAATCCCAGGGCTCCTACGCAGTGTCCAATAAATTTCGCTGGTTCCGACAAGTGCCGGAGACCTGAACGGCTGTAGCAGTAGTAGCTTATCAGAAAATATCATCAGACCCTTGTGACTTATGTATACAGGGAACCAAAGGAAACGAAATTAACCTTTTCTGGATACTTCTTTGTGCCAAGCACTGTGTTCGCTCCTCTGACACACACAAACTTATTTATTCTCCCTAATTAATCTTCTAAGGAGCTCTGTTATTCCCATTTTACAGGTATTTAAAGTGTCTGTGGTTAAAGTGTCGTGTGGTTCTAGTAACTTCTTCATAGCTAGGGAGTGGCAAGGGAGGATTCAAATAAGTTTGCCTGGAACCAAATCTAGCCAGTCTTTCCACTTTGCTGCTTGTCGTGGTATACAATCAGTTAACTAAGGTCAGTTGATTATCATGCTCCAAGACAGAATGATAGCTAGTAATAACTGGAAACATATGCAGAGAACATTTGACTGTGATGTAGGAAACAGAAACTCTCATTAGATTTTTAGAAAACTTCCGTTCGATTTATAATACGGACATTGTTGAGTTTTACCTTCTAACGTAATTAAGATATCAGAACAGCTGTTGTAACAGATACCAAAATAACAGTAGTTTAAAACTGGTGGTCTGCAGGTTGGCAGGCCAACTCTTCCTGATGAGGTCAACCAGGGCCCCAGGCTCTTTCATTTGGTTGCTTCTGCATCCTCTAAGGTTGTTCATCATCCGTGGGGTGGCAGATGGCTTACCACACCACATCTGCATTTAAGCCATGACGAAGGGGGTGTAAGAGAGGAGACAACACACATCTTTCCAGTGAAATCATGACCCAGAAATTCCACACAATCACTTTTGCTCAAAAAGTCGCATGGTCTTGTGGCTATCTAACTGCAAGAGGGTCTAGGAAATAATCGTCTTTAGCCTTGTGCCGATACTGTATTCTTCTAGAGAAAGGAGACAAAAGATATGGGGGGACAAATAGACAGTAGCCTCTGTCACCCTTTCTTTTCCTTCTCATGTTTTCGTAAACATGAGAATGAAAAAGATCCAAAGCAGCAGTAGCTGAAGAGGAAAGGAAATGAATCAAGGAAACTAAGTAATTCAAAAATTGAGTATCTCCTTTTTCCTTAACCTCTTCCAGCACATATGCTAAAAGAATCAAGAGTTAATGCTTACCACTAAATTGCCTTAAAATGGGCTATAAGTATTAAATTAAGCATTCTCTGAATAAAATGATTGCAACAAATTGAGGACATATGAACAAAAAGCTAGATATTAAATCATATTAAGTAATTAGAATTCATTTCATTAGGTCTGACATGTGGTTAAATTATAAAACAAAACTTCATCTGGTAGAGATATTTGCTGAGGGGTATGTAAGTGAAATGATATGATGTCTGGAGTTTGCTTTAAAACACTCCAGGAAAAAAAAATGGGACGGGGTTGATAAATAGACAAAATTAGATTGGGAAAATATTGTGAGTTTTTGTAACTGGCTAATAATTCATGGGGGTTCATAATGCTATTCTTTCTACTTTTAGGTATATTTGAAATATTCCATACCATAATAAAAAGTTACATAAATACTTGTTCCAGGAAAGAAAAGCGATTTTTGGCAGTGCTCTGATGTTCATATGAACTCATTTCTGTCCTCCAGTTGAGTGCATTCTTAAGTTTCCAGCGTATTATTTATTCGCATGCATACAACTGGAAATAACTCATTTCATCTAAAGAATTCATTAATTTACTTTTAAGCCAGTTCAGCAAAACCTTGCTGAGTGCCTGTTGTATCTGGTGATGCAAGCAATGCAAAAATGAGTAAGATAAGGCCCCTGCTCATGAAGTTTAAAGTCTAATCAGGCAGATAAGACAATCAATCCCTCAAGTAAATCTAATTGAAGAGAGGTACACAAGAAGGCTTCACTGTCGGGAAGATCCCACCAAATTGGAAGCATCGGCAGAATTTTCTGGCTCACATATAAGCTTTAAAGGATGGGTAGGTTTTTGACAGATGGAAGTGGTGAGGAAGGTGATCTGGGCAGGTGACCACCAAGACAAAGTCTCCAAGCCAGGGAATATGAGGCAGTTTCCCGATGACTGAAAAGGAAAATAGGGTTTTGAGAGTGAGTGTCTGGATGTCCCATGAAAGGAAATAGGGGAGCAAAGAGGACCTGGCGGAGAAAATGCCCGCTCTTTACAGGAACATGTTGTTTTTGAGACACTGCTGAGATGCCACATGAGATGCCCGTGTCCGGATGTGGTGTTGGAGCACAGAGACATCAGTGTGGGTAGTCAGCTGCATAAATTCCTAGTTGAAGCGCAGATAAGATGATGAATTCACTGCTGAGGAGAATAGAGAAAACACTTTTTAAAGGCCGGTTTTATTAGAGTAGAGGATCATGACAACAACATCAGTGTGAAAATGGCAGGATGGTTTCAGGTGATGTTAAAGACGACATGAGTCCCTGATATGACAACATCCGTCTCCCTGTCCCTGCCCGTCTACTGAATTCTCGGCACTCCGTACGATCGCAGAGCTTCTTATCTCTGCTTTCTCTCTCCTCCTCCTTCAGCCTGAGCTTCTCCAGAGTTGTCTATACAGATTGTCTCCACTGCCTGACCCTTCTTCACTCTGTAACTTACTCTGAATCAGAATCCTGCCTCACCCCTCCACTGAAACTGCTTTCAGTTCAACATGAGGGTTTGCACTCACCTCCCATTGACCAAGTCCATGGCCACATTTGATTCCTCACTTTCCTCAACTCTCTGAGCAGTATTTTACCCAGCTAGCCACTTGTACTTCCTTGGCACTCTCTCTTCTTGGCCTCTGGTTTTCTCCTGGCTGCTGCTTCTCATTTTCTCCGCAGGCTCCTCCTCTCCTCAATGTTTACATATTGTGGTGTCTTGGGACCAATACTGGATTTTCTTTTCTTCCTACAATCTCTCCTGGAGGCATTTTTCCTGTTCTTTGCTTTCTCCTAACAAAAGTCAACGAAACTCCTATATTTATATCTCATTTGACTTCTAGACCTGCCTAAGGCCTCCACTCACATTTCTCCTACGTATTTTGTATGTAACACATCCAAAACTGAAATTTGGACTACTCCTACCTTCCTCCCTGTTCTCCATCTCAGTAAATGTCACAACCATCCACCTTGCTACTCCAGCCCATAAAGTGAATCATTTTATTTGCAAAAGGTCCACAGGACAATTCCACTAAGAAGCCCCAGCAAATACTGCTTCATTATGAAATGTCTTTTGGTCCTTAGACTGTTCCCTCAAGTAACTGAAGTGTGTTAGCCATAAAAATAAAGCTTTCCCACATAACTTCATTGCAATGGAGCAGTTTGATTTAGGCACCACTGCAAACCGTAAATTTAAATATGTGGTTGACTTTAAGCTATATATTATAAAGGATTTTGTGAGTCGGTTATAGTCAGGACTAGCCCCAGAGGCTCCATAAGTAGAGGGGACCCCACACATCACTTGAGAGATGCGGATGCTGCTTTTCTCTCAATCCGAATAGAAATCCATCAGCTGTGGACCTCTCCCCCACCCTCTGCTCTGCCTGGAGTGCTGAAAACCAGTAACCTTACTTCTCCTCTTTGGTGAGGAGCCGGGGACACTTTCCATCCCACTAGGTTTCAAGAGGATGTAATTAAAGAGGGTTTGCATTTTATCCATGTCTTGGGAGTCTAGGCTCTCCACGGACAGGCGTAATGATTTGGAGGAAGGGGAACATGCTTCTAGTTCCAGCTCAGGACTAACAAGTTAGTTGTAAATCTGACCAGTAGAGTTGTCTTTCCCTCTGTTCTATACCTCTCTCCACATCCAACACAGGACAGTAACTAATGCTACTTAATTATCTACTTTGTGCCAGACGCCGCCTTAATGTTCTCCACGAATGAACTCTTGTGATCCTCGTAACATCCTATGAGTTCATTGTTATTACTATCAGTATTTAACAGACGAGGGGCTGAGGTGTAGGAAGTTAGTAAATTGCTCTAGGACATCTAGGATTTAAATCTAGGTTACTCATTTCTGGCTTGTGCCCTCTTCACCACTCCATCATACCAAGTTGCATAGAAACTACCTCTGAATTACTTCCTCCCCTCACTCCTATTGTGCCACTCATGTAAGATGTACCATCGACTTAATTTAATTACAGCTTTCAGGAACAAAGTAAGCACTACCAAATCAAGTGTAGTTATAATGGGACTGACTTTTAAAATGCTATGTTTTCTCTGTCTTGGTAAATTTTTTTTTACCTCAGATCTCTGAGGTTTTTAGCTAAAGGGACAAACTAATTGCAGAAAGCAAAGAGGCAAATTTTTGGCTATTGACTGCTACACTTGGGCCACATGACTCCAAATAGCTCATCTGGAGCCACGGTTGGTTTTTATTTTCTTCTGTTCTGTTTTGTTAATTACAAGACAGAATTTTTAAAAATATAAAACTTTAAAAACTGGCTTCAAAGTTTGCTTTGCCTATCAAGAGCCAAAGCCTGATAATTTAATATAATTGAAGAGAAGGAAGGGTGAGGTCTGAGATGCATCTTGTTCCCCAAGAGAGGACATTTTAGCTTCTGGCAGGAGAAGGATCTGCAGTCGAGATGCCAAAGTACCCTGAGAAGGTATGGCGTGCCCTGGCGCCTGGAGATGGGAAGGAACAAAAGCCCCAGAACCGTTTGGGGAAATCCCAGAGGACCAGGATTTGAGTCCAGTCGTCGCTCCGGTAGAAGCCACGCCTAATAGGGAAATCTTGTAGCAGCATGATGGTGGGTTGGAAAAGCAGCAATGACTGGTTGAGATATCCAGGGCACGTGGAAAACATCTTAAAATTCCCTGTGTCCCCAGAGGCTGCCCCGGGAGGGACGCCCAAAGGCCTTGGTGTCCTGCAGAAGGGACACCATCAGCATATGTGATGTGGATTCCATGTGCTGGAGGCTGTGGAAACAGAAGCAACGTCGGCAGCAAAAGCGGTGTGGGTCCCCAGGAGGGTCAGCAGGAATTGGGGCTAACAGACTAGATGGCTTTTCCTGATGCCATGACACATATGGGCCTTCTTAGAATTTAGATGGTACCCCAGGAAAAAGAGAAGGAAGAGCAGAACCCTAATTTGATTGTTTGAGTTCTGAGTTTGACTATGAAATAACTGAACATGAATGAGTTTCCCCGAAAGTGGCTGGAGTTTTCGTAGCTGAGTCACTCAAGGTCACATAGCCAGAGAATACTGCAGCCAGTCTGACCTCACAGTCCATACTCTAAGCCACCATTTATGCTTTATCATTGTGTCTCCACTGTCTCCACATTTCCCTTAACTAAATAGAAGGCAGCTCAAGACTTAAGTTAAATTACACTGTAGAAAGATAAAAGGTGACTGTAAGGTTCACCCTGTGACTTCACACATCCATTTTAAGATGCATCCAGATTTCAGTAACACTAAAATGTCTTCAGCTTGAATAAATGTCAGGTACATTCTCTTCTGTCCGGGTCCACTGCCACCACCTAATCCATGTCCTACCTGGATGCTTTTAAGTGTCTCCATATTGGAGAGGTTAGGCTTTTTCTATAAAATTAGGAGCAAGAAAACTAGGACTGATGGATAGAAAATTTACAGAGACAGAATTCTGTGCAGAATCAGAGAGAACTTCCTCATAATCTCAGATATCCAAAGATAGAATGAGCATCCTTGGGTGGCACCAAGTGCTACATTCCTTGAGTTGTTAGAGCATCGTCAAGACGCCTACTACCAAGAAGGAACCTTATGGAGGGGAATTTAGGAGTGAACATATGGCTGGATGAGGCGGCCTTTCAGGTCCCTTCCAACATTGAAATCCTGCCATTTTAGAATGGAGATTGTGAACACCAGATTGCTGTGTGTTTAAAGAGTGGGAAATGAGGACACGGAAGCAGTGGTAGAGACTAGTCTTTTGAAGATGGTTACCATTGAGGAAAGCAGAGCTTTATTGTGTTACATGGTGGGATTGAGGGGAGATTTTAACACTGGGAAGAACTGAGCAGATTTTGTAGGTAGACGATGAAGAATTGATTTTTTTTTAAAGGAAAAATTAAAAAAGAGGGAGTTCTGTTCCAGCATCGATTGCTGCATGACATCCTGCCCCAACACTTGGTGACTTTCAAGAACAACAACTGTACCGTATCAGGATTTTGTAGATCTGAAATTGAGGCAGTGCTTAGCTGGGTGACTTTTCCACGTGGTATCAACAGAGTGGTCTTTACTCTGTGAAGTGAAGTGCTCTACTGCTCAGTGGTCTTTAGCCAACATGTCTTGTGCCTCAATAGGGATGGCTGGACAGTAGTATTGAGCTGGAGCAGTTGACCAGAGCACCTGTTTTTGGCCTCACCACTCTCTTCAGGTAGCCCAGCTTCTTATATGGCCACTCATAGCTCCCAAAGAAGTGTTCCAGGAAGTCCGGGCAAAATTGCAAGACTTCTTAAGGCCTAGCTTCAAAAACCCAGAGCGTCACTTCCCTCTGCCTACTATCAGTCAATCGAGTCCATAAGGCAAGGTCAGATTCAAGGGGAAGGGACCTTGCTTCCATCTCTCAGTAAGAGGAACAACAAAGAATTTATAGCCATCTTTAATCTCCCATAGAAACAGTGGATGGAACAAGATTCTGAACAATGTGGGGAGTCCAAGTTGAGAGCAAGGGTGAAGGATTCCTTAGAATGGTGAAGAAACATGTCTGCCCTGGAGATAAGAACAAAGAAAAAGGGTTCCAGAGAGAGGAGATAGACTTTAAGGTGAAAACAAGAGAAAGCGGAAGGCGTTATTTTCAGAGAGTTCAAGTAATCCAAGGCTGTCTAGTGGAAGGAGAACCTCACATAATGGAAATTAGGCTGCCCACCCACTGTCCATATATTTTACCTCTGAGTTGCTTCCTCATTCCGACAGTGTATCTTCACTGCCTTCACGCGAGGCATGCCTCACACAGACTTTAGTCCGAAGTCACTGCAAGATCTTTGGTTCAGAGTTTCAGTGCTTTTCATGTGCCCCGTGAACCAGTGTCCTAGTCTCCAGAGCCATGGGGCAGGTAGATTGGTCTCCTTGGAAAATGAGCTCACGTGTGACTTCATTCCTGGTCCACGCTTAAAGGATTGAGCAGACCAGCCATGAACCCGAGCCTGCGTGGCAAGATGTGAAATCCGCTTGCTACGAATGATCCAGATAATCTCCTTCAAGCCTCTTGTGGATAAAAACACAGAACCACATAAGGGTGACATTCTGGCAGGTATTCAAAGCTGTAGTGGTTGTGGCTTGGCTCCTGTTGTATGCACAGAGCTGTTGGATTGGCTTGATCGACGCAGGTCTCCCTGGATTATCCTTTTGATAAGTATCTTTAGAAGCTTACTAATTAACTTTAAAGGAATGTTTCTCTTTGGCACTATGTCTCATTCTTTTTGCATTATCTATTCCGGTGATAAATGATGGATGCATAAATACCTTACCTTTGCTCAATCAGTGTTTTCTGTTGTTGACGTAAAGTGTACAAATTGGATTTATTTCAGGATGGCTGAACTTGGAATGTGACGTTTTGCCAAGTCAGAATCTCACTTGCCCAGACAACACACATGTGGATTTTGTAGTTGTCTTCTTTTTAAAATAGTATATGTCTGTAGTGCCATTGATTAATGTAATGTTGCATTAATGTGCTGTTATAACACCCCAGGGCATGCATGCATTCTTCTGCCAGCAGCAAAAAAATTCCCCAAACTAAAGTTTTTAATAAACTACAGATTCCAGGGCAAAAAAAAAGAAAAAAAAAAAACCATCAACCATGAGAATTTATGGATAGCGAAAGTACTTGAAGAACCAACTTTTGATAAGCTTGCCAATGGAAATACACTGTAATTGTTCTATAATTTCATTCCTGTAAATCATTAGTCATTGTCTATATCTCTTCATTTATTGAATCTTTTCAATGACCCAGATATCTGACTGTGTTGTGCCACAACGTTGCCTTTTATTTTTGTTTCTTAACAGTCCAGTGTTGATTCAGTCAGATTGTCAGATCCAGACTTCAGGGAAAGCTGACATAGACACGTATGTGACATGGCTCAAGCTGCAAAAATTAAAATTGAATTCTTCACCATCCATTGTAAATAGGACTTTCTTCAGCACGGCGCTGATGTAAGTCTGGCACAGGGTCATTCTGGACCTATTTTAAGTAACAACTATTTTTTTCCCTTTCTCAAGGTAGTTTTCAATCTTTAACTGTCATATTTTCCCTCTTACAAAAATCTGGAATCCTATTTTGCTAAATCAATTAGCCGAGGTAAAATTTAATGGAATAAAAACAATCTTGATAGAATATATCCAACTTTGTAAATGAAGACGCGACTTCAGCCTGCTATCAGAGGGCATGAATCCTGTTCTCCTCTTCCCCAGTTTCCAGGGGAATTGTTGTTGGCAAATATCTATTTGATAAGAGAAACCCAGGCAAGTTTTGCTTTTTAAGTGTAAACTTCTCTTAGCCTTACAGTGGATTTAAAATATAGAAAGTGACATCTCTCTTTATAACCCCCTAAAACTTTTAAGATCCAGAAGAAAGCAAAAGATATAAAGACAAAAAATAAATAAAAATTCAGTGCTCCTTAAAGGGAAGAAAATTTTTCTATAATCCAGTTTTAGGAATCAACATTTTGATGTAAGTAATTTATAGTTATAGTCATAAGATCACTAAGTTCAAGCATGCAGAAAACCATTCCATTGTCTTTGCTAATAGAGGCCAATTTAAATGAGCTGGACCTGATCTTAGTAAGATGCCTTCAAATCCAACTGGTGTTGATGGTCACAGTTGAAATAAAGAAGAGGGTATTTCTTTTAGATTTCAATACTTTTAGATTTGGACATTTTTTCATGGATTCTGCAAAACCAATATCAATTAAGATTAACAATTAACGAATTAACGGATAGTATCTCTGCAGTAGGTGGTTATCTGCGTTAAAAAATTCTGTGCTGGGGCACCTGGGTGGCTCAGTCAGTTGAGCATCAGACTCTTGATTTCAGCTCGGGTCATGATCTCCCAGTTCATGAGATCGAGCCCCATGTCGGGCTCTACCCTGGCAGCATGGGGCCTGCTTGGGATTCTCTCTCTCCCTCTCCCTCTCTTTCTCTCTCTCTGCGCTCCCCCCACTCATGCACACACACACGCACACTCTCTCTCTGAAAATAAATAAACAAACTTTAAAAACTGTATGCTAAAGGGACAAGGCGCATGAGGTCATAAGCACTATAAACTCAGGAGGTGTTAGGGTGAGCACCCTGTACCCCATAAGGGTAATACGAAGGGGCGTGTGGTGGAACAAGTTGGGGAAGCTGTCACTCCCTCCCAGACATCATCCCTTTTGTGAATGCAGATTTTTTTTTTCTTTTTTGACCAAGTTGTAATGACCTAAGACTTAGATTCCATCCCATGACTGCCCTTGCTCTAAAACTGCCAGATAGCATACCTCCCATGTCCCAATTATGCAGTCCTCTTGTGTTTTTCTGGTGTTTGTATTCCCATAGTTGCAAATAAAAAGTATATTTTTAGTTTTAGAATTTTCCTTTCCATTAAAAAAAAAAAAATCCCTGAAGATTTGTGGCACCAGTGTTATTTCTGTTAATGTCATTGCTTCCATAGCAGCAAGCTGAGACTTTGTAAGAAACTATGTTTACAAAAAAGCAATTATCTAAGTGAACATTATAGCTACATGTAGCAAAGTTTCAATTTAGATTTCCTGTAACCATTACAACACACACACACACACACACACACACACATACAAGCACTTCCAATCTGTGTTATAAACACAGTGTAATTGGCCAAGGAGCTGTCGGTAAAGCTGAGGTGTGACCGGTTTTTTGGACTTCTCCAGCAGAATAAAAACTCACACAGTTCACCTTCTGAGCCGTAGAAGGTAGGATCTTCCCTCCTCTCAAATCCCAAAGGGAGCAGAGCATACAATCAATGAGATCGTGCTGTTATTCAATCCTTAGGATGGGTTTCATGACAAAATAGAGAGGAAACAGAAAATAAATTTCCAGTTTTTCACAGCTCCTCTTGCTAAGCATAAATGTAACGTTTTTATTTTACCCAGAAGATTCTTCCCTCTTGGAACTGCAGTTGGTAGAGGCATGTCTTTAATTTAAGATATTTCAGATTTGCTTTAACCATCTAGGTCAGAGATTTCAGTGGCCGTTCTATAAAGAAATCAAGATACCTGTGCGAATGGTAATTTCTAATTAGATCTAAGTCGGTATAGTGTGAGATGAGAATGACATCTGGAGAAAGCATGCTGAGGAAGACACTGCCCAGCTTTTTACCTTCATGTGAGTAGGGCTGACCTTCTCAAGTGCTCAAATGTGGCTTGGCATTAGCAATCTTCTCTGCAAATCGAATTCCCAAACCTTTCTGGTGGGCCTGGCCTATGTTGGGTTGTGCGGGTAAAAGCTAGCTAGGAAATAAAATTAATATTTTTCTGCAGCCTTTTCAAGCAACACCCTTCATGAAGATAATCAAATTCGGGAACTCTCGGCCACAGAACTTTGTAGCCATTGTGCAGAAGTACAAGCGAAATAAGAGCTGTGGGCCACGTCCCCCCTTCATGCTGAGAGCTCTCAGTTGCACGGAGAACACAGCCATGAATCCAGAGTAAAATAGATGGATACAGACAGAAGAAGCAAAGTGACACATAAGCAGCCAACTGTGTTATATAATAGGGGGGTCGGAAGGGCCAGTGATGCAAGGTCTTGTTAGACTGTCAAGGCTTAGTTCTTAGGACACATTTTGAGGAACAGAAGGCTGTAATTTAGTGAGGAGGAAGAACAGTGTGCTTCGGTTGCATCCAGCAAAATAGTGGCATCATAAACCCGAGCAACACTGCAGAAATTAAAAATTAAACTCTCCATATTCATACTGCATGAAAGCAGCCCCATAAAACTCTGATCTCTCATTCACCAATCAAAAAACCTTCTCAACCATTTCAGATATTTCCCCCAGCTATTCTGAAATTCAGTTTCTTTATTCTAGGGTCCTAAAACAAACAAACAAACAAACAAACAAACAAAACAACAACAACAACAACAAAAACCCTCCATTTTATAATTCAAGAAGACTGCTGCAGCCAACAGAAATCAAGGTGGTGGAGCCCTCAGGAAGCCACGGGCAGAGGCACTGCTAAGGAGGAGGGACGGTCACCCCCATGGTCCTGCGCTAGTGATCCAGCCAAAGCCAGTCCCAAAGGAGAAGCCAGTGAAATGCAGGGAGCTTCTCCTCCAGGGCCTCGTGTGGCATGGGCCCTGAGCCTCTCCCTGCATTGAGATAACTTTGTGTTTACCTGGAAGGTTGGCTGAAACCACTCCACCCCTCACTGATTCTTCAGTAAAGAAAACACAGCTCTTGCTGTAATGATTTAATAAGAAGTAAATGTTATAATTCTGATGTGTTTCCTAAATATTGAATTTATTAAACATCTATGTAGGTAGCGAACAGGATGCTAAAATTATAGTACCTCTTAGATCATTGTGGTAGACAGGCAGATGGCTCCCAGAGAAGTCTACACCCTAATCCCTGAAACTGATGAATATGTTATGTTACACAGCAGAGGGGCGGAGTTAAGAATGTAGCTGGACTGTACATTGAGAATCCACTGATCTTCAGGTAAGGAGATTATCCAGGTGTATCCATTTAGACCCAGTGTGATCACAAGGTCCTTTAAATGTGGAAGAGGGAGGCAGAAGAGTCAATGTCAGAGCGATGAGATATAAGGAACGCTCCATAGGGAGTGCTCCTGGGTGGCTCGGTCTGTTAAGTGTCCAACTCTTGATTTTGGCTCAGGACATGATCTCACCATTTGTAGGTTTGAGCCCTGCATCAGGCTGTGTGCTGACAGTGCAGAGCCTGCTTGGGATCTGTCTCTCTCCCTCTTTCTCTGCCCCTCCCTTGCTCACACTTTCTATATCAAAATAAATAAAGAAACTTGAAAAAAAAAGAAAAGAAAAGAAAGACTCAACAGGTCACTGCTGGCTCTGAAGATGGAGGAAAGGGCCATGAGCCAAGGAGTACAGCTTCTGTAGATTCTGGAAAAGGCAAGAAAATATATTCTTCTTTAGAGTATTAGGAAGGACTGTAGACCTGACAACATCATGATTTTAGCCCAGTGAGACCCATGGCAGACACCTGATCTCCAGAAACTGTTCAAGGAATTTGTGTTGTTTTAAGCTCCTATGTTTGTGGTAGTTTGTTATAGCAAGGACCCACAAACATATGGCCAACTAATCTTTGACAAACCAGGAAAGAATATCCAATGGAATAAAGGCAGTTTCTTCAGCAGATGGGGTTGAGAAAACTGGACAGCCACATGCCGAAAAATGAACCTGGACCACTTCCCTAGACCATACACAAAAATAAACTCAAAATGGGTGAAAGACCTAAACTTAAGACAGGAAGCCATCAAAATCCTCAAAGAGAAAGCAGGCAAAAACCTCTTTGATCTTGGCCACAGCAACTTCTTACTCAACATGTCTCCAGAGGCAAGGGAAACAAAAGCAAAAATGAACTACTGGGACCTCATCAAAATAAAAAGCTTCTGCACAGCGAAGGAAACAATCAGCAAAACTAAAAGGTAACCGATGGAATGGGAGAAGACATTTGCAAATGACATATCTGATAAAGGGATAATATCCAAAATCTATAAAGAACTTACCAAACTCAACACCCAAGACAAATAATCCAGTGACAAAATGGGCAAAAGACATGAATAGACACTTTTCCAAAGAAGACATCCAGATGGCTCCAACGAACATGTGAAAAAATTCTCAACATCCCTCATCATCGGGGAAATACAAATCAAACCCATAATGAGACACCACCTTACACCTGTCGAAATCGCTAACGTTAACAACTCGGGCAACAACAGATGTTGACAAGGATGCAGAGAAAGAGGATCTCTTTTGCCTTGCTGCTGGAATGCAAACTTGTGCAGCCACTCTGGAAAACAGTACGGAGGTTCCTCAAAAAATTAAAAATAGAACTACCTTATGACCCAGCAATTGCACTGCTAGTAATTTATCCAAAGGATATAGGTGTGCTGTTTCGAAGGGGCACATGCACCCCAATGTTTATAGCAGCACTATCAACAATAGCCAAAGTATGGAAAGAGTCCAAATGTCCATCAATGGATGAATGGATAAAGAAGATACCTATATCTATATCTATATCTATATCTATATCTATATCTATATCTACACAATGCAATATTACTCGGCAATTAAAGAATGAAATCTTGCCATTTGCAACAACATGGTTGGAACTAGAGTGTATTATACTAAGCAAAATTAGTCAGAGAAAGACAAATATCACATAACTTCACTCATATGTGGACTTTAAGATACAAAACAGATTAACATAAAGGAAGGGAAGCAAAAATATTAAAACAAGGAGGGGGACAAAACATAAGAGACTCTTAAATACAGAGAACAAACTGAGGGTTGCTGGAGGGGTGTTGGGTGGGGGGATGAGCTAAATGGGAGAGGGGCATCCAGGAGGACACTTGTTGGGATGAGCACTGGGTGTTATACATAGGGGATGAATCACTGGATTCTACTCCTGAAATCATTATTGCCCTATATGCTGACTAACTTGGATATAAATTAAAAAGACAAAGAAGGAAGGAAGGAAGGAAGGAAGGAAGGGAGGAAGGGAGGGAGGAAGGGAGGAAGGGAGGGAGGAAGGGAGGAAAGGAGGAAGGGAGGAAGGGAGGGAAGGAGGGAGGAAGGGAGGTTAAAAAAAAAACAATGGTGTGATTTCCTTCACAAGTGTCAGAAATTACCTTGTTCATTTGCTTCATTTTCTTATGGTCTCCCTTTGAACAAGAATACCTGCTCTGGGCCGGTTGGGGGCGGGGGGGGGGGGTACCCTGCCTGTGTGTTCACTGCTCATCCTGGAAGTTGGGAGCAGAGTTTGGAATACACTGGTGCTCAATAATTACTTCTTGAATGTCAAGTGAATAATTGTGTGCGTAAGTAAATGATTAGAAATCAATCTTCTCTCTGGAGCTTCTGCAAGATATATACATAGAAAATCACCAAGGGAAGGTGGAGGGTAGTAAAGGATCAGAGACCCACAGGGAGAGTAGATCTAAAGAGTACAGTAAAGTTTCAGAATGTATCAGTTACAGAACAATTAAAATTTAAACCCTCTGTGTGTTTGAAAGAGCCTAGGAAGCAGAAGAATGTAAGACTGCAGAAAGAAGTTAACTTTGATACAGGAAGAATAGTGGGTGTTCAACCACAGAAAACTGTTAAATGCCTTTTTTAGATTGACTTACCATAGTGCTTTAAATCAGTTTTTATCGGAAGACAATAAAAAAATGAAATTAACCTATAGCAAAATATATAGTGAGAAACTGGACCTAGCAGAGAAACTGGGTAGAGCATCAATTGTGAAGCAAAATCAATATGGAAAAAATGTGTATCCTGCTAAGGCTTTCACTGTGCCTGTAAATATTAACAGGCAGCTTTCCACATTTGTTACATCACAAAGAAGGGAAAGATTACATTTAGAAACTCCCACAAAGTAAAAGCCAGGTGTTTTATGTGTTTCTCTTTGTTCATTTTCTGCATTGCTGGTTTGCAGGCAGATGTTTAACCCTATCTTTGCTTTTTGACTCTTCACTCATCATCAAATGTTCCTTAAGCACTCTGCACATAATAACTTGTTTGATTCTACCTATGAGGCAGGTGCCATATACACCATTTTTATAGATGAGGAAACTGAGCCTTTGCAAAAGTTATGGTGACTGCCTGAGGTTGCACCGTGACTTAGTGGTAGAGTGTGAAGTTAAGCCCAGGCAGTTTGTGGACACCACAAAGTGTCCACTCTCTTAGCTGCCCCCCACGCCCTGCATACACCAGATGCTGGGTTGGGTCCTGGGATAGATCGGACCCAGTTCCTGGCCTCATGAGGCTCACACTCTTGTAGGAGAGCCATACTGGAAATGAGAATGGCACAAATGTCTATGGTGACTGGTGCCATGAAGGAGACACACAGCATAGGATTCTGAGAAAGTGAATAAATACCAGGGTGGGACTAATTCAGTTCTGGGAACCAGAGGCCAGTCACGTTGCAGGTCTCCTACTTTTATTCTGTGCCAAGAGCAAAAGAATACTTCTATGTGAAAATGTGTATCCATATAAATGCCTCATATGCAAACATTAGGTGAGGGGAGGTTGATGAGATGTCATCTGAATGAGTTTTTAAAATTGCAACAGTAAGTTAATTTCTACATTTTTTTTTTCTTTCTTATAGTATGACACCTGGTCTGATTATCTTTTATCTCAGTCCGGCATTTCTCATCCTCAGCAGTATTGAATATTTGGGCCAGATAATTCTTTGTTGTGGGGGAGGGGAGTCCATTGTAGAATGTTTAGCAACATTGCTGGCCTCCTCCCACTAGTAATAACCCTTCCCCACCCCAAAGTGTGACAACCAAAAATGCCTCCAGGAATTGCTGGATGTCCCCTGGAGAGCAAAATCAGCCCGGGTTGAGAAGCAGTGGTAAGCCACCAATAATTCAAATTCCACCTATGTCTGAAGTCCAATTACCTTGCCTAATGCTTCCAACCCATTCATGTCTCCAACTTTTCTTCTTGGCAACACTGAAGTCTTTGAAGCTCAGCAGTTATATTTCTTAATTCAGACACAAACACACACAACACACACATACACACAACACACAACACACACACACACCCATCTGAGGCTGGCTACCTTAGGACGGGAAGGAACATGTACAGGAAGGAAGAAAATCAGCCCTTAGCTCCCCACTGCTCTGCACAGGGTTCGATTTGAGTTTTGTACCTCACTCTGCTGCATAGGAAGAAAAGAAAGGTCAGGGTGGAAAGAACCATCTAGCACTATAGATTGGCTGAGGGCATGGAAATAAACAATTCTGAAAGATGGCAATCCTGAGCAAAGGACCTACCAGATGATGACGTTTGATCTTCTGGGGAAAATGTCTCATTACTTTATAGTTACACCTATCCCAGCCTTAAGACTGAGTCATGAAATGTAAATGTGGTACCATATGGTGTTGCACTCCTGAAGAAAGAAGGTAAGATGTGTGAGTGTAGGAGAGCTTTGAGTGGCTGTGCCTGAGACAAGAGGTCCCTTGAGGTTAGTTCCCATTCAGACCAAAACTTAGAAGGTCCCAAAGGTGAGGTAGCAGCATGAAGAACAGTCAAACAATAGAAATTAAAGTGAATTTTAAAGGCTTGCATGGCCAGCATCTGTTCTCGTAAGACAGCAACTCAACAAAACAGAAAGACTTTCTGCTTTTAAACCAAGAAAGGCAGACTTAATCTGTAAAGCCTGTGCTTTGCGTGGGAGATGTGATGGAGGGGAAAAAATGGAACCACGAAGCAGCCATCTCTGGATCAACTTCTTAAAAAGCATCGTGATCCTAAGTCTTAACAAATGTCAAAATGAAGCCTTAAATAGCCCCACTGAATTCTACATCCCTGAAGTTGTTCCTAGAGCTTTTTGATTTTTTGCAGTAAAATTATAGAAAAGGTAGATTTTTTAATGTGCTAAATATTCTTACAGTACCATTTTAAATGTAATTATGTATGTTTAGTTATATTGTTGCTGCATTTTATTAATGAATCCAGAAACAATTATCGTGGGCTATCAAATGCCGGTTAGTGTGCCTGGAGATACAAATACATACTTTGTTGCTGACTTCAAGGATCTTATTATCTGGTGGAGAAAAAAAAAGATGAGGAAACTATCACAATGCAGGCTTTCAAATGTTTTGACAGAGTATAGGATGGCATAATAAATAAGGGGCAGCCTCCCGCTCAAACATGGAGGTCATGAGAAGAGAGCAAGTATCTGGAAAGTTTTTTCTGAGAAGACAAAAATCTGTGTGAGCAATTAAAAAAATAAAAATATTACTTAATTTAGTCGATTTGAGACTTTAAACAAGTCCATTTTGAATAAGTCTATTCTTATTACTCCTCTCATAAATGATGAAACGTGGACTATAATCAAATAGAAAGTTGGAATTATAGAGAAACATAGATCTTTCGTGAGTGTTTGAATAATTGCCACAGCACTGAACAAAAGAATAATAAAATATATGGCTGATTTTTCCTATTAAGAGTATTTGCCAAAGCCTAATAAAATTCTCTTGATATCTTGCTTCATAAAGTGACTGAAGGGAAATGCCTCCGTGTTTTCCTACATTTAAAGCCACTAAGATATGTTACTGCCAAGATATGCAAATAGTGCTGCCTGGACTGGATGTAGGGGTGACAGGTTGAGTCTGGAATGCTTGTTGCTCTCAACATGCAGTTTTAAAGAGCACTGGACTTGGGATCAGAAAACCTTAACGCAAACCCTACTCTACCGTTTAGTCAGCTGTGAGATTTTAGGCAAGCCACCTCACCTTTCTCAGCCTCACTTACCTCCTGTGTAAGATGGGGTTCCACAGAATGACTGCAAAGATTAAATGAAATACAGGAAAGCCATGGGAGAGGGGAAGAAGAAAAAAGAGGTTAGAGTGGAAGAGAGCCAAAGCATAAGAGACTCTTAAAAAACTGAGAACAAACTGAGGGTTGATGGGGGGTGGGAAGGAGGGGAGGGTGGGTGATGGATATTAAGGAGGGCACCTTTTGGGATGAGCACTGGGTGTTGTATGGAAACCAATTTGACAATAAACTTCATATATTGAAAAAAAATAATAAAAATTAAAAAAATAAATTAAAAAAAATAAAAAATAAAGTAAGCTCTATGCCCAACATGGGGCTTGAACTCATAAAAAAAAAAAAAAAAGAAAGAAAAGAAAGAAAAAAGAAAAGAAATACAGGAAAGCCTTGTTTTGCAAGCATAATTCATTCCTGAAACACGCTCGTAATCCAAAGCACTTGCGTATCAAAGTGAATTTCCCCATAAGTAATAATGGAAACTCAGATGATTCATTCCACAACCCAAAAATATTCATATAAAAATGATTAAGATACTGTAATATGACACAAAATAATAAAATACAAAATATAAAGAAAAACAAATTCACCTGCACCTACCTTTGAAAACCTTCATGGCTGGTGTGAGGGAGACAAGAGAGAGGGGGGTTATTGTGTAGGACGACTTTCACTGTCACTAATGGAATCACTGCTATCTATTGGCTTAATGGAATCCTTTTCGTGCAAGTTTAACAAGGAACCTATCCAATGACACTCGTTTTTGCCTCCTTTTGAGGATTTTGCAGGAATGTGACATTGCATTGATGATCACCCACAATCCCGGAGCGAGACAGAGAGAGACAGAGACAGAGAGAGACAGAGAGAGAGAGACAGAAACCATTGGCTCAGTTTTGATCATGTGACATTCAGTGTCATGTAATACTCGTATTGGAAGACATTGCTCATTTATCAAGTTAAAATTTATTAGAAATGTTTGGTCCTCTTGCAGAACACTCCCAGAAGAAGGAACTCACAATCCAAGGTTTTACTGTATAGGTTAATTTTATCCATTATATTCCCTTAGTAAGTAGCCATTGCCTGAATGGATATTCTCTTACAACAATACAAGATCATACTTTAACTTAAACATAATTGCAAAATATGTGACAAGGAGTAAATGGAAGGCTCCTGCTGTCTTCCTACTTCCTGCCCCACCCCAGTCTGTCCTCACTATGACCAGAATGATCTTTATGAAACACAGATTGATCGTGTCCCTCTCCTAAGTGGTATCCTTCAGTGCCTACTCATCACTGTCCAGAGGAAACTCAATGCCTTTTATGCAGAGGTCCCTTCTGTTCTGGGGGTGATCTGTGCCCACCTCTCCAGATAATCTCCTGTGCCCCCTGGCACACCCTGTGCTCAGCCAGGCTACATGTACCACCCTCTCTTCTCCTCATGTCTTTGCACACACTCCTTCCTTATATGGGAATGCCCTTGATCCCAGTCCTTCACCCTGCAAAATACTTCTAGCTAGTTCTTGCATGTTCAGCGCAAGTCTCAAGACCTTCCTGTGTGCTTTCCATAGTGTGCCGATATCTGCTTCCCCAGGAAACTTCTCTCCCTGAAACGCCATTGTCCATGTGCTTTCTTCTCTCCCCTGTTGACTCAGACTCCTTGAGGGCGGGGACTCGGGGTCATTGCACTTTGCCTTTGCCTCACCCTGTGCCTGGAACAGTGTCGGTCCTCAGTAAGTCTTGTTGTATGCGTCAATCAATCAATCACTGCGATGGACTGAATGTGTCCCCCCCCAAATCCATATGTTGAAATCTTAACCCAAAAGGCAATGGTGACAAGAGGTGCAATCTTTGGGAGGTGATAAGGTTATGAGAGTGGAGCCCCCATGAATGGGTTTAGTGCCCTTAAAAAAAGAGATCCAAGAGAGCTCTCTCACTCTCTTTCTACCAATGTTAGGCCCAGTGAGAAGAAAGCTGCCTATAAACCCGAAACTGGGTCCTCAACAGACACATCAATCTGCTGGCACCTTGACCTTGGACTCCAGAACTGTAAGAAATAAGTGTTTGTTGTTTAAGCCTCCCAGTGCGTGATAGTTTTGATATTTGTATTAAAAGAGCCCAAATGGACTAAGTCACTGATATTAATTGACGTACCAAGTGATTAAACATAAGACATACGCATACCAAATGATTAAGACACAAGACAAAAGAAGTATAATTTGTAATGCCAGAATACAAATTCTTCATTCTTCAGAAACTTCCATCCCCAAATGAAACAAGGTATCAGTTATCAGTAAATCTGCTGTGCATGATTTCACTAAATACTCTTTGGTAGCCAAGACTGCTACCTGCTAACTCAGCATACATTGTTTCTTTTCTCCAAAGTAATACACTTATTTTGAGTGGGGCACATGGTTACCAATTTTTTTTAATCTTTATTTCCCAGTCTGCTTTGCAGCTGGATATGGCAAATGGATAAGTTCTGGCAAATAAAATGTAAATGGAAGTGTTTTTGCGGGACTTCAGGAAAGCTACTTAATCAGGGCTCATAAGGAAGGCAATCCCCCCCTCTCCAGCCTTTATTCTTCTGCTTTTCCTCTTTCTTCTAGCTTGCTTTTTAGAAATGGTAATAAGAGTCTCAGAAGCCATTCTGGACCATGAAACCATGGGGTCATCTTGATGAGGAAAGCCATGTGCTAGGATGTCAAAGCAGAAAGACAGAGGGAGTCCTTTCCCTGATGACGCTATTAACTCCTGTGTTGCTGGCCTCTGGACTTACTTATGAGAGGGAACTACATTGATACTGGAAGGCAGCAGTTAACAACTTACAAACTTACAAGTTACAAACCAACAAGTTACAAACTTGTTTAGTAAAGAGCCAGCTAATAAACCTTTTAGGCTCTGGAGGCCACATAGATGTCTGTCAAAACTGTGCAGCTCTACTGGTGGATTACAGAGGCAGCCACAGACAACACATACACACGGAGTGACTGTGTTCAAATAAAATTTCAATATACAAAAATAGGCAGCAGGCTGGATTGAGTCCATGGGCTGGCACCTGTTATTCCCTGCTCCAAGACACCATGACGTCGAGTCTCTGTGGTATCTGTAGCCAAAACTAACCCTGACCAATGCATCGTATTTGGTGAGATGAGCCTTCTAAGTTGGGAGAATCGTCAAGACTCCTGTTTCATTTTTGAAAATAGTTTTTCTTTCAGTAGACTGCTTCTCCCCTACTTTGTCCTGATTGAAATTTACAAAGTCCTGACATTTCTGTTTCCAGACTCTTTTGATTATGGAGACCAAGTGAATCGGATCCAGGGCTTTTCTAGGTTTCCCTCAGTTCCATTATGTTTAGTTTGGAGGGTTCCAGCAGAATATAAATGGGACAGTCGTCAGGTGTGTGGACAAGGAGAATGGAGGACAAAAAACAAGGCCTTTAAGAATGGAGTGAAGGACACCATACCGAGAGCCCCTGAAGCGTGTTTGAGTTATATGATGAAACTTCCAGGCTGACTGGATGGCACCTTATTGTACGGTGTTACCAGGGAGATTTTACAAGCTGAACTGATGTTTAGCAGCAGGGCACAAGCTGGTCTTGAAGATTCTTTTCAGCAAAGACTTTTCCTGATGCTCTTTGGATGTCTTGGCTCTTCTGGTTTAGCTCATCCTGTGAAAACAGAACAAGTACAGAGAGAGAATGGCAAATTGATTTCCCATTCCGTGCAGATTCCAGCCGACGGCTAGTAGCTGTCTGGAGCTCTGTGTTGAGAAGGATTCTGTGGCTGCATTGGGGCTTTAACAGAAGTGGTCTGTGCTTCCCTAGCTGTGTTCTTCCCAGGGGCAGGGGCGCAGGAGAGAAGAGGTCTCAGACAGGTCCTCGCTGTTGGTATAGACTCAAGGAACATGAAAGCTAGAAGGAAGCCATAGTTTAAACAGGCTCTAAACTGGTTCTTTTTACATAGGGTGTTATTAAGGCTCAGAATGCAAAATGCAAGGTTATACAACTAGTGGTAAAATCACAATTAAAAGTCAGTGGTGGAGGGGGCATCTAGGTGGCTCAGTTGATTAAGCATCCAACTTCGGCTCAAGTCATGACCTCACAGTTTGTGAGTTCAAGCCCCGCATCCGGTTCTGTGCTGACAGCTTAGAACCTGGGGCCTGCTTCAGATTCTGTGTCTCCCTCTCTCTCTGCCCCTCCCCTGCTCACACTCTATCTCTCTCTCTCTCTCAAAAATGAATAAACATAAAAAAAAAATTTTTTAAGTCAATGGCGGATATTTTCATTACACATACTACACATATATAAATAAGATCTTTTTACGCCTTTTACTACTTTTTGTAATTTCTCCCTAACAGAACTGGAACCAGCTTGTAAGATCAACCAACACTTTCAGAGCTCCTGTTCCTGGCACTTTATGAACCTGATCCTTCAGACTCTGTTTAGTTCTATGAGCCCCCAGTACCCTTTCAAAAATTAGGGGTGGGGTGGGGGTGGAGTTGTTGTCAGGTTAATTATCATCAGATCAGTTTCAATTGCCTGCAATCAAGAACTAGGGTTGATATGGAAATTGATCCCAGGAGTGGGTTTCAGGAAACAGACTCTCCAGGAAATACGAAGAAATTGGGAATTGATTCTCTAACCTAGATTAGGTAGATTGCAAAGTCCTATTTAATATCCAGAAGGTGATTCCAACAGCTCATGGCACCCAGTGGTCAATGACTTAATTAAATGCATCTGTGCTCATCTTGCATCAACCACTCATGGAGGGAAGGAAAGGTTTTGGATTACCACTGCCATGGAAGACGGGAAAAGATATGAGAGATCCGAGGCCCCTAAGGTGAGATGTAGAATGAGGAGCTCCAAACCACACCCGCTTGGACCAAGGTACAAGAAAAATCCAAGAACCTTCAATGGTCATGTAAAAAAAAAAAAAAAAAAAAAAAAGTCCTTTATGTATGTGGCCTCCAAACAGAGGTATTTTAGTAAAAAATTAAATCCCACAAAGTTTAATCCCATGGCATTTTAAACCATAATGTTAGCTGAACACACAGTATCTTCCAGTGTCCTGGGAAGAGCAGGGCCCAGGGAATTGGAGCAGTTAATCTGGGGGACTCAGAACACCTAGAAATCCCTGCCGCTAAGGGCCTCCCTTGCCCTTCGATGAGGCTTCTCCTCCTTGCTGAAGAGGTTATTCTGCTGCATTACCTGCAGGAAGGTCCGTGCCAGGAAGAGCCACTTTTGGGACCCCAGAATCTTCTCTGTTCTTCAAGCCCAAACCTTTGCAGTAAATTTTTGCCTATCATTTTTAGATAGCAGCATTTCCTAAATTCCTGCTTCCAAGTAATTTATTTATGTGAGATTCTGAAGGTCTCCATGAGTGAGGTTCAATAAATCTCTGTTTTAGAACCCTCACAATTTTTCTACTAAAATAAAACAGTTTAGTAAATTGACAAGTCCTTAGTACTAATCAATTACTACAGATATACAATTAAAAGCAATTTTTAAATGAATAAAAATTCTTAAGTGTACTTGGGACTTTCCTCATTGATCTTCTTCTTTTATTCAATCACCGCTTTATTTTTCTCTGTTTTTCTACTCCATTTTATTATTGTTCTTTATTTTAAAGGTAATAAAACCAACATTAGAGAAAAATTAAGATAAAGAAAACATGACCCATGATTCTGTCATTGGTACCCTTTTGGTTTATTTCCTTCAGGGCTTTTTCATTTTCTTTTTTCCCTCTGAACATTATGATAAATATAATGTTTGTGCTTCTTAAACTTAATATATTGCACACATTTTAATCTCTTCGTGTCTCCATAACCTTCTTTCCAAAGGGTGCCTAATACTGAAAAGAGTATAGGCATTAAGCTGTGATTATTAATTATTGAGGAAAGGAACTCTCCTTTATTATACCCAGCTACTGGTGGGTATTCAATTACCATTCGCTGAATTGAATTGAAATTCCTTGCCCATTCTAACTTTGTAATATTTTAAACATTCTTCCAACATCTTTATGGTTATAGCTTTTCACATATTTTTATTTAAGATAGAGTCTGACAAGTGGGGTCACTGGTCATGTGGTATGACCGTGTTTATAGCTCAATATGTGTTGCCAAATTGCTTTCTTTCTGGAAGGGCTGTATCGATTTACGCCGCTCTCCGGCAATGCATGAGGTCACCAACCTCACTGCCCCCTTGTCAGCTCTCATGCAATAGGAGGGGGTACAGCATCTCATTGTGATTTTAGTGTGAATGTTTCCTCATTTGTGTATATACTAATTGCATTTTCTCATTTGTGAATTTGCTTACTTTGCGTTAGCAATTTGAATGAAGTCTATCTAGAGCGAAGATAGTCATTTATACTTACTGCAAGTATTGGCCTCATTTGGGTCTTTTTATTTTCCATTTAGTTGTAGGAGTTTTTGGAACAGCTTTACTCTCAGTTGAAGAGAAAACTATTAGCCTTCTTCTGAGAGTCCCTTGAACTCGGAAGATTTGCAACCTAGTGAAAATGCTCCTGTCCTTTGCTTTAGTTGCTGGCATTAATTGACCAAAAGGGAGACAACTTATTCTTAACTGCTGTCAGCTAATCCAGGAAACACTTGAAATTACCTTGTCCTACAAGGCAGTAGTGCTTGGATGGTCAAAAACAGAATAAAGTACCAAAGGCTGCCCGTTGTTACTATCCCTTTCCAACTAGGAAATTTGCCTCCATTTGATCAAACCCTCCTGCCCAACTTCTTGTCTCTGAAGCAGGTGTTTGACATATGTCTTCACAAATATTTGCAGATTTCTCTCTTCTTCCAAACCTGCTTCTCATGGAGTAGCCATGTGGCCCCCACTTCTCCACGAGAAATTGAGTCTAAACAGAACAAAAACAGTTGCCACTATCAAAGGTAGTGATTCCTAGAATTGGGTATCCTTGTTCATTCTCAGCATCGTGCAAATCATATCTTTTGTTCTTTTCCTAAACCTCTGCCACTTTCTGACCCCCAACTCCATAGTTTATTCTAGTAAACTACACCTGTTTTTTTCTAGCAAAATACACCAATTGGTGTAGTTCACCAATTTTTAACTTTAGTTTTCCCTTAGGGGAGGAAAGAAAGACTAATTCAACTTCTAAAACTTTTTTTTTTTCAGAAATTTCTGCCTTAATCCTATTCCCTCACATTTTACTCCTAGACTCTAACTGAAACATCTTTTCTTTCTGAGGAAACCTCTGTGAACTGCAAGACACTGAAAACAGGATCTGTTATTTGTCGTTTCAAAATTAATTAAATAGAAGTGATATCTTCCAAAGCATCAGAACTCAGATATACATTTGTACTAAAGGTAATTGGTTAACACAAAGTTGCACAGAAACAAATTCCATACCTATACGGGGGGTGTATGTGTTTTATTTAACAAAACATAGGGAGAAATTATTAAATCAGAGGTCAGGAGATGGGTCCTAGTTCCACTTGGCCAATTATCAGCTAAATGGCCTTGAGTGTATCATTTAACTTCTTTGAGGCTCAATTTCCTTACCCACAAAACTGGATTTTCAAGCTTTAGGGTTGTCTTTAGCGAAACAACTCAGTTTTCAAGTGAAAAATAAAAAAAAAAAAAACAGGCACTTGTAGAATTCTTCCGGTTGAAGTAATAGCAGGAGGCCTAGGGTCCCATCCTCTTAACCACCCCAATCTTCTGTTTCTCAGGGCTTCAGAGGCTGCTCCAAGGAACCCTCAGATTACCCATTATCATGATGTCTTAATTCATGTTTGGAACGACCAAGTTCTCCTCTAGCTCTGAAATGCTGTACTCTCCAGTGGTTAAAATTCAGATCATGCTAGGATTGGATTGGGTATTAGCAGGGTGGTGAGACCCGGGCATTTGGGGGTATCCAGGAATAGAGAAGTGATGCCTCTGTCTGCCGTCTACACAAGCGCATCGATGTGTCATGAAATTTTTTTAGTAGGAATAACACAAATGCTTTCTGTGCACCGTGAACTGTAAGGCAGATCATCCTATATTACCTCCTTTAATCCTCTCCATCAACTTCATCTGAAACTACTCACCCCACCCCACTCCAAACACAGTAGTCCAGCTCAGGTCATAGGGCCCCTTCTCTTATTTTAGGTTCCAATGTATATGTCACATTCTAAGAGAAGTCTTCTTTGGCCATCCTAACTAAAGATATCCTGGACATCGTATCTTGTTTGATTCACAACATTTATTACTACCTGCATAAGTATTTAATCAGCTTATTAGTTTGTTATATTTATTTTTACTTGTATAGTTTCTGACTCTCTCCACATACTCTGAAATGGGGACCCCATGGAGAATAAAGATGTTGTCCATCTTGTTCATCACCAAATCCTCAACACTGAGAAAAGTGCCTTGCCCACAGTAGATGCCTTGTAAGTATCAGGTGAATGAATAAATGAACAAGAGAGGTACTTATTGTAATCTCTGTTGCACAGATGAGGAAACTGAGGCTTAGAGAGGTTTAATTACCAGCTGTAAATCATATAACTGGTAAATGATAGAACTTTCATTCAAAGTCAAGTTTGACCTAAAATCAACTGGCCTCTCTTGGTGGAACCATTTTCAACACTAATCAATGCCCATATCTGCCTGGTGGAATGCTAATAAGATAATGATTACAACGATAATGAAAATTATGATACCCATAATTGCATACCGAACGTGTGTTCCTGGGGCTTCTCCTTGATCACCTACAGAGCACACATTACCTTAGCTAGCAGCACATTCATCATTGGGTCATCTAATTTTTGAAAAGTGTTCTCTCGAGCCAAAAATCTACCTTCACGAGTCTTCCACTCACTGATCCTAGTTTATCCCTCCGTAACAAAACAGAACAAATCCTTTCTGGCTGCCAGATAGGAGAGGAGGTGAGCAGCAGCAGGGTGGACTCTGTCTGAATTTCCTGAGTTTCTTGCCAGTGTACAAGTACCTGGTAAGCCAAACATTCCCAAGTGGTCAATTTACAAGGCAGTTTACCTGCCTTGGGTACTTTAATGAGTAGTAGTGTTGTTGTTTCATCTTAATTAATGGTGATATTCTTTTCCTTCACCAGTAGATCCGTGCATTCTTGTTAAGGAAATTGGGTCCTCACCCCCTGGCTTTGAGTGATCAGTTTTGCTTTTGCAGACTGCCTTCATATGAAAGCCATCTTTGTACAATATTCACTTTCCCCTCTAACTTGGGTGTGATGAAGGCCGACAAGAAGTCTGGTAAACCCTCTGAGCTCCTTGAAACCAAGGCCCAGTAAAAACTTGTTTAATTCAGTTCTTTTATGGTCTCTGGCTTTAGCCTTTGGCCTTTGAGTGCATTTTCATCCAAGTTCCACTGTGGTCTCTGTGGTCTCCGCTGGTGGCAGCTGGTTCCCAAGGATATTACCTGTGTTTGAATCTAACATGGCTCATAACTTTTATCTAGATCAGTTGCTTTGGTCTGTTCCACCTGAAGAAACAGAGAAAAATGTGATAATAACAGCTAGTATGTAGTAAGCTCTGTGAGCCAAGAGCTGTTTTAAACCCTTTACTTATATTATCACATTTAACAGACAATAACATGTCCTGGGAGAATAGCACAGGCCTCATGAGTGCTTCACATTCATTACTTAATTTCATCTTTAATTTCCATGTCCTGCCTTACAGTATTCTATCTTCCTCAGTGATATGATGGATTAAATGCATAGTCCATGGAAAGAGCTTAGAACAGTGCCTAGCATAGAGTTAGCACTCACGAAATGTTAGCCATTGAGGCTCCTGGGTGAGCCAGTCAGTTAAGCATCCAACTTCAGCTCAGGTCATGACCTCACAGTTCATGGGTTTGAGCCCCGCCTCAGGCTCTGTGCTGACAGCTCAGAGCCTGGAGCCTGCTTCAGATTCTGTGTCTCCTTCTCTGCCCCTCCCCCACTCGCACTCTGTCTCAAAAATAAAATTTAAAAAAAAACAAAAAAAGAAATGTTAGCTATTATTATTACCATATTTCTTTCTTTAAAATTTTTTTAACATTTATTTATTTATTTATTTTTGAGAGACCAAGAGAGACAGAGCATGAGCAGGGGAGGGGCAAAGAGAGGGAGACACAGAATCTGAAACAGGCTCCCGACTCTGAGGTGTCAACACAGAGCCTGATGTGGGGCTCGAACCCACGAACATGAGATCGTGACCTGAACCAAAGTCAGATGCTCAACCAACTGAGCCACCCAGGCACCCTTGTCATATTTCTTTCTGAAAGCTGAATAGATTCAGTATTGTTGGATCTAGACTCACAGTAGAGCATGCATTTTTCTGGCTTAAATCAACATACTGTAGTACAGTAGACAGGATGATAAGGTCCAAGTGGTAACATGCTACAGGATAAGAGACCTGTGATCAGGCATGAGCTCTGCCACTGAATAGATTGAACACCCAGCAAGTTCCTGGGCTCCTAAGACCCTCAGTTTCCTCATCCGTACATGAGACATGTGAACCTAATGATCTCTAAGACCCTTTGCCCTTCTAAGTCCTCCCCACATATTTCTTTGTCAAAATGTGGGGCTTATCTTTCTTACCATGAGGTTTGTGTCTGTACCATCTCCACCCACCCATCACGTTAAAAACCCAAATCACTATAATGGAAAATGATTCGGGAAATGCCTAGCAAGGAAGGTGAGAAAAGCCCCCTCCAGGACCTCTCCTGCCTGCTCCCCAGCACTGTCGCCGGTATGCAAAGCCAACCATACCCGAGTGGCTTAGGGGGGAAAGCACAGCATGAAATACACTACTGGTAGGATTTGTTTTTGTTTTTTTTTTTGTTTTTCAAATGGGTCTCTTAGGATTCTGCTGCATGGAAGGTGGCGTGTCATGGTAAGAAAAGTGCTGACCCAGGAGCCAAGAGCTTTTGAGCTTAACTCCAGCTCCAGCTCTGCCACTGTCTGGTCCTCGGGCAAATGACTTACCTTCCTTGAGCCTTAGTTGTTTTAATTGTCACAAAGGAATTGTTCAAGATCTTCCGATTCTAAAACTCTCTGCTACTAAGTTCTTTATGTGAGAACAATGCTCTGATGAAATCCTATGGACAGAAAAGCATTTTTTTCACTTCTTTCTCTTTTCTTTGCCAAGCGTAATGAGAGTTGGTGTGGAAAAAAAAAGTGCTGTGAAAAGGTTCATTCAGCCTTTTCTTAATAGATCGAGTGGTTGGTATTTCTGCTGGCTTCTGAAATACATTACAAATCACAATCTGGAAAAAGTTCCAAAGCAGCTCCAAGCTTTCCTGCTGAATTTGGATACATCTTTAGGTCTTACTCTGCAGCTCATCCTTAACAACTGACAAAATATTTACTTTGCTCGGTACAGAAAAGGGTAACATTTTCCAAAATATTAAACTAGGTTGGATTCAGAACACAGACAATGAGGCAAAAAGTTGGACCTCTTTTCCAAGCCATGTCGTTGAATCATTTTCCAGAGTGCCATGAGAAACAGGGCCTTAGTGGATGTTTATGCTCCACGGTAATTCTGAAAAAGACGGAAGCCAGCCAGCCCCTGTCTAGCATGCCCACTGGTGTGTAGAACACAGGTTCTCAAAGTGTGGTCCCCGGACCAGGAGCATCACCATTGCTAGGGAACTGCTTAAATATACAAACTCTCACAACCTATCCCAGAACGATGGAATCAGAACATCCTGAGAGGTGGCCCGGCAATCTGTGTTGTAATGAGTCCTCCAGTAAAGAAGTCCAAGTAAATCTCACACTGGTAAAAGTTTGAGAACCACTGGTGTAGGGCCATGAGGGCTACAGGCACTTCTTACCTTTGAATGGAAAGTGTGAAACAATGGCAAGACTAGTAGCTTTTTCTCATAAATAATTTTTTTTCTAACATAAATAAGTTGGTATGTAAGTTTGAAACTTGAGCATATTGTTTTTCAAAATGCCGTCCCCCTCCATCCCCCAGCTTCCTCTACCCTGCCCCCTAATCCCGCCCTCACCTACGTGCTCATGGCAATGGTGTCTGAGTTATTTGGCCACTGTTTAGGACAGTAAAAATGCACTGCAATTTGTTTTAACATACTTGCACATAGCTGGTGGTTCTGATCAGAACTAGTTGTACTTTTAAAAAATTTTCACTTGAGATCTCTCTTAGGGGAAAATAAGGAGACAAAAATGAATGCCTAGAATTTATAATTTTGTTATGTTAATTAGTCTTATCATTAACAAAATAACTATTTTTATAAATAAATTGTGATTTTTAATTTTTTTAAGTGTATTTATTTTTTTTTTGAAAGAGAGAGAAGCAGAGAGACGGGGAGAGAGAGAATCACACTCAGGCTCCACAATCAGCACAGAGCCTGAAACAGGGTTTGATCTCATGATCTGGGATCATGACCTGAGCCAAAATTAAGAGTCGGACATTTAACCAACTGAGCCACCCAGCCGCCCCAATAAACTGTGATTTTTTTTAAATACAGGAAATAACTCTAGTTGCCGGCTTTAATTAAGAAATAGACTACCATTTAAATGACTATATTGTGTCTATCCAAAATCGCAAATAATTTCTGAGAGGAATGAAGATAATCCTCACAAACACCTCGTCATGCCACTCCAAAATGTCTCACACCTGCCCACTCATGTGTGTGACCTGCCCAGCCACTGCAGGCATCTGAGCTGTGACCTTTGTCCTGCAGTCTCAAGCTTGGCCACGACATTCAGCCCCAGCGTCCCCCATCTGTTGATTTGGAAGGCTCACAAACCTGTAACTACAGTGATTTCACTCCCAGGTTCCAGCCAGTATTCCAGCTACTTCTATATCTTTCCAGCACCTTAGAGACCTGACAAGAGATCACACATGCAAACCAGAACCCGTCAACATGTACCCTAACCTGATTCTCTCTGACATTCCTTTTCTGATAATGAATGTCCCCCTCTCTGCCCTCTACCATCTGCCATAATTTGGGGACAGGAGAGCAGATATAGTAGAAATCACACCCGTTTTGGAACTCTATAGATCTGGATTCAAATCCAGGCTCTTCCACCTACTGGCCACACGCCATGAGGCGACTCCTCAGATGTTCAGCGTCTTCAGGTGCACACTGGAAGATGGCAAACGGGAGGAAGCAAAGATGAAAAGTACATAAAAACAGGATGGTGTACCGCATTGTCCGAACCAGAACACATGGAGAATGAAAGGAGCCATTGTTAATAATTATCTCATGATCAAAGAAAACAATAGAAAAGAAAAGAAGGCATAAACAGATTGTGGCAAGAAAAGGACATTTGTTTATCCTATATATCTAGTGTTCTGAGTAACAGGTAGTATGTCCTCAATAAATACCAGTTCCCTTTGCCTTTCTTCCTGCCATTCCAATGTTTGCCTTCAGTGTTTTCTGAATCTACCTTTTGTTTTCATTCCTCCTGTCCCCAAAGCTGTCCTCAATCCCTGTCACTTGGAGGATAGCAATGTTCTCTTGGTTGAGCTCCTCGCCTTCCATTTCTCCCCTCTAATATATCCTGTGGGCTCATGTCAGTTAATCTTCCGAAACTACATCTCTTAAACCATTCTCTGCCTCAAGACCCTTTCATGACTTCCCATTGCCCACTTAATAAAGTTCGAACTCTCTAGCTTGGCATTTAAAGTCTTCTTTTTGGGGTTCAATCTGTTTTTCCAGACTTAATTCCAAGCGTTGCCCTTTATCTATAGCAAGTTCTTAACAAACTCCACGATTTCCTCACTGCCATGTCTTCCCTCGTGCCTTTGCTTATACGCTCTCGCTCAACTGTTGCATCCTTCTTTTCTGTCTCCACTGTTGAAATCCACTTTTCTTTCATGCTGACATGTGACATCTTCCACAAAGCCCTCCCCAATCTGCCCGGGGAGAAGCTCTCCCTTTGCCCCTTGAATCTACTAATGATGTTGCTTGCATATCCTACAGCACAGGATGTTCTCTGTTGTGTATTATAATCAGGTTTATGTTTCACACATCCCGCAAGGAGGACATACACCTGCTTTATGCTTCTGCCTCAGATACTTCGCACATAAGAGGAGCTCAGTAAGTGTTTACTGAATGAATAAATGACTGAATGAAAGTCACTCTTGCCCTGCCAATAACTAAATACTGTTATGGCTTCCTCAATCAGCCATAAGTTCCCAAACATATATGGCAATGATTCTCATCTATTTTGCTTCTTTGCAGAAGTACGAGATTAAACCATCAAGTCAGTGATAGTAAATTTCTAAAACTATACATAACTTTCCCCTGAATCTTCACATTGATGCGATTAGCCTGATTTGCCCCAAAGGACAAGATAATTTAACAATTTTTTTAAAAAAAATTGTTGGTCAAAGAAGCAAATTTGACACATGCCTACAGTGAAAATCAGACATCCAGAAAATACTTACAGTCCGCTGTCTTGACTGCCTCTCTCCAAACTCCAAAATGTGTGCAACAAATTTGTCTCACTTTTTCCTTGCTTCTGTCCCTATTTGAGTTGCAATTTGTGTGTATTCTAGGGTAATGTGGCTCTCCTATCTCTTTTGGTATATTTGTGTGTGTCACTGTTTTATAGTCAATGAGACATACAGATTCTTTTAAGAGAACATCTGTGGTTAAAGTGCTCAGAATGTTTTTAAGAGAAAGCTCCTTGTTTGCAAAGAGATCATTTGGAATGGTGGTAACAGAGGAACTCAGTCATAATTTTCTGACTTCTGTTTTGGTATTTATGCACTTGTTTGACTTACAAATGTGCTCTGGGACAGTGAAAAAAGTCACACCTGTGCAATCTTGCCTTAAAATGACAGTTCTCAAGCTCGTTCTCTGTAACTTTTTAATTCAGGAGATCATTTCCTTTACATTAAATAATTGCTCAAATAATTCTGCCAACTGCTGTGAATATTTTTACCTAAGACTTTTATCTCAGTGTGAGTTTTCAAAAATGAAAATATACACCGTTAACTTTCATTGAATTTGAAACACTTAGGCCTCAGAATTTGCATATGAAAATTATGTAGAAACTACTTAACTTAGGTGACCATTAAAAAATTAATGGAATTACAGAAGGGCAATTATTTCACAAGTTCTCAAGGAACTTGGGATGTCAGGACAAGCCACCAAGCATCCTATTTCCATAAATAACCTAGCCTAAAGAAAGATAATTAACTGTCTGAATTTCTGTCACTGAGTTACAACTCTTGAGCAAAGACTTCTCAGCAGTAGGGAGGTTGTCCCAGAAGGCAAGAATCTTACCTATAGCCAGTTGGTCAGCCTGTCAATAAATGCTTACTCACTGCCTGCTGTATACTAGGCACTGAGCTAAGTGGGGCTGGGTACAGTGATGACCGCTGCAGGTGCTGTGTGTGTGGGAGGCACATTACTCCATGTCTAGTGCATTGGGGGGGGGGGGGGGAGCAAATGTCGTGGATGCCGGACTGAGAGAGTATATGGAGAGGCAGAAGCATCACACAGCCATAGGCCACCAGGAAGGAGGGAACAGCTGAGGAGCAGCAAAGAGAAGCTAAGCAGCCTCTGTGGGGACCTGAACCTCCTTTACTTACATGGACTCAGGGGACTGAGGGAAGCTTAAAACCAATAAAGAAGTGATTGTCACCAAAGTGATGGGTGTGGTCTGGAGAATAGGGAAACCAAGGTAACCTTCCTCTGCCTCTTCATGTAGGTGTGGAGCTAGCTAGCTTTTGAAAAATGTGTTCTTTCCACTTTCAAGATGTCAATTGTAAAACGCCAACTCACTTTCAATTTCAGGGTTCAATCCTTATTCCTGGGAAAAGGCAAAAGTTACTTTTGTGGCCACATGAGACATTGCTTTGATGTGTGCCTGGCCAAGATGTGCTTGGCAGTGTTGGGTCTCACCAGCACCATGGTAGAAACCCAGATTGGGGGCCAATAGGAGGAACTGTGATGTTCCCAGCCAGAAGAAGCAGAGTATGGCCCTCGGTGGGTCCTGTGCCTCCAGCGGAGGGAAGGCTTGGCTCCAGGAGTGCCTTTGGACCTGGTGATAAGGCGCTATGAAGAGAGCAGCTCTGTTTCCTGCAATTTGAACAAAGCACATAAAACTTTTTGTGCTTACATTTGAAGACCTTTGCCTGCAAAAAGGAATTAGTCTGAAGAGACTCACGTTATAACTGTGGTGCTGACATCAGCTCATTGTGTAACTGAGTTCCCCTAGCTTCGCCTCCTGGCTTCTCCTTCTGTGAAAGCAGTATTCTACAGCTAATATTGCCCAAGTCAGGAGTCCCAGCAAAGCCTTCACACAACCCCGTTGTCAATTCTCTTCCATTGTCTCTGGAGCTCTCTCACAAACCAATAAATGTAGCTTGCTCAGAATTGGGGGGAAAAGAGACATTTTATCACGTAATATTCATTTTCACATTGCAATGTAATGCTTTAAAATCCACCAGAACATATAGATGATCATTAAAACTACAACTCCTGCATTACAGGGAGATCGTAGCATGTTATTGATGATGTCTCTCAAATGAGTTTCGCCAGCGTGACATTGCCAACTTACCATTCTTATTTCAGCAGATAACACTGTCTCCACAAACCACCCTCCACAAAAAAATGATCAGGCCAATGCCATTTAATTGTTTTTTTTCTTGATTCTCTTATAATAATTTTATGATTCGGACGCTTCTGGTATTTGGACTTTCAGAAACATGATCTTTGACCACAGCCAAGAAAGTATTTTGCTGGTTTATATGGCACTGTTTCATGTGCAATCTGCTTCATTCAGAGGTAGGAGATGACATTACACCAGACTCCACATGACACTTCATGATCTTAGTGTCTCTTTTACTTAAAGGTAATTAAAAATGTGGTTCCAAGTTCACATGAACTTCTCTTGACTTACTATTGACTGGAGTTGCCATCTCATCACCTTCCTTCCTTTCTTTCAGATTAGGAGCTTGGCTTCTAGAAGTCTAAAATGTCAACCTCATTATGTCACTTCCAAGTTTAAAATCCTTTAATGGATTCCTAATGTCCATTGCAGTTTCCCAGTGGGTAGTATTGATATTCCTAGTGGGGGACAAAATGATTTTATGAGCATACTGGCGAATGTTCTTACTACTTATGTATTTATTTTACTATTTATTAAGAAAAATATGTATGTTGAAAGATAAACTGAATCATATTAAAATATTAAGAATTTCTGTGAGCAAACGTCAACTTGAACTGGGCAACGCCAAACCAGAAGTGGTTAGGAGCGTTCTACAAACAGGAACTAAGGGCAGTACTTTAGCAGAGAAGACACAGAAGCAAATCAAGGAGATTATTTGATGGGCTATAGCTCAAGGAGTTGCTTTATTTGGGAAAGTCTCTTTAATTGTCTATGATTGCTTGTCTTCAGGTTTCAATTTCTTAATCTTGAGGCATTTATAGACTTGAGTTTTGGTTTGCTTCTATAAGCTGATAAGGCATTAGAACCGACTCAATCTAATGGCCTCCTTGTTTAATTAATTTAATGTATATTAAAGTAAAGCTATAATATACAACATATTCCATCTTAATTATTATATGTTAGGAATATATTACACATTAATAAGAATAGTATACTATCATGTTATTGTGTTTTAGTAATAGTATATATATATCAAACCATTGATGTTACTACTTTGGATGAAAAGTAAAGTAAGTGAGTCAATATGGAATTCCATTTTAAAAATACTGAGGAAATAATAGTCCGGGTTGCTCTTGGATGTGGCAAAGCTCATAAAGATTGTAGGGACTGGCTAAAATTTGAAGAATGTTGGCCGACTGGACACAATTTGACTCCAACACATCTCTGGCTTTGTGTCTTAACATCCTTTATTTCAGCCACTCAGAACTATTTGTTGCTTCTTGAATATGGAGTTAACTGTCAGACCTCCCATTATTGAGTTCTAATGTTGCATGACTTTGGGAAAGTCACTTAAACTCTTTGGGCCTTAGTTTCCTCATCTGAAAAAGGAATATAAATAAGTGGCCTGCCCCTGATAAAGGTTTTTGAAAAAGGAACTGGAAATGCTAGTACTTTGTAAACTGCGATGTTGTACAAATAGAAGGGATTATATTATCTTTCTTTCTCTCCCAGTGCATTGCAAGTGCTCATTAAATATGTGTTAGGGGATAAATGAGTGAATCCCACTGATGTTCAAGTTTGAAGTGACCTTTATTTAATTAATCAAGCATTCATAGGATGGCAGTGCTTCCTGCGGAAATAATGGAGAAAGCATTTTCACCTTCAAGGAGTCAATCTAAGGAGACTAATACCTAAAAAGGTGACTACAATATAGGTGTTATGTGAATGTTTTTATAATGGAGATATGAGGAGCATGAATTCAACTAGGCAAGCTTCTCCAGGAGATATGATGCTGCGCTGAGTCTTAATAGGATGGGGAGTAGCTATCTGGGTAGATTAAGTGAGGAAGGACCTCTTGCGGAGGGAGCTTGGGCATAACCGTGGACCAGTGCTGCCTGATGGAAACATCACGTAAACCACAAATGTGAACCATATTAAACAAAAATTCAAAGCAGCAGGTGAAATCTACTGTAATAGTATACTTTATTTAATTCAACAAATCCTATTATCATTTAAAAGGTAACCAGTATTTATGGGGCACCTGGGTGCCTCAGTCGATTAAGCATCCAACTGTTGATTTTGGCTCAGATCATGGACTCACAGTTCATGAGTTCAAGCCCTGCATTGGACTCTGAGCTGAGCAGAGCCTGGTTGGGATTTTCTTTCTTCCCCTCTCTCTGCCCCTACCCTCCCCCCTCTCAAAATCAATAAATAAACTTAAAAAAATTCACTCATAATTTTAAAAAATAATAAAAGTTAACCAATATTTTTAAATTATTAGTGAGATATTTGTGCTAAGTCTTTGAAATTTGGTGTTTATTTACACCCGTAGCATGGGTTAATTTGAACTAATCGTATTCTAAACAATCAGTAGCCATCTGTGTCTGGTGGCTAGTGTATTTGACAGCACAGGCACAAATGACAGAGGAAAAGTCTGGAACACTAAATAAACTGAGTTCTTTGATATGCCTGTAGCATAGGCTGTATGTGAATGACTGGTAGGAGATTAAGGAGATGTAGTCAGACACTAGACCACGAAGGCCTTAGATGCCAAGTTAGGGGAGTCTCAGTTTAATCATGAAGGCATTCAGGAGCCTTTGACGCCTTTGAGAGATTTTATGTAGATCACATTTGAGGTCTTGAAAGATTATGCTGACAACTGTATGAAGGATTGATTGGGGAGTCTCAGTGCAAAGAACATTGGCGATGTTTCTCAATCTGTTGTGGTTCTCTGCGATTAATGAAACTTTCATATAAACTCAATTAGTGAACAGCTGTTGTCAATTTTTAGCGTTTTATCAGTTTGTATCATTCAGGGAGCCTTTATGAAAATTTTAAAGGTACGGTGGGAGAGGAACAAAGAATATCAGTTTGCAACGGAGAAAATGTTGGGTGTGGACACCATTCGGCTTAGGCTGAGCAGCTCCTGGTGAGGAACTCTTTGGTCAAATAGACCTTGTCCTCCACCAACCCACTTTGTACAGGCATCATTCCATTGTTAAATGCATGTGTACAGGCCACCTGTCCTTCATGGCAAGGTGCACGCATACCCTGAAATTCTAGATGATGTGGATGTAGCTTTCCTTTGAGGTAAAAAGTGCTTTTCCTAGGCATCTTGTCTAAAAAGACAAAAGTCTTAAGTCAGTTACTTATTTTATCACTATAACCTGCTTATAATTGAGTGCTTTGTTTTGCTTTTCCCTTTGTGGAAGGAAACAAGCCACCTAGATTCATTTTTTTCTCAAGATTGCCATTTTATGGGGTCCTTTCTTCTTCTTCCCATCTGCTCTTCCGCCATTTTTCTCCACAGCTCCCTTTTGGTTCCATTGGTTTCTACTCAAAACGACAGCATACCGATAAATTTTTATGTATTAGGATAGAGCAAATGAACATAGAAATGTAAAATGGTGTTCTTTCAAAGTAATATGCTGTTCATGCTACCTCTTTCTTATGCTCTGGGAGCTCCCATCCTATGCTAATCCCCCTGTTAGTAACTTCAGTGTATATGGAGAGGCCGATGAGATTGGAGGCCATGAGCAGAGGGAGGTGTTGATTGATGGAGTCTCACATCTGGCCCGACTCCAGGCACCATCCCACCCACTTGTCCCCAAAGCCCAACAAGTGGTTGAAGCATGAAGTGATTTGATGATGATCATCCCCTCAGGGCATGGACGTTAGGGGTGGCTCTGCCTGGCACTGCAGCCATTTCTTAAATCTTACGTTTGAAACTAAATTTTAAAATCTACAGTTTCTTTTTTTTATTTTTTTAATGTTTATTTATTTTTGAGAGGGAAAGAGCGTGAGCGGCAAAGGGACAGAGAGAGAGGGAGACACAGAATTTGAAGCAGGTCCAAGCTCCAAGCTGTCAGCACAGAACCTGATGTGGGGCTCGAACCCACGAACTGTGAGACCATGACCTGAGCTGAAGTCGGATGCTCAACTGACTGAGCCACCTAGGCACCCCTAAAATCTACAGTTTCTTACATTTTAAAACCATGTACTCAGATTACATGACATTGGTTAATTCGTTTTGCTCTGATTATACCTTAGGAAATTCAGGAATGAGTGGTGGTTTGATGAGATAATAAAGACAAAGGGGAAATGAACCTTGTTCATGTAGTTGAGGAACCATCAAGATGTGAATAACTGCTGCTTTTTCTCTACCATGTCTGTAGTTTACCAACTTAGTAAAATCATTAGGAAAGCCTATTTTTTTTTACTTAAAAAAAAGTATATCTGTTGTTTATTTATTTGTTTGTTTATTATTTTTCTTCAAATTTTTATTTAAATTCTAGTTTTAAAAAAGTATCTGCATTTTGAGTGAGGTACTTCTGGGAGGCTAAATCCAGTGCCTGTCTGGCATCTGTCCATGGTACTTGAGCGCCAGTGAGGATGTTCTGAAAACTACCAAATCCCCCCCAAAAAAACACACCTCTGCCCAGCCTTGTGGGAGTGGGGCCAGCGAGTGGGGAGGGAGTGTGGACCACACCACTGACAGGAGAGGAAGACCTGGACTTTAACAGTTTTTCCCACTGTGCAATTAAAACACCAGGCAATTTGCCTTTTCAAAGGTAAAAGATTTCCTTTCATGATCTCTACACACAATGTGCTCACTCATAAAAAAAGAAAAAGTAATTATGCTCTGGAAAACTGCATGAGGTCAATTCCTGTTTCTTTTGTCAATTTTCCTCTTTCAAAAGTCGATTAAAGTGATTAATAGTAAGAAGATGAGTTATCCCCATGGCAGTTTCCCAAAGAAAAGAGAAAATCCTTGCCATTGCCCCACCTGGTTGGGACCATCACATGCCTTTCAGGAGTTTTGTCTCAAAAGAGAAGAAGATTTTGATGGAGCACTGAGTAGGCTTTGTCTTTACATGGAAAAAAAAAATTTCTGGGGAAATAAAGTAGGAAGAAAAAAAAAAATCTATCCAGCCTGTGTCACTTTGCTGGGTCCTCCTTTTCCTTAACCTAGATTTCCAAATGTTCTTTGGGCAAGGGGGTGAGTGAGGATTCCACAGACAGGCCCTGATTAGGATCCTTTTATCAGGGAAGAAGGGATACAAATTAGATTTAAGAACGTAATCTAACAGCATCGATAGCAGGGTGGAACAGAAATACTTAGACTTTCATTTAGAAAGTGGCCTTTCACAATTGGTGGTAAATATTCTATGATGTGTAACATGAGGAAAAACCAACTCGGAGATGAGGATGAGATGAACTTAAACCAGATTGGCTGAGAATGTGGCAAAGGGATTATTCCATGCTGAGCTCAAATGCACTTCCCTTCCTGGAAAGAAGAAAAACAACTAATAAGTACTCCATAGCCTTGTATGCATGCATTTATTCATCCATCAGTCATTAATTGAGGGCCTACTAAATGTTAGGTAGATGGTGTCAGGGGGTTAAGAATAAATGATCTATACATAAAAGAAGGGAAGCAAAAAATATATAAAACAGGGAGGGAGACAAGCCATAAGAGACTCTTAAATACAGAGAACAAACTGAGGGTTGCTGGAGGAGTTTTTTTTTGTGGGGGGGGGATGAGCTAAATGGATGATGGGTATTAAAGAGGGCACTTGGGATGAGCACTGGGTGTTTAATGCGTAAGTGATGAAATCACTAAATTCTATTCCTGAAATCATTATTACACTATATGTTAATTAACTTGGGTATAAATTTTCAAAAATAATAACTAAACAAAAAATAATAATCTATGATGCTGACTCAGGGGAGCTCAAATTCTCATGGCAGAAGTGGGATCAGGAATGGTTACATCCAAAGTGAAAGGGTAGGATATGTGCAAGGTGCCACAGAACCCCAGAAGCCAGGCTTTTCCTCGAGTGGAATGCTATGAGGACTTTATTCCATGGGAGGCTTTTCTTTTTAATAGAATTTAGTATTTTTTTTTCATTATTGCATGTGTTACATGTGATGCTTTTGCACGAGATTTTGCAAGTGGCTCTATTTTATAAAATAATGGCAGGGAAAACATGTGGGAAACGTACATCATCGGCAGTACTTTTCTGATTTGAAGCTAAACCTGTGTGTGAGAAAAGAAATGTATCAAATCAGCCCCTGGAATGGAGAATGGTGGCCTTTTTCTGCTAAATACCTCGCCCAGGCTCTGCATATTACTCCCTGCCCCCAACACATTTTCATTTTCTTGCAACCAGTAGCCCAAAAGGAAGTGTGACGTTTTCCCTGATGAGGATATTTTGGTTTATTTGATCCTGGGAAGCCTCTGTGGGCTTTAAGGGTTGTGCCAGCTCTCAGGAGTAAAGCGCGTGCGGCTGGTGCCCCTCCTGGTGACCTTCGCGGCCATCTGGGCCGGGGCCTGCTTCTGCCCGCTAGCCCAGCAGGGCAGGGCCTCTGCCGTGAGTTTGCAGATGCTTTGCTCGGACCCCGCTTCTGTGACTCACGCCATCTGTTGGTAATTTGTCGTTATTCTGGAGTAAGGGTTTTTCAAAGGCCTCAATCTCTGGAGTCCCTCCGTGAGATGCACTGTCTGACCCCAGTTTTCTGACACCAGCCTCCCATCTGGGCCAGGCCCCAGCACTGAGTCAAGCTGCCATGAATGTAATGATAATGTTCTTTGCACATTAGAGAGCTTCACACCAAGTTCCTGCCCCCTCTTGAGCGAGTTACGCTCTTTGTGGGACTTGTTTGAAGTTCAGCCAAGCTGGCAGCCATGGGGTTCCATTTTTACAAGCTCTAGCAGCAGTAGGCTGTCCTTTGTGTCACCATGCCATCTGCTTAGCTTTTTCCCTCTTCCAACTGTAAGCAAAATGAGCCACCTAAACCAAAAATGCACGCCCCCCATGAAAACACATTTGCATCAAGTCAACCTAAATGATACTGTTTTGTCTGTTCTAAACCACATTCCCTTCTCGTACCTCCTTAAGAAATCTTATTTTCTCCAAAAATGTAGACAATAATAATGAATATATATTAACTTTTTTCTACATACCAGGCACTGTGCTATATGTTTTATGCTCTCATGATTTCATGTTATCCTCACAAAAACCCAATGCAGGAGGCACTGTTCCTATTGTATATAAGGAAATTGAAACTCAGAGGAGTAAAATGACTTACCCATGACCATGCCACTGGTGAAACCAAAGTCTCAAGTCCACTGCCTGATTCCTGAGTGCAAGAGTTTAGCTTTTTGTGTGTCCTTCTCCCGTCTTGATATTAATTGCCCAATGCTTTCAGTTTCAGTGCCTTTGACTAATTAATTCCTCAGGTCTCAAAAATAGCATCACACATCTATTGGTAATTCCCAGTCATTAGTCCACCCCCCAAAAAATATTTATTGAGAACCTATTTTGTGCCATGCACCACATGGAGACCTGAGTAGCCAGTTAGGAAGAAGTCTTATTTCATGGAGCTTATAGCATTATTTATCTCACAAACTTCTATCAGCAATAGTGTACTGTCACTGTGCTAGAGACTGGGGCTATAAAGTCAAAAACAGCACCATCCCTTAACTGTGTTATATTCGCGGTTAATCTTTCTAGTATGTCAGGACTCTCAGGAGTCACAGTTCCCGGATTGGGAATCAGAAGAGCTGGAGGCCAGCACCAGTATTCATTGTGTATGTTCTGGCCAAATCTTTGAACTTATCATTCATTTGGTTTCTTCATTTATTGAACATGTGAGGTTACCTCCAGCTCTGGGAAAATCATTTCTACTCTAACTGAACTAAACTTTGGAGAACGTTAGGGTTTAGAACTGTGGGGAAAGAGAAAAGCAGTAAGTCTCAATTCATAAGAAAAGCAGGAAAAACTTCAAGAATTATATTAAGCAGAAAGCTTTTGGCTTCAAATAATAGAAAACAGTGACTTAAAAAATTAGGAACTTTTTTTCTCACATAAAAAGCAGTCAGAGGATAAGTGTTTCTGATGTTATTTTAGTTGTTCAACAATGGACCTAGTTACTTTCTAGGTTTCCAATCTGTCACCCTTAGTATGGTGGCCTTTTATCCTCAAAGTTATTGCCTTGTGATTACAAGATGGTTCCCTTTGTTTGCAGAATTATTTTCTTGTAATGATATCCAATGCAAAAAGAAGCCTTAAGAGAAAAAGCCTTTCTCCCTGCTGTGGCATCTTTGTTGTTTCTGTTGTGTGTTTTTTGCTTTTTGCTTTTCACTCTGGAAAAGGAGCCAGTCTCCAGCTGAATTTTCCTTTTTATCTCACTGGCTAGAACATTGGTAATATGTCAAGCCCTAAACCAATCGTAATCAATCCTTTGGATTTGAAGAGGGGGCTTCTGCTTTTTCTGAAGTCGTGGGATCCCCACTAGCTACAATATCTGGGTTGATTTATAAGGAAGAAAGTGATTTATAAGGGAAAAAAGGGTGTCTGTCATAGAGAGTTGGGCGGAAGCAGACACCATAGCAGTGGTCATTTAGCCCTAGAAAAGCCAGGAACATTTGAAGAAACTGCAACAACTGGGAATACTCAAGAGGTTAATGCTAAGAAGACAGATACTAAAGAAAAGCTTTTCTGTCCAAAAAGATCTTGTTACCAGAGGATATGGTCCATAAAAAACAAAGGTAGGGGACGAAATTGCTACTGAGAGATAGGAACTCCTCATGACCAGCTTGTATTTGGAATGGAGAAGGACCAGCTACAACTTCTCTTCATCTTAAATTTGGACACTGTTGAAGTAATTAACAAGGCAGACTGAGATTCAGTGGCGCAGCCTGAAAGACCCTCAGCCTTCTCAAAGTCTTTATCGAACCGGGTACCAGGATACAAAAAGAACAAAATATAGCCCACTCGCAAGCACAAAAAATTTATATTTTTATGCATTTTAAATTTAAATTGTAGAACAATGAATGCTTTGCTAGAGGTATGCACAGAATACAGATGGACCACTGAGAAGGGATTGGCCAATTCTTTGAATGGGACAAATGAGGATTTGGGGAGGTAGACTGGAAATCACATTTAAGCTGTACTCTGAAGGGGGAAAAAAAAGAGGCATTCAGAGTTGAAACATAGGCGAAGGAGACTGAAACAGAGTTGTCAGTCTCGTCCAAGGGAATCTGACAACAGAAGTTAAAGTCCTCTGAATGTTTTTTAGCAGATATTTAATAGTAACACTTTCAGGACCCAAAGAACCAACGACACTTACATCCACTACTTGGAAAACCTGTACTCTTTTTCTTTGTTGAGATACACTGCGGCTGTAGCTTCAGAATGTTGAGGTGGTGGATGTTTGACTGTGTCTGCTTGCTGATGAGCTGAGAAGCCTCCATGGCCGGTACAGTGGGCAAGGAGTCCCAAATGAATGGAGGAGATATCATGTGTTCAATTCCCCACCTCTGTCACCACAAGATCTTGTTTCCCTCACATCTTCACACTTCCACGTCCATATTTATGAGCCCATCTTACCCAGTAAACTTCACCTCCTTAACAGTGGGGTGTGTGTCATTACATCTTTGCTTTCCCTGTGCTTTTGCACAAGACTGGACACACTATCAGTGTTCAAAACATGGACGTGGAACAAATGGATGATTGAATAATGAAGTGAGAAGTGACCTTTATGTTGGCCATGTGGGCAATTGGAACTTATCAAGTAGTCTCCTGGCTTCACTCTATTAACCATATCTGGCTCAGGATGTTTTACCTGAGTAGAACTTGTAAAATGTGTCAGTAGATGGGAGAGTAAAAGCAGATCTCCCTATAATTAGATAAGTGTAACACATGGGGGTCTAGATAGAACCAGACTACCACCTAAGCCCACTTAAAATGGGCGAAGAGATGAAATAAGCAAGGAGCAAACATTTATTCAAACTGGTCATGAAAAGAATCATGATATAGGGGGTTAAATTATAGACTCCGGCCCGCCCTCATGGATTTGAATCCCAGCTTCATTGCTTCCTGGTTGTATGACTTTGGGCAAATCACTTAATCCCTCTAGGCCTCAGTTTTATCATCTACAAAATAGGAATGAAAATAGTAACTACCTCAGAGGGTCGTTGTGAGGAGTAAATGAATATATGTATGTTGTTTCATATCACCACGTGCCTGGCAAATAGTGGACACTATACAAGTGTTAACTACTTGAACTTCAAAGCAACCCTAGAAAATAAAAACTACTTTAAAGCTTAGAGAAGTTAAATGAGGATCTGGATCTTCTAGATCAAGTAAGTAACAAGTGACAGAATCAGATTCAAAATTCAGATCTGACACTTGAACCCCTGTTGTAAGAAATTTGAATGACCACAGATTACTCTGTTAGTGGCAATCTGTTGACCTTAACAAGGCTGTCTAGTAGCTGAGGCTTCCATAGGGATTTTTTTCTTTAATGAACCTGATATTTCTACATAAAACACATAAACCACAGACACCTCTTTCTGCCTGGGATCATGAAATTATGGAATCACAAATTTGAGCCATCGGTCAATCATGGCTCCTCACCTCTGGACCAACAGCTGGTAGAAATTTCCTAACATTTAAAACTATCTGGGGTGAAGGAGCATTTTTTTAGATTTCCAATCTACTATAAAACTGAATTTTTATAAAATACAATAAAAAAATTGATTACTAGAAAGAGGAAACAGAAAACAAACAACATTGAAACTCCAAATCTTGTATTACGTTCAATGAGCAAATTGCTGCAGAAGTTTCTACATGGTTATTTTCAGTTCCTGTACTTATCTTTCCATGGATCTATACCAACCGCCAGTCACTGGTCCACAGACCACACTCTGGGTATCTGATCGAAAGGACTTTCATGAGGAGTTAGTCACTCCTGAGGCAGAAATTTTACACATTCTTATTTGCTCTTTGCTTATAAGGAAATTACTCCTACTCCTATAGATTTTCCTATTCAAACATTGACCTGATGTTTGCAAGGCGCCCTGAAGAATTTCAGTCCATCGTCAGAGGGCATTAGAAGAATGCTCTAAAGAAAATTAAAAGCAAACAAAAAATCACAGCTTTGGCAGTTGATCTTTTGCTGGACACAAGATAGATATTAAAGTCACTTTTAACAAAGGGTTGAGGGAGCTCTTGAAAGACAGAACACACTTCAGAAACACTATTTTAGCACAGAACTAGTCCAAATCCCTAAGGGGAATCCCTGGACCTCATGAATGAGATGGATCCATTTTTGAGTCATGTGGAGGTTTTTACCCCTTAGCCTATATTCCTGACTCACACCAAACTTTCTTGACAACTTTTCCCTCAAATCCAAACTCAGATTTGGACTGCCACCATCTTCCCACATCTGGGATGAGACATTGAAGGACAGGATGAAAGAAGCCAGGCAAAGAGAGTTTATTCCCATGCAACCTTGCTGTTACATTTCCTATCAAAGCTCCACTTGATATTTCGTTTCCTTTTATTTTTATTTAGCAAATATTTCCACTGTGCTTATTGTGTATTGGGTACTATTTGAACTCGCTTAATCCTCATGATGACCCTATGAGAGAGGTTCTATTATTCTCCTCATTTTATAGATGAAGAAACTAAGGTACAGAGCATCTAAGCAATATCCCAAGGTCACACAGCTGGGTTTTTATCTGTGTCAATATATCTCCTCCTCTGGGGTTAAAAGGAAAGGTAAAGGGAAGGGCTTAGAATGAGCAGGAGTAATAGAAGCCTGAGGAGAACCGAGAAATTCTCAAGATTCCCGGCATGAGAAAACATCCAATCTCAGAAATAACAAAAGGGGACTTGAGTCACAGTAAGGGAAGACAGATTTAAGTGAGTGGTAGGATTGGTACGTAATATGAGAAAAGAGAACCAAAATCACATATACATCATAACAAACACATCAAAGGACATAATAAATATATCTGTAACAACAATAATAAAATTCCGGTACTTTTTTGAATGTCTACTATATAGCAGCTTATATGTGTACCTTTGTTTAATCCTTCACAACCCAAAGAGAAAGACAGTATTATCCCCATTTTTCAGATGAAAAAGTTAAAGATACAAAGGGGTATAATAACTTGCTCAGAGTCCTATAGCTACTAATTGGCAGAGCCAAAATTTCTATCAAGTTCCATCTTGACTCCAAATCACAGGCCATTCTTACTCACCATACAATCAACTAGTGACCCTGTGCCATTGAGGAACGGGTTAAGAACATCTTAAATCTGTTTGTCAAGTCAATATGTGCCCAAGAAGTGTCAGAATTGTGGCACCTACAGATAAAACTAAACTAGTTATTTGTTGTTTTCAATTGGGAAAACCCATGAAAGATAAAACTAGCTACCCATTAACTAGATACAGAACACTTCCATTTCATGTAAGTGGTAATGTCATATGCACCTTGCAGGAAGAATATGTGACACAATGGCTGAGAATATGACCTCACTGAAACCCCTGGGGTATCTGTCTCTCTTACACCAGGTTGCATGTGGTCTGTGGAAGATGAAATGTTACTGAGCCTGACTCCTATCTGATGCCCTGGATGGATGACCCACTAGGGTTATTGGGTTCTGCCAACATTATTTCCATCCTAGATCTACATAAAGTTTGTTGCCAGATAGAGTTGGTTCCTGAGACCAGACCAGAGGGTGTTTTTATTACTCCACGGGGCTTGTATCAATTCATGCCCGCCCTTTTACAATAAGCTTTGGTCCAGCTTTTTTTTTTCAGCTCTTGGTAACAATCAGTTGATTGTGTGGGAATGTTTGCAGTTGCATATGTAGATGTTAAGCCTTAATGAGTGCAGAATTGGAATTCTATCTAGGATATTCACAGTTTATCTAAAGCATTTCAAGAAGATAATAAAAGCCAAATAAGTCCAGGATGGGTCATAAAGAGCGATACTCTTGGAATGCGAAGTGAAATTGTGAAAATAGCATTGGTCGGAGTTTAAAAAAAGGAAAAGGAAGCCCCATACATTCTTAGAATTGGCAAGTTACTTCCCCATAATTACATACTTGCTTGGAACCCTAGTCTTATCTCTCTTTGAATGACCTCCCAGTTAAAAATAACCAGATAAAGTATCTTAGATTCCAAAATGCCAGGAATCTTTTGACCAGGTGAAGTCTCATCTTTCCAGATACCTGATGTTTAGTTACCTGAGATGAACATGTACATTTTATTTGGTAAGACAGTGGTAACATGGGTGTTGTTAAAGTATTGCTGTAAGAGAGGCACCTGGGTGGCTCAGTCAGTTAAGCATCCAACTTTGGCTCAGGTCATGATCTCATGGTTCATGAGTTCGAGCCCGGCATAGGGCTCTGTGCTGACTGCTCAGAGCCTAGTATCTGCTTCTCTCTCTCTGCCCCTCCCCCACTCATGCTCGCGCTCTCTCTCTCTCTCTCTCTCTCAAAAATAAATAAACATTAAAACAATTTTTTTAAAGTATTGCTGTAAGATAGTAGAGGAAGGAAACTTTCTGTAACTTGCTTAAGAGGAGAAATTATTCTAAATTGCCAGCTGGCTATGGTTCAGAAGTGTTGCCCTGGACCACTGCCTTACTGTTTCTGAGGGTGCAGTAAGAAAAGAAATCACCTGTAGTGTGGAGAGAAAGCAGGATTAAATAGATGGAGATTTCATGGAGAGAGTTGAGGTTAAAGGGGGATAAAACAGCAACAAGCACTTATAATGTGTGCTTGCCTCTGTGACTAGATGTCCATTCAGTTTGGACCAGAAAGTATACTCCATGCACACAACAGGCATTATCAAGCTTCCATCGCTGTTGGAATATGCACATGTGACAGTCGTGTCTTAGCTCTCCAATTCTGCTCTCAACACAGACATAGCTAATCAATCACAGCACTCCTTTCTGCCGTACCAGGATTTGGCACCAAAATCCTTCTCACCCGAGTGCTCCAGAGATCCTCTCAAACTGTGACAATTGGCACATAAATTAAAACCTGTTTGTCTTCTCTGGCCACCACTGATAATGCAAAGATGAATAAAACAGCACCTGACCTCAAACAGCTCTCAGACTGTTGCGGGAAGCAGACCTAGCAACGGTGGCTTACAATATTGCACAATGAAATAGCAGAATTATACATTCAGTGGTGTGGGAACACAGAAGGAAGAGTAGCTGTCTATTCTTGAAGGAGTACTTCCTGGAGGAAATGAATATGAATGAGATTAGGAGGAGGAGAGAGTTCACTCCTCAGTCGATGTGGGATAGGCACGGGAGCTCTAAATAGCATGCCTGTGAAGGTGCTTTCTCAGCCTAGGCTCTGAGTCGGGAAATGGCAAGGATGAAAGGAGTGGAGGTGGGAGGCAGGACCCAGGTCAAGAGCTGCCCCTCCTTCATTGCCAGATAAGATCTTAAGGACTTTTTTTTTTTTTGGTAGAAAAATTCCCAGTCTGAGGCATATAAGACCCCTTGGGAGCCATGATATTATTACAATGACTTCATGAATTCAGCACATACTGAGTAGCCCTTGATAACACGGTAAATGTCTCACATGTGTGTGTACTTCTATAATGTCACTGCTAAGAACTCACCACGCACTTGGAGCAGAAGGTTAAGCAAAAAGAAGGCTTTCCCCCTCAACAGTTTAACCTGAAGTGCCACAAACAAAACACTATGGGCTTAAAGGTACCAGATGGAGAATTTATTTAATTGTGAAAATTCCCATGCAAGCTGGGAAAAGGTGGGGAGTTTGGATGAGTTCTGGCATCTGAACATCTACTCAGGGGGCTTTTATAATTCATTGCGTATGTTACATAACCAGGTTACTTCTTTTTTTGAAAACTGTATAAATTTAGTTTGGGTTCACAAGCTCATGGCATGTGTTACCACCATAGCCTTTTCCTGACAACCCAGGGTATTTGAACTTAGGTTCCTTCTCTGAGAGGTCATGATATTTAAATAAATACTCAACAAAGGAAATATGCTCAGCCATTGATCTGACCAATAGTTCAACCTTGGAAGAAGGTCTGGAACACTGTTATCACTAAAGTAGCATCATTAAGGATCAGCGACCATTCTCACTTTTAGTTGGGGGTAGCATCGCTCAAAGCCCCCGGAATAAGCAACACTTCTGGATTTATTCTTCAAAACATTGAACATTAGCTAGTCCTCACCTCATTACCCGAGTTAATATTACAACAATCTCTTATATTTGTACAGGACAGTTGGCAAAACACTTTCTCTCAAGTACATTATCTCATTTGGTGCTCGTAATAACCATTCAGTGTAGATGGAAAGGTACTGTTAAACCTATTTTAGTGGTAAGTATTGCCATTATCCTGAATCTGGATTTATTTTTTTAACACATACCCGAAAACAACAACAACAACAACAAAAACACACGACCAAATACCTATACAAACAGAACGAAACAGAAAATTGAATCATTATCTGCAGTGAGAATTTGGGGACAATCAAGCGTTTTAGCCCTTTCCCATCCCATGCCAGTTAAGTCATAGAGAGATTACACAGGGTTTATGAGAAGCCTGTAATACTTTGCAAGGTGAGTTGACACCCCAGCGATGAATCGAGCGAACCTAATAACAAACCGGGTCCCATGGCAACCAGGCGGCATGCAATTTGAGGAATTATCCCAATTTGAAACATTGCTATTAATAGCACATGTTCATAAGTACAAAATGTACCAAAAAGCATGAAGAGTGAAGTCAAATTTGTAAGAAACTGAAGAAAAGGGAAGGAGGTTGAAATGAATAAGGCCAGGGAGGAGAAAGGAAAGAGGTGCTAGTTGCCAGGGAGAGGTAAATTAGTGGACGCGTCATTAGTCCAGTCCACCAAAAGAGAGAAATTGCAGGAATTGTTGTCAGTTCTTTTTCTAGACAACATTTTGATAGATGCAGCAGCAAAGTGTACCAAAATGACATCTATTTGTACAAAAGTAGTAAAAAATAAACCCAAAAAACAACAACAACAAAAACACAGCTTCTATAGAAGATTTTAGGTGTGTAGAGTTTCATGGTGATTTGATTTTTACCAAGGGCTCTGCACTAAATTTACTGCTTCTTTCATTTTATTGATACTATAATGGAATTTGATACACTCTAATTCAGAAACTAAAATGTTTATTCATTTCATATGCCAGTACAAAACCCAATCAAGAATAAATATTGCCCCTCCCAAAGCTACACTCATACAGAATGATAATTGCTTTGAAAAGGAATAAACAAGTTTGAAATGAGGATGCTATTTGCTATCAGCCAGTGAAGCAGTTTTTGAAATGGGGCTCTTTATCCAGATTTTTCTTATAGAATTGTTTGGGTGTTTCTATCCTGCAAGGAAAAACACTGCGGACTGGTAACCGTCGTTCCCATCTATTGATCAGTTTGCACGAGTGCTTGAAAACATCATCTGTAATCTTTATAAGGGTGTAGCAATGAATAGTTTCAACAGAGATATTTTATGGGGCAGTCTAGCTTAACAGCTAGAAGCATAGGCTTTGAAGAAATATGGGTCTGTGTTCAGGTCACAAAGAACACAGTTTAGGTCCTGGCTTCTGTTTACTAACTGAGATGATGTAGGTAAGTTATTGAACCCCTGTAAGCTTCTTCTCATTTATTCTTAGAATTTATTGGAAATTCACATGATCCATTTGAGCCATTCAGCATAGAAATGGTCATGTAGTCAGTGTTCATTTAAAAAATCATTTGTAGGGGCGCCTGTGTGCCTCAGTCAGTTAAGCATCCAACTCTCGTTCGGCTCAGGTCATGATCTTACAGTCATGGAATCGAAGCCCACACTGGGTGTGAAGCCTGCTTAAGAGTCTCTCTCTCCCTCTCTCTTTCTCTGCCCCTCCCCCACTCTCTCTCTTTCTCTCTCTCTCAAAATAAATAAACATTTTAAAATAAATAAAAATAAAAAATTATTTGGGGTGCCTGGGTGGCTCAGTCAGCTAAACACCTGACTCTTGGTTTCACCTCAGGTCATGATCTTGTGGTTTGTGGGTTCGAGCCCTACATTGGGCTCCACGCTGGCAGTGTGGAGCCTCCTTGGGATTCTCTCTCTCCCTCTCTGTCTGTCCCTCCCTCGTTCACTCTCTCCATCTCTCTCTCTCTCTCTCTCTCTCGAAAATAAATAAATAAACTTAAACCAAATAAAAATAAAAAACGATTTGTACATGTTTGTGTATGACATTCATGAAGCAGTAGCCAACATTTACTGTGCAACTTATACACCATGCACTGTTCTACATGTTTTACACGTCAAAGTTCGTAATCCTCCCAACAACTACATGAGAGAATGGCAGAGTTTCGGCCACAGTGAGAGTTAACCCCACTGTTAGAGGGAATAGTATTCACACAAGACCATCCTCACTCCTGACACCGTTTATAAGTTTGGGGGCTCTCAAAACCCTCCTCTGGTTCAAAAACATGCTGAAAGTGTTCGCAAAACTCACTTAATATTGTCATATCCGTGGTTGTGGGTTTTTTTTTTTTTTAACAAGAAAAGAATACAGATTAAAGTAAATCAAGGGAATAGGCATACGGACCAGCATCCAGATGGATCCAAATGTAGAGTTTCCCGGTGTCCTCTCCCCATGACTGATGGATGGCACCAATTCCTCTCTGTGAGGATGTGTGACATTGCATATGGAGTATGTTTAACCAGATGTTCACCTGAGCCTTTAGTGTCCAGAGTTTTCACTGAGGCTCAGTCACATTCTGCTGAGTGTGACCGTTAGTCTCCAGGTTTTGTGGAGGCAAAACTGCTACCATGTGGCCCAAAGCCCCCATCATAAAATCACATTGTTAGACTGTCTGGTGGCCAAAGCTCCTAGGCAAACAAGGACACTCCTGTCAAGCAGAATATTCCAGAAGCATAGAGAACAGCTCCTAATAGCTGAGAGCAAAGGCAAGAACTCTCTTTGAGGAGGTTAATTCTTTTTTTCTTTTTTTTTCATGTTTATTTTTGAGAGGAGAGAGAGAGAGTACACACTCGCACACAAGCAGGGCAGAGGCAGAGAGAGAGGGAGGACCCACGCTGACAGCAGAGAGCCCCATGCGGGGCTCAAACTCACAAACTGTGAAGTCATGATCTGAGCTGTAGTCGGACGTTTAACTGACTGAACCACCCAGGCGCCCCATCTTTGAGTAGGTTAATTCTCCACTACTGGTAAGCCCATTTTATAGATGAAATAACTGAAATGCAGAGAGGTTAAGAAACTTGCCTCCGAACTCCTAGCTGGTAAACAAGAGAGCCAGGGTTCAGATCCAGGCTGTCTTCCTCTGGGATCTATAAACATCCTCCTTGCTGTCTACAGATATGTTCATTGACTCTCCTGAAATCAGACTGCTCATCTGTGGTAGGACCTGAATTTGAACTAGGGTGGATCTGATTCAAGAGTTCTTGGTCTTTCTGTGTTCCTCTGGCATTTCCTTGCAAAACCAGGAGAACCCCACGGACCACTGTCTAAAGAGCTCTTGCTTCTTCCACCCCTGAAATAAGTGAAGTTGATAATAACCCTCACAGAGCTCTCCCTCTCGCACATTTAGCCATCTGAGCATCAGTGTCTCTCAAAAGGAAAATGTTCCTTTGTGATCTCCTGTAAGTGACTATTAAGAGTCAATGGAGTTTTTATGAGCCTTGAAAATAGTGTTATCTATGAAGCTGGTAGTTCTGTATTATTTCTTCATGGAAAAAAAAAAAGTGCTACCAGGACTTAGCAATATATGCACGTAAGTGTAAAGCCAAGGAAAGGTATTGATGGTCATGTATGTGCCTTAAGTGTCTTTATGAAAGCAGTGTGAGAGCCACGTGTTTGCACACAGTACATCACAACAGCATGCGGAAGAGCAATGCGTCCTCACTTATTTTGAAGGCACAGTTTTATGTCTTGGGAGGCTGGCTCCAGTACCCTGAAATTTAAGATGTAACTACAGGCACGGGTTACAGCTTGTTCCTTTATAAACCCTATCTTTGTTGCTTGTCAGGCCTGGACGGCTGTGAGGGGGAAAGTGGCAGGAGACCCGCACCACCCCCCCACTCCACCTCATGAAGAACTTTTCTGAGTAACCACTGCAAACAGAGAAGGATCATTGATGAAAACCAAAGGGGTGGGTGGTATCTCCCACCCACAGATCAGCCATGCTGGTTTCCAGGGCCAGCTCATCACCCAGCCAGGAGTCAAGCTGTGTGAGTTTGATCAACTGAACTTGAATCAAGGCAAACAATAGGCATATCTTTCCTCCACTTCCTACAGTCCCCTTCCTCGTTATTCAGAATATCCCAAATAAGGCAAAAGCAACTATATATATTTTTTATATATATAAATATATATATTTTAAGTTCCACAGAGATTCTGAGGCACAGCAAATGTCAAGAACATAATTGATCTGAAATTATGCCACCACAGAAAAACTTAAATTTGTGGGGCTCCCAGGTGGCTCAGTCAGTTACATGGCCAACTCTTGATCTCGGCTCAGGTCATGATCTCACAGTCGTGAGTTCCAGCACCACATCGGGCTCTGTGCTGCCTGGGATTCTCTGTCTCTGTCTCTCTCTCTCAAAATAAATAAACATTTAAAAAAGTAAAATAAAATAATAAAAAATAAAACCTGTGCTAGGTTATTAAAAAAGAAAGAAAGAAAAACTTAAATTTATGAAATGTGTGGAAAGGACAACCTATCATCTCTATTCATTTTCAGCATCTAGGCCAAGCTCGTTCCCTTGAAGGAAAACGAAATGACCAATCCCCACTTTTTTATTTTTGGTTTGTAAGAGGGGCTGTTAGCGTTAATTGCAAGTTAAGCACATAATTACATGGTATGCATATTTTTAAAATTAGGGCTCATTTACCACAACATAATTTAATTATCATTTATCTAAAAGTACATTGCAGGTTTTGAAGTGTCTTTGCACTGTGTGTTAACGGCCACAACTGAGGGACATCATAAAGCCACTTCCAGGGATGGAGATGTCCTTGGACCGGTGTTTCCTCTGTGGGGACAAATGGTGGGTTTGAAGCTCTTTCCTACATCACGCTGACAGAATCATCAGTTACTAAGTACTTATTGACACCAATGAGATGTGTAGGCTGGGTTTCAAGTTCTTCTCCGTCGTGAGAAGAAACAAGGGATGGGTTACTAAAGCTCACGTGGATGTTGTAGGAGGACACGTGGTGTCCTACCCTTCCAAGTAAGGGAAGACAGAAAACCAGCTGCAGCCTCACAGGCAGGCGTCACAGAGAAGGCGACAGGGGGCATTGTTACAGCCAGGACTGGGCAGAAGCTCCTTTCCTCTGACACTAGGTCTGGAAACCCGACAGCAGCTCTGATAGCCTCCCAAGTTCAATACTCAGCTCTTCTGTGTCTGCTTCTCTACCAGGTTGCACTTCCTTTTCTGTTTTTTTAATATATGTTTTAAGTTTATTTATTCTGAGAGAGAAAGGGCGAGAGAGAGGGAGAGGAAGAGAGAGAATCCCAAGCAGGCTCTGTGCTGATGGCACAGAGCCCAACGTAGGGCTCCATCTCACGATCATGAGATCATGACCTGAACCAAAATCAAGAGTTGGGATGCTTAACTGACTGAGACACCCAAGTACCCAGGACCTTCTCTCCTACTACCAGCTCATGGTTTCTGCTGCTGTGACAGGCTACCTTTCCACTTCAGAGCTTCTGTTTACCCAGACTTTCTAGTATGTAATGGCCTCTGCTTCCTGCCTTCTTGTTGTGTCTTTTGCTTCAGCCCACCCTACTGTTTGCTGATGCTGTCTGTGTGTCTGCCATTTAAAAACTCCAAGAAAAAGACTGGGGTCAGCAGTCATGATCCCTTGTTATGCAGCTCCATTGGGCATGTATTGCAAGGAGGATCACCATAAGGGCCATAGCCTGCCTACAGAAAGCTGTCTTTGGATCAAGCACTGGTGCCTTACCCAACTGGCTTCAACCAGGAAAGTCAAGTCATGGGATATACAGCATGACAAGCCATGCATAAAAAAGCCCTTAGAGAAAGGAAACTGAGCATGGCAGGCACCGTGGGGCTTCTCCAAGAGCACCATGGCCTTTCTAGAAAAAGCACCCCATACCGGCACCCCTGCTAGCTGAACCCCAGACCTGGCCCCCTTTCTGCCCCAGCTCCCATGTGCCCTGTGCACAGAACCTGGGGTTCAGCCTCTCTTTTCCATAAATGGGATCACCTGTGTCTTCTTTCCCCATCAAGGTGGACTCTGGAATAGGAAGCAGCTCTCTATACTCTCACCTGAAATAACTCATGGGTTTTCTGTTTTAAATGTTTTCTTGCAAAATACTGTGGTTTGAGTATGGGCTAACTAGAATGTCAAACATTGGGGAGGTTCTAAATGTCCAAAGCATTCCATGAGTAACTTTATCTTGAAATGTAAGAATTTTTTGACAGAAAATATGTCCACATCTTAATCTCCAGAACCTGTGAATATTACCCATTATGGCAAAAGAATGATTATTAACTTCTGTGCTGTGATTGGTTAAGGATCTGGGAGGGAGGGGCTTATCTTGGATCCCCAGTGTCCTTGTCTGGGGAAGGCAGCAGGAGACCAGGCAGACACGCAGAGCAGACAGAGCTCAGAGCGCGACCACAGAGATGGAGATTGGAGTGAGGCAGCCCCAAGCCAAGGCCTGCGGCAGCTTCCACACACTGCAAGAGGCAGGGAAGGATGCTGTCCTGGAGCCTCTGGAGGGACTGCCTCCCTGCCTGCCTTACTTCCCGATTTCTAGCCTCCAGGACTGTGAAAGAATAAATTCTTCTTGCTTTAAACTACCCAATTTATGGTAATCTTTATAGAAGCCCTAGGAAATTAATACATACATTACCATAAATGTTCCATGGAAGTCTCCAAAATTCTTATCTTGAGAATCAGCCTATCTGATGCTTTTTTTTTTTTTTTGGGGGGGGGGGGGGGCACACTAGAGTGGATTTCGGCCTGAGGCCGGTTCAGGATTGCCCTGTGGCAAGCTCTCCCGAGGAGGCCACACTGCAGGCTCCATGGGAGTGAAACTGTACTGAACATTACGATGCTTCCTACTATTTGCTGAATGGATGAATGAGTTCTCTGGCTTCCTCCTCATCGTTTTTTGTCTGGTTCTATGCACCCAAATGACCCCTCTGGCCCCAGATCACATTGCACTTTAAAGCTGCAGCTTTTCTGCTCTCCCTCCCCACCCCCCGCCCTCCATCCTGGCCCCGTCCCCGGCCTTTTACAGCTCTTTCCACTGTTCTTCCTTCCACCACCTACATACACACTCCGGATGAGAAAGGCAGTCAGCCCTCCCTTTTGTTCCCTTTACACTAAGCAAACTGTTGTTTCTGAAATAAACCCCATCACAGCTTCTTTCCATTTTTATTCTCCATTTCTGCATCTCTAAAACTTAATCAAACTGCTTCCTGACAGAACTTTCTTCTCCTCTTTGGAACTCTCCTGCCACCTTATCCCTTTCCTGTATCATTTATTTCTCTCTTGAAAACCAGCTTTTTATGTGAATACCATCCCTTCTGCCAGACTTAAGACTGTCCTACCATCAAGTTCATCGTTCTCTAAATGTGCACTACGGCACAGCTGACAGTGTGGGAACCTAACAAATACCAGATCACTGAATAGGTAGAAAATGGGGGTAAATGGCGAGTTTCAACAAGAGTAGAGAAATTTTGTGATAAAATCCTTAACGTGCTAGGAAGCTAATAAGGTAAATAAAATTGTTTTGAAACAACATTGAAGGCCCAGTAGAAATGGTAGTAGGCTGGTCTGAATTTGTCTGGGAAAGGTCAGAATGTTTAGATGCATCTATACTTGACTTCTTAGTTTTTTTTTTTTTTTTTTTTTTTTTTTCTATTGCTCTGTTAACAAGTTGCCAGAAACTTAGGAGCTTAAAACAACATACAATTATCATCTCACAGTTTCTATACGTCAGGAGTCCAAACATGGCTTAGCTGGGTCTTTTGCTATAGGGCCTCTTACAGGATGCAGTGACTATGTCAGCCAGGGTCGGGGCCTTATTTGAAGGGTTGAGTGGGGAAGGACCCCCTCCTAAGTTCACATGGCCATTGACAGGATTTAGATCTTCCAGGGCTGTTGGACCGAGGGCTTCAGTTTCTACATGGCTCTTGGCCAGAGGACACCCCCTCAGTTCTTGCCATGTGGGCCTCCCCAATATAACTACTTGCCTTATCAAAGCCAGCAAGGGAAGTTGGCTTCTAGCAAAACAGAAGCCCAGTCATAGAAGTGACATCTCATCAGCTTTGCCATATATTTCAGTTAGAAGCAAGCCAGTGGGCCAGCCTATACTCAAACAAAGGTGTGAATACCAGGAAGCTGGGATCATGGAAAACACATCTTAGAATTGTCTACCACATCTGGTAACTACCATAGGCATTCTTATGTATTTCTAAGTATTTTGAATGAGTCATATTCCAAAAATTTATTTCTTGTTCAGTTGGAATATAGAATTTAATATGATTTTCTTATATAATGTAATTAGATTCCTGGACTTAAACCACTGGGTAAGGGCTATCTTACCCAGAATATACCCAGGTATCAGGCTAACCAAATTAAGCAACATTTATCTTATTTATTATAAAAAATTTTTGTAATAGATTAAATCTACTTTAAGTATATTTATCAACATTTATTATAATAACACCCATTGTCATTCTATGAGAATATGCTTTCCAAATGTCAAGTTGAGACTCTGGGACAAATTCTCTGGTGAACAGATCTTCAACAAAGCCATGTAGGGAAGTTACGAGTTCTGGACTTTTGCCATCAGGAGCTCATTAACTATTTCACACTAAGTATATGAACAGATTATCCCCAAGCAAAATATTTATCCACAAGTTGATGTTTATCAAAGATGCATTTACTGTGCTCGGTTCGGCAGCACATATACAAAGATGCATTTACTGTGTCGTTATTCTAAGAAGTCCTCGATATTTGCATTGAAAATCTAAATGTTTCAACAGGGAGAGTAAATCATTTTCAAAATCCTTCATAATGTGTGATTCCAGGAACCATTTCAAATCATTTTTAAATTCTTAAGACTAAACAAAACTTCCACTGCAGCAATACCGAATCCCCTGTGCTAAAAAGTTCCTGGTCCTGGTTTGTTTACGCTAAATCTCCTGGGTTAGTAATGATGCCACCCCCTCTCCTCTCCCTACAGCTCAATGTGGAAGAATCTCCCTGGTAGGCTAGCAGAAGAAATTCTTTTGAATTTTTAGATTCATCAAAGACAGGCCCTTTTCCTTTTTGAAGTCTTCCCTTGCTTCCTAGCCATTGGGGAGTGCTTTGAACTCAGCTCCCACTGCCCCTGTTTCCTCTTCAAAGGCTTCTTCCCTTCCGTGCAGGGAGAAACTGCCTTTTGAAAGTGGTGGGTTCCTGCCTCACATGGGTCCGTTGCAGTGAGCAGCAATAAACAACAACAATAACAAGCAGCAGTAGTAGGCCTTGGTCATTACAGAGAGATCTGGAGAAAATGTGGAAATCAAAGGAAAATTACTTTGCAATGTTACTTGGAAGAGAGGGTGTTAACTTGCCTTATTCTCAGTTGTGTGGCAGCTTCGGTAACTTACATGAAGCAGGGAGCGACACCTAAAGTGGCCCATCCGTAGGTGGAAATTTTGGACCAGGCGGACATCCTGGAGACATTATACATGGGAAAGTCCAAGCTTAAAACAGCTTATTTAAGTGGGAATCTTCCCCAGGCACCTTAACAGTTAGACCGTGTCATGAGGCAAAGTCCTAGCCATCCTGGTGATGTGCCTGTGTGTTTGTTTCATCTGTAAACACAACCTGAAGCTGAAAATTCCTGAGGATTTTTCTTTTTCTTAGATATTGACTTGTAGACTCATAGACTAGTTATGGATTGATTTAGTTGAGCTTTTTTTTTCCCCCAAATTAAGTCACTGACTTAGATATGTAGCAATTTTAGCTATAATGAAGTATATTTTTATTTTCTAAGGAAGATGCTAACAGACTTAGGATACCTATAAGGCAATTAAAAGTAGGGCCTTCCCAGTCTAGAAGTCTCTGATTCTGTGATCTCAAGTAAACTATCAGGTACAAGCATTAGCCACTGATCAGGTATAGAACAACAGTGGTCTACAGTTAGCAACATCAATCAGACCACACTTTCTTTTATATATAATAATGGTTTTTTCAGTCATGAGTATATTAATTTTCTGGGGCTGCCATAACAAAATAGCACAGACTGGGTGGCTTGAACAACAAAAATTTATTACTCACAGCTCTGGAGGCTAGATGTCCAAGATCAAGGTGTCAGCAAGGTCGTTTTCTCCTGAGGCCTCTCTCCTTGGCTTGCAGATGGCCATCTTCTGACTGTGTCCTCACATGGCCTTTCTCTTTGTGAGCATGCCCTTGGTGTCTCTTCCTCTACTTGTAAAGACACTAGTCCTACTGGATTAGGACCCCACCTTATGATCTCATTTAATCTCAGCTACTTATTTCAAGGTGCTGTCTTTAAATAGTCACGTTCAACATGTGAATTTAGGGGAGAACAATTCAGTACATACCATAAGGTTACCAACAATACCCATGGATGGATTGGAGGTCACAACCCATTTGTGAAAATGTGTGTGTGTGTGTGTGTGTGTGTGTTTCTGGAGAGAGAGTTCATGCCTTTCATGCGAATTTCAAAGAATGCTAATATAGAGGACACACTTTTATACCAAGTTTTCTAATTTTTCGAGGTGTGATGACATATGCTAATCCTTCATACAGACTATGAGTCTATGAACTCCATTGATCCATCCTCTCTACATTTTGAGATACTTTGTTTGACTACAAATCACCATTCTCTCTAAAGATTAGGGAATCATTGGAAGACACAGTTTTTTATCCTGCTAAGATGATTAACATGATAATGTTGTATTTTTCATTACCGTATAGTTTTAGAGTCCCTTGCTTTGGAAATGGTGGTTTATGTGATTAAGAAAGATACAGTTTTATAAATCAAATAAATGCCTGAGATAGGTAAGAAGAATAGCAACTAAAAAGCAATTATGAAAATAGGACATAGTAATAGTTTTGTAGGAAGAAAGAAAGAAAGAAAGAAAGAAAGTTAGTTGAGCTTCCCAATTTTAGGCAGTGTTGTTTATACCTCTATAATGTACAGAGGAATGCATTGAAAACAAATGGTGGGGAGATAGGCCCTCTGGTAAAAACTAAAGAAATTAGAATTTTTTAAATGGACAATAGAGGGGAACTGATACTCGAAAAATTACCCCTACCCTTTCTCCATGTCTTCTAGGTGTGTACCTTTATATGGGTCCTCTTATATGCTCTTCTCTGGGGCTACTATTTTTATTGCATATTTGTGCCTTTGGCTTTTTTAAACTAAACTTTAGATTTTCATTGGCCATTAATAAATTTGATTTTAGTATATTTAGACATTTTTCTTGACCAACAATTTCCAAAATGTTTGGTTTTTTTTTTAGTTATGGATCTATTAAATCCAGACAAAATCTTTCATGGATGTCGAGTGAATAAACCTGGAAGCTATAGTTGAAATAGGGTCAGAAAGCGTTCTGCTGAGAAAAACAAAACAAAACATTATCAATATGGTATTTCCCTAATCCAAAGAATATTCTCTATGGAATTCCCAGGTCTATCAGTAGTTCTTAGAATATACTGCTTTCTTTGTTTAGCACTGTCTATGTATTGAGATATCAGAAGAGAAAAAGAAAATCATGTTCCAAGTTTTTTTGGTTTTTGATAAAGGTATTTTTTAAAAATATTTATTTCCTCTGACTGCAGCCTCTTGTTAACATGTCAGTAGTGGATGGGAAAATGAAGACAATGCTCACTTCCTTTTCCTCATTTTAGGACAATGATGGCAGGAGGGGACTGGAAATCTTAAATCATCTAATTGGCTTTGGAAATATTTTCAACCCTTTGGTCTCATTTGCCCCCATAGCATGCAGCTGGAGTCACAGAACCTAAATATTTAAGACAACCTATGACTTTCTGGCGAACGGCTATTTTAGAAAGAATCATTTTAAAGCCACCATGTCATTTTTGCTGGTCACTGTGTCAGTTCCAAAGACAGCTGGCAGCTCACTGCCTTGATCCAGACCTGATAGCTTTTACAGAGTGTTCCAACATCCTGGGGTCCCAGCCATTTTGCCCCTTCTCAATAGCACTGGAGTGACTAAAATAAAGTTTGAAATGTAACTGTGTACTATTTGGAGAAAATTTGAAGAATATCTTCAGGTAGCATAACTTTGTTAAAGAAAAAAAAAACCAACACTTTATTCACTGACCTCTGCAAAGAATTGAGGAACTCCTTCAAAAACAAAATTAAACTTCTGAATTAGTACAAATGCATTACTGAGAGTCTTTGGGGTTTTCAGTGGAAACATATAACTGAGTTTCTGCATGCATGTATGGGTTAAACTATTAGAGTTAAGCATTTATATTTTTATAAAAGTTATGCCTGCTTTTTTAGTTTTTGGTTTAGTTTGGTTTGGTTCTCACAACATTTTGGCTCTAACTGGCTCCGCAAAGAACTAAAATTGCGATGTTTTGTGTAATTTGCCCCAGGTCATGCAGAGTTTGTGTCAAAGCCAAGTTGAGATTGTTTCTTTCAAGCCAGGCTTTTTTAATCTGTTGCGTTAACTAGCCAATACATCATCCTATGTTTCTTGGGTTGTCTGGTAGGTTCTCACTACTGTACTAAGGGATGTGGAGACAAACATATAAATCATGGTCCCTCTCCTCACACATATGCACTCTGTCTTGACTCTATGAGCTCAATCTGTCCAACAGGTCAGGATAGCCATTTCATGAGCTCTAAATCTTTTTTTTTTTTTAATGTTTATTTAGTTTTGAGACAGCACAAATGGGGGAGGGGCAACGAGGGGGGACAGAGGATCGGAAGCAGGCTCTGTGCTGACAGCAGAGCCCAATGTGGGGCTTGAACTCATGAGCCACGAAATCATGACCTGAGTCAAAGTCAGATGCTCAACCAACTGAGCCACCCAGGCTCCCCCACGAGCTCTAATTCTTGCTTGCGTCCAATAATGTCTGTGGAAGACAGAGACTTAGTTCCGAATGGACGTACTTTGGTGAGAGGTTGAGTTCCCCTCACCGTTCCTCACATCCTGCCAGGCCTCAAGGTGAAGCATATCCAAATGCAGCTGGTGGTACTTTTTCTTTTGGGATTTTGAAAATTTTAAAAAGGATGGAAAGGAAAAGAAACTAATACCTGTTGAATGCCTGTTTATGCCCAGCTGTGGGCTTATATAATTTGATCCTCATGACAACCCCGTGTAAATATTATTATCCCCATTTAACAGATGAGGAAACTGAGAACCAGAAAAGCCAAATAAGTGTCCTCCAACTTAATCGCTCATGTAAGCAATATTTGAATCTAGGTTTCTCCAAAGACAAAGGCCAGACGCTTCCTACTAGACAACCTTTTCTATCCAAATGCTAGAGAGCGCAAGCCCGCACTTCCCTCATCAACGAAATAAAGACAAAAGTCTTCCATGTTGTTTAATCTATCATAAAATGGGAGAGTATTGAACATGCTGAACAAATTCAAAGGAGCTTGTGCTCATTCAGCCTCTTCATGAATTGTGAACAACCAACTTGACGTTATGACTCAAATCATCAACGGAATTAATGTCTGCACTGACTCAGCAATGCTGAATTACATGTCGTCCCAGTGCAGATTTCTTCTTAATTGTTGCTAACATTAAAGAGAGTAATATTTTCTGTTCTCACCCACACCCTTTTTGCAAAACTCAGAAAACTTTTGCTTAAAGATTTTTCTTCTCTCACATGCTTCTTACCCAGCAGCCTCTGCCAGCTAATGAAGGTATTTCATGGATTTAATTGGCAGAGAAAATCAGAGGGACATGTGAATCGAATGGAGAAAGAAATCAGTAGGAGGAATGGCATAGCTGAGGCAAACGGCCACTTTGGAGATTATAAATGAAAGCTTAAATTGAAAACAACTTGAGGAACAATTAAGAAAAGGTCTTAAATTCTAGGCCCAAGAGTTTAGATTGGATAATATTGGCTAGTGGGATCGACTGTGCTGTTGCCTTCTGTCTCCATCAACTACTGGTGTGGGTTTTACCAAGGCCTCTGTTGACCTACATTTGCCAGAACATCAATAGACATTTTTCAGCCTTCTCAGTAGCATTAAATGTTATTGACTGTTCTCTCCTTGTATCTTCCTTCTCTTGGTTCCTTAATACAACATTTTCTGGCTATCCTTTCATCTCTCTGACTACTCCCTCTACTGTGCATTACAGGCTCATTTTCTGCCATCCAGCACAGAACATGGAGTTCTCCAAGGCTTGTTCTTAAGCCCTCTTCTGATCTTAATATATACTTTTCTCCTAAAGTCAGATTATCTACACTCAAGGCTTCATTTACCATGTATCTGAAGATTCTTTCCAAGCTGCAGACCTACATGTACTTGATCATCACAAAGCTTCTTCATGTCTAACATGCTCATAGCCAAAGTCAGGAATGTGCCCCCCCATGCCCCCTCCAAACAAACAAACAAACAAACAAACAAACAAACCCTGGTCTGTTCCCAGTGTTTTCTATCCAGTTTTACCAAACAGAAATCCAAAGGGAAGTCAGAATGATTTTCAATGTCTTATTTGAGCACTTGTTTGGATAATGGTTAGGGAATACTAGAAGAACAATAACGTGAAATGATGACTGGTGATGAATTTAGTTTTGAACTCACTGCATGTAAACTACCTAAAGCTTTCAGTACAGTAAGATTTGGATAGTAACCGGGAGGCCAACTAAACAATTTCTGTAGAGTATATGGGCCAAAGTTGTATTGGAGAAAGGGGTAAATGAAGACAGTGAGGGTCTTCTACTCTTAAAGACATCCCTCCCCACCTCACTACATCAAGTCAATATACATAGTTGTACTCAGTGTTTATTAAATAGTTGGAATTTACTTCTATCCTCTGATTGTCTTTAAAAGCCAGTAGACTTCATCCATTCGTTCATTCATTCATGGTCATATTTTCCCTGCATGAGCCAGTTAAGGTCATTCTATTCCAAGTTGACTTAAAAACCTTTGGGGTACTGTGGTCACAAGGAAGAATCAAGGAGATTGCAGCTGGAATAATAAAATGATGATAACCCAAACACTTTTTGAGCACTTACTCTGTGCCATATACTATGATGAATGCTTTATATACACTGTCTGATTTATTCCTGTACACCATGAGGTAGTTACTATATGTAACCCCATTTTATGGATGTACGAACTGAGGCTTAAATCAGCTGACTGTCTTCCCCAAAGCTTGTAAGTACAAAGCTAAAATTCCACCCAAATCTAACTCGAGAGCCCTTCCCTTAACCAGCGTGCTTCTGATCTCACACGTGCAAAAGCTCCCTATTCATTATCAGTATATTTTGCATCAAGAAAGCCCACGGTTGGCCTCATTCTTCCCTTTGCTCATTAAAATTAGCAAACAAAATAAGCATGGCTTTCTCTTTATCTGCAGAGAAAGGGGAGAAACTTAAAAATGAGAGTCCCAGAGTTTCAAACACAAGCAAAGAGCCTGAGGATGACCTGGGAACCTCACTGTAATCCATGCACAGCTGATGTTCCAGAGGACTGGGGAAGGAAGAAGGAAAGCATTGGTTGCTCTTCAATGTCGGTTCCTTGCAACCCCTGCAAAGCTGGATTGGTGTGTGGCGTGTGAATATTGGTGGCCTTGACCTAAGCAGGAAGGTTTCCCCTGAAACGTATCTGTGGTTAAATGTCAGAATCTATGGGGGCGAGGGATATAAAGCTATTACAAAAACACATAGAAATTATAAGACTTACCTTGCTTCCACATAAAAGTGCTTTAAAGGCTTGAGACTGAAGTTTTTCAACACACCTAGAGAAACAGAATCACCTCTAAACTAACCTTACATTTTTTTGAGTTCATAAAAATGAAAGGTTAAAGGAAACCTCATTAACTTAGAGTTATCATTGCCTCAGGAAAAGAAAAGAAATCTAGTTAAGGACACCTCCAATGAGAGCAATGAGCTAAGCAAACACCTCTAACCTTGGAATGACTTAAGGAACTTCTTGAAGGTCTTTTCCTTCCTTGATGTTAGTGCATTAAATTTAAATTGCCTGGTAATCCTTGGACTCTGGGAAAAGCAAATGGTTAGTTTATGGTCAATTTCTCTCAATGATTATCTTTCAGCAAACATGTGAGTTATGAGAGAGAGAGAGAAAGTATCTAACCTATTCCACTGTCGAAGAAGAGAATTGGATGGCACATTCAAGGCGCTGCTGCTAAGAGGCTTTGCACAATTGCTGCAGCCCAGCCATGGATGTTGCAGTGAAATAAATAACAGGAGGCAGTCTGAGAATTTGCAAGAGGAAGTGTTTTCATAATATAGCTTAGCGAGAAACATCTCTATATTAAATCTCCTTGCAAATTTGAACTGTACCAGGGGAAGGTAAATGGGTTTATATAATCCAAGTAGCATAGGAAATATTGAATACTTCATGTTAAGACAGGGTGACATCATTGCCCAGATACTTTTTCTCTAGGAAATTGAAGGCTCCATGCACAAGTGAGAGGTAGGAAGAATTATTTACTGTGGGAAAAACTCTAACATACTCACAGGTCTGCCTGATGTTTATGGTGCCACTGAAAAACAAGAACTACCCTATTTTAACTCGTTGTATTTCAAGCTGCAAATTAAAGAGGGAAGCAGAGGTAGGGAAAATAAGGAAATTCTGGGAAGCCATGGCCTTCAACTGAAGGAAACTGCCGCCAGAAATCCCACTAACTTTCTACTTGATCATATATGGATTTTACGAAGTAGAAATTCTGAAGGTTTCCAGAATGAAGGAAGGGATTTTACACAGGATTAGAAAAAGATGGAGTCAGCCAACATACATCAAACAGAACTAAAAATTGAAGACTTGTTTTTTTTTAAAAAAGGTTTATAATCTAGCAGGTGGAAGATCTTAGAAAGACATAGAACAATTATACTTTCCCCTAGAGTTCCCCAGAGGGCCAGAGACAGAAAATCATTAGGGGACCCCACACGAAAATCATACAGTTCACACATTTCTGCCTAAATTTTGTCGATTTTTCAGAAATTTTCAACGTGTATTACTATTGCAATCCTTTATCATTTTCTCCCCTTTGCATTTCTCCGCAAACAAATCTGATTAACCTGAAATATACATAAGATTACCAGTGGAGATAAGCAGAAAGTAAACCAGTTGATAGAGGAAAGTCATAAGGAATGTGTTGTTAGGGTACTTATGTCCCAAAGGACTGACTTGAAAACTTGAAACCGAAAACACCAAGATTTCTGGACATGATGGTGGACAAGGAAAATCAGATTAGTACCTTACCTCCGCTCAGGCCAACTGTCTCTGACTTTACTGTCTGTAAGTCACATGGCCGTGCCCTGGCACTACTTATGGTGACCAAGCATTTTTAAATGTCCTCGAGCAAAGCTACTGTGATCCAATATTCAGCTGTACAACTTTCACTTGATAGCACTTCCTTTTCATTTTCTACATCCAGATGTTTTACCTGGTTTTCTTCCTTTTCTCTCACTGACTTAAGTTTCTCCCTCCTCCTCTCTCCATTTTATTTGCATATCTGGAACTTACTCATTTGCCCTTTTTTCTGCTCATCTTCTCAACTTACATTATAAGCTGAGCTCTGTTACTTCATATTTCTGTGTTTTCTTGAAGACATTCGAGTATTTTCCTATACATAGACAATAGTTTCTTTAGTGCATTCTTTAAAATTGTTCTTGGGGCGCCTGGGTGGCTCAGTCGGTTAAGCGTCCGACTTCAGCTCAGGTCACGATCTCGCGGTCCGTGAGTTCGAGCGCTGCGTCGGGCTCTGGGCTGATGGCTCAGAGCCTGGAGCCTGCTTCCAATTCTGTCTCTCCCTCTCTCTCTGCCCCTCCCCCGTTCATGCTCTGTCTCTCTGTCTCAAAAATAAATAAAACGTTAAAAAAAATTTTTTTTTAAATAAAAAATAAAATTGTTCTTGAATTTACCTTGAATAATAAAGTAATACATACAAATTAAAGAGCATTTGAAAAATATAAAAATGTAGAAACAAGAAAGATGGTCACTCATGGTCCTTTAGACAAAGGAAATCATTGTTGACATTCTCATGTCTTCTTTTTAGGAACAAAAAACAAGACTTTTAAAACTACATATGATAGAGTAAGTAGTCTTTGATGTTCTTTGATGTCTAAATATGATAATATAAATATTTTTCTTAACATCTGTTAATGGCTATGTAATATTCTGTTGAGTGGATATATCTTAGTTTAAAAACTGTTTCTTCCTTATAGATCATTAAGATAATTTTAAATTATTTTGCTGTTGTAAATAGTGTTAGGAAAAATACCCTTGTTTATTAAGCTGAGGAAGGGTATGTTTTTGTCTTGTATGTGGTTGTTTTTTAGGCTGATTATTATTTCTTTAGCATAGACCCAGAAGTTCAATTACAGTATTTGAGAAAGGGTTCAGGACCCTTGATGAGAGGCTCAACTTCCTTCCAAGACAGCAGTTGCCGTGTATTCTTTGTCCAGCATTCAGGAGTATGCAGTTTTCACCTCCTTCTTGCAATATTGAGTATTCTTATTTTAAAAGAAAGACTTGCTAAATTAACATGTGAAAATAGTTTTTCACTTGAATGTAACTGCTTATTAGTCAGGGTGCATGTAGTTCCGTGAATTTGTTGATTATTATCCCTTACTCATTTGGTCTCTCACCCCTTGTCTACCTTTCGATTACCTTGTGCCCCACACTGCCAACTTCCTGCACTTTTCTTCATTCCCTTCTGCTAGCTTTTCCTCCCCCCACCGCAAAGTTAGTTTTAAAATTCTTTTTTGTCTCATATCCAGTAACTTGAGGGGCAATGGGACCCAAATTGCATTTTAAGATCATTTTTATGAGTCGTTCTCAGCAGGCATCTTCAAGGCCCCAAGTTCTTTTTTTGTCCCCCACTGTGAAAAACTGATTGGCAGCTGGTGACAGGCAGGGCACTGGCGCTTGGCACTCACTGGAAGCCCCGCAGGAGGTGCCCAGAGCCGTGGCGGAGGAAGTGTGGCCAAGCCAGCACAAGGTGGGGGACCAGATGTCGCCCGATTATGTTCCATTGAAATCCAAACAAAGCCCCAGATTCAGGATCATTTCCTTGAGACTCCCCAGTTGGAAACTGGCGCCCATCCAGCATCTCACAACAGCTGGTCTCCCCATGCTAGGATTTATGTGTCTTGCAGAAGACTTTACCTGTGTGTTATTGATTGGTTTCTGTAAAGCATTCAAACAAGATCTTGAAGACCCAAAGCATACTGCTCTCTGCTGAACACAAAAAGAGACCGTATATCACTGAAACGCCAGCCGTCTTATTACAGTCTTGGGAACTCTGAGAAGGATGCATTTTCCTTGTTATTTACGCCGCCCATGTTAACCCTGAGGCTGTATACTGACATTTGCAGCTTTGCAGGGACAATGCTCCACTCTTGTTAGGAGACTAAGCCCACCCTATGGAAATAAATTACATTACAAAATAAGCTTTTGGGGACACCAGCAGATGAGAAATCACGCTCATGTTTCTCATCATCCAGTTCATGTTGAGAAGTCAAGAGAGTCTTTTCCAAAAGCTCGTTACTTGTTATCGCCCAGGTCATTTGCATTTATGCCTTCCACTTTCCTCTGAAGCGAGGTGAACTGTACGCTTGGCCGTTCCGTTTTCTGAATATCAAGGAGGAAAACAAAACAAACAAACAAAAACCAACCCCCCCCCCCCCACACACACACACACACAAAGGATATTGTGTTTGGTTGTGCTGAGCAGCAGAGGAAGGTTTTAATTTTAAAACAAAACAAGCACTTCTAAGAAAAACTAAATATTGTGAAAGCACATCAATTCATATCATATTTAGCTAACTATGTGTTCCTGCCCTAAATCCAGGAACTATAGTTTATGCATTGGCTTTGTAACTGGCTGCTCTTGCTGTCTCAATCACCTGATGAGGTCGCCGTGACCGCTCTCCTCGTTCTCCCTTTCTCTCTCCCTCTCTCCCTCTCCCGCTCCCTCTGGCTGCCTGGCGGTCCTCAGCCCAGATTCTCAGACCTCACAGTGAGATTTTGGAGCAAACCCTCTCCATTAGAAACAAACAAAATAAATTGTTTCCATTCCCCTAAGGAATGTGCTAAAGCCCTTTTTCCTCTTTAACATGGATGCAATTTAAGTTTGGCAAGAGCTGAACACAATATACCTCACTGGAAGGAGAGAGCTTTGTGAGAGAGACCCTTATAGAAAGACTGGCTCATCCTCCCTGTGAACTTAACATGACAGAAAGGGACCCAGTCATGCCTTCAGCATCCACAGTGTTTCTGCAGAACACTCACCAATCCCTCCATTGCACAAGAATGTATAAAGCACCTACTATCTGAAGATCCTTTGTGCACGTTCCTTCCTCGCTGTCCCTGCAAGGTGTGAAGTCAGTGCATCTAACGATATGCATTTCATTTGCTTAATCTCTAGCCCTTTCCACACCAGCAGCGACCAGATATCATTCAGTGACATTTCTCTTCATTACTCACTTAGAATCCTTCTTATCTGTAATGCTCCATAGAAGATGAATTAAAAGGAATTAAGGATAAGACTGTGGCCCGTTCCCTGCAGGTATTAAATGGAAATCACCTGAGATGATCTGTCCAGAATCGATCAAAGACAGTAATGTGATCAAGGGCCAACTTAGGCAGACCCAGAGAGTGTGCACATGACTCAGAAAAGCAACCCTGGCCTTTGCCTGTCTCTCCTTCCCTTTCCTGTACATCATCAACTTTTGTAAAAAATCAACTGCTCGTGCATCTGCCGGATTCCAACATCTTTGCTCAAATACTGGAAACCATCATGTTTCTTCTGGACTGAAACAATCAGACCCAAATCAGTGAGGCCCGGAGGAAAGGTTCTTCCGAGGCCACATTGGAGAAGGATTTATTTGAGTTTCCTTAAATGTAGGATGCTAGATATTCCTTATGCACCCTTGCTTTCCCTACTAATCTTTTATTTATTGGTCATATTCACAAATTTAGCAAAACAGTTATTGAATCAATTTACATTTTTGGTGTCTTCCACTTCCCTAACCCCTAAGGTGCCCATCCTTGTAGAGCATAGCACATAGCTTTGTTATTACCCTTAGCTCACTTTAGTCCTAGCCCCAGCATTCTGGAACTGGCTGCTATATCTAGTTCACACACCCATAATGCTCCTCATTTCATGCCATCGAATAGTCTTTCTCCCATCCTTTCTCTCACATCCTCTCTGCTTCTGAGAGTCAGAAGATTCTCAGGTCTTCAAGTGAACTCCGACCTCATCCTGCTTCCTTCCTTAGTGGCTCCCATAAAGCTTTGATTCATGACTATCAGAGCAAGAGGAATACTGAGCCAGGGAGATACATTGGCTGGAGCAATGGGTTGACCTAAACACAAAAGCTGATTAACAGCCCTTGGAGGTCCAAAAGCCACTAGTGAGGAGGACTCTCAGTGAAGAGACACAAATTCCATTCATCACTATTTACACTGGGGCTTTTTCTATTTACCCTAGATATCTGCACAATGGGGACCTGACTCCTAAGGGGTCAACAAAAATAGGTGTGGAGAACAATGCACGAGCTGTGTTTAAACCTACAAAAATGCATCTCTACCCTTGATTAGGCTGCAGAGGCTAATGAAAATGTTAGGTTTCTTTGATTTGGCTGAACTCTGTGAGCTGTGTAGTAATACTGTTGATCTCATACTGACCCGAATCTGGCCCAAATGTGTGTCTTTGATTAATTATATTAAAATGGGGAGGATTGAGTTGATATATATGGTTTGGGAAATAAAGTTGTTTAAAATATTGGTCTGTGGGTGCAAATAACAAAGCATAGGCCATAAGGAAAAATAAAACCAAAGGTCATTTGTTAAGATATAAATCTAGAGCCTGAAGCGTATTTCTTCCTCCAGAAACCTCTCCCATATGCACTGTCTCACAAGAGAATACATTGTCTGCATGACGGGCATGTTTCCTAGAATCCCAAATCCATGATCACCAAAACTAGATGGTCTAGCCTATGCCTGATTCAGCTGAGTAAATCTAGCATATGCCTTTTTCAACTGAAGAAATTGTTGAATAGCTACAAATTGATAGCAAGTTATAAAGAGCATTAGGTGCCAACTGCGCCCTGGTTAATAAGAACCCAGTTACACGTCACGGAGGCTTATTGGTCATGCCTGAGACCATTTATACAATTACAGTAGCAGACTTTATAACCCCCAAATGAAGTGGTCATGAGGAATTTTGCCATTTACTGACCAGTTTCTTGCTTCCTAAAAACACGACGTTCGCATAAACGGCAATGGTAGCGCATTCATAGCCTTGCAGTGCAGTTGTGAATTGTCAGGCTCTCGTCATGGTAGATATTCCCTCCATGAACTTCACAAATAGAGGTTTGCGCTAGCTGCGCTGCTGATTGTACGGCCAAGACATGGGATGTGCTGGCAAACACAGCTTGAACGAAGACCATCCGTGTTCAGTGGACGCTGTGATGTGCCACACAGGTCCCCTTTGGAACAAAGGACTTACTTCCCCAGCAGCCAGGGATGCTGCCCTCTTCAGCCCGTCCTGTAAATCGTCTCAGGGGACTATCCTGAGGAGAACTGTCTTGCTAAAAGGTCAGGTTCCTTCCCTGTTTCAGCCCGCAACCCATAACCAGTCCATGAGGACATAAAGACCAGGCCCACCTACTCCGGTTCCTGGCAGTTCCGAAGGGCATGGCTGGCTGCAGAGCTCTTGATGGGTCAGCCATGCTGAGACCGCATTGCGGGCTGGTTTCTCCCTCTGCTGCACTGCTCATCCTTCTTCTCCCCTGACAGGCGCTGATGCTCAGAAACTCCCTAAGAGACCTACTGCATGCTGGTTTCCATCTCAGAATCTGCTCCCCAGGGAACCTGACCTGCAACACTGTGGCAGCCTGGGCCCCCTAGGTCTCAAGGTGATATAAGTTAGAAATGCAACACTGTCATTTAAAGGGCAAGCATGAGAATGACTGAAATGAAACAGACACTATCAAGGCTGACAAAGATGTGGAACCAGTGGGATTCTATATGCCAATGATGGGAGTGTAAATTGGTACATTCACTCTGGAAAACTCTTTCGAGTTATCTACTACAGCTGAACACCCAGAAGTGTGCCCTGCAGCTCCTCTCCTCAGTATATAGCCAACAAAAATGCAAACACGTGTTCCCCAAAAGAAGAAATCCAGGAATACTCATAGCAGCATGGTTTCGTGATGGACCAAACTGGAAAGAGCCATGGTGTCACCAACAGGAGAATAAATGAATCAGTCGTGTTGTGTTCACACAGTGGAGTACTATACAGCTGTGATAATGGAAGCCCACAACTCTACACTTCAGCATGGATGAGTCTCACAGATGGAATATTGAGCAAAACCAGCCAGGCACCCCCCCCCCCCGAAAAAAAAAAAAACACATACTGCATTTCATTCACATAAATCTTAGCAATGAAACAAAATTACTTTGGTGTTCAGACTCAGAGTAGTGGTGACCTTGGGGGGATTAGCTGTGACAAGAAGGGGTAGGAGGAGGATATTTTGGGGGACTTATAATGCTCAGTAGCTTGGTGTGGGTGCTGGTTACTAGAGTGAGTTCACTTTGTGAACATTCATCTCCTGGACACTTATTATTTGTGCACTTTTCTGTATATGTGTCACAGTTAAGATGAAAGTTTACACAATAAAGAAAGAAGGAAGGGCAGATAAAAACACTAGGTGCAGAAATGTATAATCAAGGATGTAGACATGAATTCTCAGGACTTGAACAGGATCCCTGCTGTCCACTGCTGCGGACTCTTACAGATGAGGGGCCTGGGATCCAGAAGGGCTCGAGGCCATGTAGCCAGCTAACAGTGAATGGCTTGCTGGCCCTGTTTTCTCTTCACACCCCTTCAGAGAGAAGAGCTTATGCAGACACTACAGTCTCCATTCTTCTGTACTTAGTGCTGGCCATACAATCATTGAGGCAGCCTAATAAGCAGGACATACAATGTGCACAGAAATATGGCTTGAAAACGGACATGGAAGGGACACTGAGCCTAACATACTATGCCCAGAAGAACAGAGATGCTATCCATTTCCTAGAGGCCTCTTTCCACCCAGGAACTACTATTGGGCCATCCACACTCCTATAACCATCAACATAACTTTGTGTAGAAAGTGTGTCCTTATCTGTTTGCAAAACCAAATTAAGAGTCTGCAGAGAAAAAGTTTTGAGGCGTGAGCTAAATTACCACTTTCTCCTTGACTTTCCCCTATAATCTTTGGGAAGAGTGAAAGTTTGACTTGCTCCTTGCCGATTTGGATGCCTTTTATTTCTTTGTGTTGTCTGATGGCTGAGGCTAGGACTTCCAACACTATGTTGAATAACAGTGGCGAGAGTGGACATCCCTGTCATGTTCCTGACCTTACCGGGGAAAGCTCTGTTTTCCCTCAGTGGGGAGAATGGTGGGTCTTTTGTATACGGCTTTTATGACTTTGAGGTATGATCCTTCTATCACTACTTTCTTGAGGGTTTTTACCAAAAAAACGATGTATTTCGTCAAATGCTTTCTCTGCATCTATTGAGAGGATCATGTGGTTCTTGCCCTTTCTTTTATTAATGTGATGTATCACATTGATTGATTTGCAGATATTGAACCAGCCCTGCATCCCATAAATAAATCCCACTTGATCATGGTGGATAATTCTTTTAATGCATTGTTGGACCCAGTTGGCTAGTATCTTGTTGGGAATTTTTGCATCCATGTTCATCAGGGAAACTGTACCCTATAGTCTTTGGGAGAATATTAGAATACTCTACTCTAAGGACTTCTTCTGACACAATTACCTTCTATCATGGAATCACTGTAGTAAAAAAGAGCTAAGTTATGACTACTTTGTATGTGTTTAAAATAATGTTTCTTTTTCATAATTTTTAACATTTCTGTATTATTTTTGAGAGACAGAAAGAGACGGAGCTCAAGCAGGGGAGGGGCGGAGAGAGAGGCAGACACAGAATGTGAAGCAGGCTCCAGGCTCTGAGCTGTCAGCACAGAGCCCGACACGGGGCTTGAACCCACAGAACTGTGAGATCATGACGTGAGCCGAAGTCATACCTTTAAATGACTGAGCCACCCAGGCACCCCAACATGTTTCTTTAAGACTCAAATTTAGTTTAATAGATAATAGAGGCAAGCTTCGATATTAAAAGTGAAATCTGCCCCATTCCTTAAGTATGCTGTGTGTGTGTGTGTATGCTTGTATGTGTATGCATGGGCATGTGCATGCGCACTTGTATGTGCGTGCACGGGTGTGTGTTTGCATGGGTGTAACTTGTATATGTGTAGATGCACATGCACAGCCTCTATTAATATGACACTGTTTACTAGGTGCATGTCACTGTGTGGAGACTCACAGCTCTCTGCTTTCGATTACACTCAGACTAGTCCAAAACCCCTCTGAACTAACCCTAATCAACTTGGAAGCCACCAGGCTCAGGCATGAAGCTGTCAAATGTGAGTGTTTGCAGATGTCAGTGCAGGATGGCAGGCGTCCAGGAGGACGGATCAAGGCTTAGTCACTGAAACATTCATGCCAGCGCATCCCAGTCCCAGAGCACCATCGCAGCCGTAAGGAAAATGTGTCGTGACAGTAAATCAATAACCTCTTGGAGACGATTCGTTTCTGAAATATCCCTGATTAATTATGCCAGCACACGCTTGGCAACACTACTTTGCTCCAGCATTAACCTAATGCTTTTTGCATGAAGCAGGATTATAACTGTTTCTCATAAGTCAAATTTGACATTTCAAATCGGGCTTTAAAGGTTTGGGTTATAGATTTTATAATGTCTTCATGTCAAACATAATTGTTCTTATTGCTGCTGGTAGACATTTGCCGATCAATCAGCATAACATTTATCGTAAACAAGGGTAAATGAAAACCACTTGAAATCATTGTATTTGGAGACTCAGTTGAGGAAGTTTCTTTAGGATTACAGAAATCTGCTCATACACTGTGATAGAGGAGTGTGATGAAATTATAAAGGTCACTGGGAACATATTACTGTCTCTCGCTTCAAAAAATTAATAACTCTATATATTTTGTGAATATGCAGCTTTAGTTTGGTGACTTAGTCCCATGTGAATATTGTTTGAGGCAAAGTAGCCCCCTTCTTCTGTAATAGTGAATTATAGTTTTCGTGCTTTCAAGATGAATGTATTATTTAAAATTTACTTATATATTGCATCCAGGAACTTATTTTTTATTCCTCTTAAACTGCTGGGTTTTAAAATAATAAAACTAAGGAGAGAATAGGGTTTACTTAAGAGAAAGTCTTACTATCTGTCTTTGAACAAAAGTTTACTGAGACCCTACTAAGTTTTCTGTGCAGTACAGAGAGCTGAACCTACAATGGTCAGTAAGATCTGTTCCTTCTCCTTAAAGAACTGTTCCCACTGCGTTGGGGTCTCCGTCCTTCATGTTAACTGTAGCATTATGAGCTATGTTAATATACTATATATTCACTCCAGCTTGAAAATGCATTAGCCTAGAAGCTCCCACGTAACTTCTTTTAATAATAGGCCATGAGCAGAACTAGGCAGTGTGGCCTCCCCTAACTGTGGAGGTGCAGAGGAATGATTCTTTAGTAAGCAGAAAATGACCCTGTCTTATGTATATACTACAGAGAAGGTCCCAAACATCCGGGGGTTGCAGTCAGAGAAAAGAGCACGAACAAAGGCATAAACACATAAGGCCTTTTGGGGGAACAGTGACAGCTGCCCGTATAGAATGGTCTGAGGTTAATCTAGAAACATAGGTTAAAACAATGGTATGAGCCTTTGAAGGCAATGCTAAGAAATTTGGACTTTGTTCTGAAGATCATGAGAAGGCTTTAGAGAAGGAAACCAAATGGTCAGAATTGTGTTTTTAGAGGAATACCCTAACATTGGAGGATGCTGACATATATGGATAAGTGGATTTGTTGAGCTCAAAATAAGTTTTAAGAAGCACACCAATAACATTAAAATCCTAGTTTCTTCTTTTTGAAGTTTCTTTGTTAATTTCAGAGTGCTCCTAACAGTAGGTTTTGTGTTCTATATTTGTTCCCTAAACTTGTCAGTGCATCACAATCCTTGAGAGGGCTTTAGGTTGTATCAGCTGTGGAAACCCCTGATTACGTTTTCTCTCCCCTCACCTCCCACCTGTACCATATCCCCCATGGCTCTCCCTTCTGCCATTTTTCAACCCACCTCCTAGAATGCTTTTCAAAACTTCAAAACATTTTTGGGACACCTGGGTGGCTCAGTTGGTTAACCGTCTGACTATGGCTCAGGTCATGATCTCATAGTTTGTGGGCTCGAGCGCCATGTTGGGCTCTGTGCTGACAGCTCAGAGCCTGGAGCCCACTTTGGATTCTGTGTCTCCCTCTCTTTCTCTGCCCTTCCCCAGCTCACACTCGGTCTCTCTTTCGCAGAAATAAATAAACATTAAAAAATTTAAAAAAAAACTTCAAAACATTTTTAAGGAGAGTAGAGCAAGGAAAAGACAAAAAAGGTAGCATGAATAGCATCCCAGAAAGAGAGTGTTGTTCCATGTCAGCGGATTGGGGCTATTCTCACCTCTGCCCCTTTACCAAGCTGAGGCCCTCAGTACCCATGGGATTTACCCCCAAGCATGAACAGAAAGTCTGGCCTCATGGTCTTCTTTGTAAACCTGAGCGTACAGCCATTCATCCCGCAGCCCCTGGAATCTTACCGAAGTGAATGGGGGTTGAGAGGAGGCAGGTTCCTTCTCTCAGGCACAGCCATAAAACCAACCCTTCTCCGATACCTGTTCTTCCACTAGCAATTTCCCTATCGTCGGGTCTTCCCAGATACTCCAGAGGCAACGTGGCCCCATGGTTCAAAGGGTGGCGCCGAAGCCAAACTGTCCACGCCACCTTATGGTTGGCAACCTTGAGCAACTTTCTTTACTTGTCTGTGCCTCAGTTTTTGTAAAATGATTGGCAACAATATACGCTTCAAAGGATCATTGTGAGATGTAAATGAGTTTTAGTCCATGTGAAGTACTTAGTGGGATTCCTGGCACACAGTAAATTTTAGACAGTATTATGTGGCAACATGGGAGATCTCAAGTGGGAGAGCTCACAGAATAACTTCAATTATTTCTTGCATGTACCATGCAAGCCCCTCTTACTATAGGATCTCATATAATCCTCATACAACCCTAATGAATTTGGTCTTTTCTGAGGTGAGAGACTTTAAATTTGTATGAGCCTAATTGAAATGCATTCCCAAGAACGATAACCTACGGGGATTGAAAATCTCTGCTCTGTCCTGAGATATATTTGAAGAACCTGGAATCATGAGGGACACATAGAGTGCCGTTAGTATTTGCTGAGTGAACGAACAGACATCAAGCATGGGAAACAGTGTGTCTGTCTCCATAAAAGCACGGGTTTTAGAGTCAGGTAGGTCTGAGGTCTAAGGCTGGCTGCACCATTTACTAGAGGTACATGACCTCTGACAAGTTAATCCTTCTCTTCTTCCATTTCCTCACTTATAAAATGAAGATGAAAATAGCTATTGCTTTAGAGTTGCTGTGGGAACTAAAATATGATACTGGTGGACAGTGTCCAGCATAAAACTGAGCATATGTTAGGAGCTCAGTGAATGGTAGCTATTCTTGTGGCTGTGTATTCAGTATGTATGCACATAAATTAATAATGGGGGAAGCAACATAAAACACAGCAATCACGTTTATGTGTTTACTCGTCAAATACGTATTTGCCAAAATTAAAGACTATCTTTGTTTTTGTTCTTGTCCCTCTGTTGTCTTCAGCATCACAGTACTTTAGTGCTAAAATGGAAGAGAAAACAAGAGTGGAAGGGGGGCCCATAGGCGAGGGGGCTGCAAAGAGGTAGAGGCTGAGGAAACCCTAGAAGGAAGTCAGGGAGAGAATAAAGTCCATTCCACAAGAAGAGGCAAGTCAGGTAGAAGGAAAGAAGGGCAGGGGAGCAAGTTGGTAGAGGAATCTCTCCTCTCTCCAATCCGCCCTCTCCCCTGCCGCCGGCTTGCTCTGTCTCCTGTTAATACCCCAGTATGTTTCTTCTACTTCTATGTTAAACTCCATGGAAGGAGTTGGAGCGTCTGGAGGTATCTCTGCTTCCTACAGGACAGAGTCCATATAAAGCACTCCATGATTTGGTTTATGCCCACCTAACCTGTCCAAACTGACTTCTTCCTTCTCCTTCATGTCCTGCAGTGGTGACAGACATATCAGTGATGTGTGCTGTGCCTTTACACACTTCTTAGCTTTGTGAATGAACTTCCTCCTTGAAGCCCTAGACACACTTAACGACCCAGTTCAAGTGTCTCCGCTGCATAGAGTTTCCCCGTGTCCTGCCTGAGCAGATCGGATCACCCGGCCATTGTACCATCACAGGTCTGCACGCTTGCGTGTGTCTCATCATATTATGATCATTTGACTGCCTGAGGACAGTCACGAGAGGTGTTGTTCTCTGAGAACCACAAACACTAATTGTACAACGTTCATGGAAGAAGTGAATATAGGGCCCTTTAAAGTTGCTTTTACGGCACGGATCATCTCTGGGGTCACATTTACAAAAAGAATTCTTTTTGGTGGCCCACTGGCTGCTGGGTCCACAGTACAACTCCCTAACTGTGCCACTGACCCTTAGCCCCTGTGGATGCCTTCCTTAGGAAGATTCAGTAGGAGATATTAACTGGCCTCAAGTCATGTTAAAAATACTTTTTAAGGGGTGCCTGGGTGGCTCAGTCGGTTGAGCATCTGACTCCTGATTTTGACTCAGGTCATGGTTCCAGGGTCATGGGATCGAGCCCTGTGTCGGTCGGGTTCCACGCGGAGTATAGAGCCTGCTTAGGATTTTCTCTCTCTCTCCTTCTGCCCCTCTTCCCCACTTGCACACTCTCTCTCTCTTTCTTTCTAAAAGAAAATAATTACAATAAATAAAAAATTAAAATGCTTTATAAATGCAGAGATAATAACTCAGTAAAACAGTGCCACTGTCCCACTGTAATTATTTCTGTGATGCACCGTTTGCTCTTAATTGCAAAGATCTGCATGTCTTGGTTTAACGCGTGGCACTCTTTTGTTTATTTGGCCTAATTATTAAAACCATATCCTAACGGTTGTCAGGGCTAATGTTAGGACTGGGTGAGTCCCACATTCAGTACTGACCTCATGAAGAGTTTTGGAAGTGCCTGGAACATACTGGCACTCGATAAATACTGGTTCCATCTGAATCTGAGTTTCTGACCCTGGGTCCCATTTCTAACCTGATTCTGAGATGCCTGTGTAGACCAGCCGGAACAGGTACCTGATACCACAGCAGAGAGGGGCCATCAAAACCACTCTGGCAGTTTCCAGAGAAATTCTATGCCATTATTGTACAAGCATTGCCACACTAAATGCGGCACCCGGGCCCTCGAGAGTGGGAGGCTCGGTCTGACATGTGGAGAAGTGGTCAAGACGGGCAGTTCCCTATCATTCCAAACACTGAAATATCTCTACTGTGAAGCAAGTGAGGGAGGATGGCACATTTTGAGCTGACCCATTAGTAAAATCAGCAAAGACCATTTCTGGCGGCAGGATAAAACTCGGCAGGTTTTCCGAGTTAAAAATTTAGGTGTTTTAGAGCCTGTATCGGCTTTGTTTCCATGGTGCCTGGGATGTCATTGCAGATCATCCCCTCCTCCCCACCCCCACCCTCACCCTCCCACCCCCCCCCCCCTCAGCCCCCGCTGATTCTGGATTTATAGTCGCCCCAAGGGAAGACCCACCCAGTTCTGTGCAAGTCCCCACCCAGCTCTGCTTCTCCCTGAATTCATCAAACATTTGACTTATTTGGAGAGCCCAGAAGCTTTGCAAAGTTCGGATCAGTCAGCATTTTGTGATTTTTGCCAGACTTCCCTAATGTCACCTTTTCTTATGTTTTAGATCACATTTTGCGAATACAGTGGGCTTTACTTCAAACTTGGAAATCCCTTCTTGCTTTATGGAAGAATAAGATTTCTCTCTTTTAATAGCACCTTTTATTCTATATAAGTGTGGGGGGGGGGTGGAAAGCAAGCAAACAAAATACTGAAGTTACAGAGGCGCCTTGGGTGGCTCAGTCGGTTAAGCGTCCGACTCTTGATTTCGACCTAGGTCATGATCTCACAGTTCGTGAGATCGAGCCCCGTGCAGGGCTGTGTGCAGTAACAGCGAGGAGGCTGCTTAGGATTCTCTCTCTCTCTCTCTCTCTCTCTCTCTCTCTCTCAATAAATAGATAAGTAACACATATAAAAAATATTCAAGTTACAATATGGAGTGTACAACTTCCTGTATCCTAGATCAGTTTTCTAGTTGAAGAGTTTTATTTATGATATACCTATAAATTGTTAGGACACCAAAGGGACTCTCCCTTGCCCTGTCCTGCTAGGAAAGTCTGGTCATTTCTCTAGCCCTGCCTGCAGCCTGGATCACCCCGATAATGCAGGTGCATGATGACACCCGTGCACACACATACAACCATCCTTCAACTTTTTATTTGTGGTCAAAAGTGGTCACAGGGATATAAGAAACTCTAGATATGCTGACAAACATGAAGGCGAGAACCACCGTGAGCTCTACTCTGCATCCAATAAACCAGACACCCTGGAAGCAAGGCCCAGCAATCTCATTTCTAACAAGCTCACCAGGTGATGTGATGTACACATTACTTTGAGAACACTCCCAGAGGTCTGCCTGTGTCCTGAAGATGCACACGGGCAGACATGGGATTGCCAGCTCTCTTATTACCAGCTGAGCAGGGACTGGTCTGGTACCTCACATTCAAAGGCTGATTTTGCCCCCAAGGAGGAAACAGTTTTTGTCTGATGTTCACATGGTATGGGAGCAGTACTGTCCTATTAAAAAATATTTTGGAGATGGGCGCTTGGGTGGCTCAGTCGGTTAAGCATCTGACTTTGGCTCAGGTCATGAGCTCATGGTTCATGAGTTTGAGCCCTGCATCGGGCTCTGCGCTGACAGCTCAGAGCCTGGAACTTGCTTCGGATTCTGTGTCTCCCTCTCTCTCTGCCCCTCCCCCGCTCATTCTCTGTCTCTGTCTCTGTCTCTCTCTCTCTCAAAAATAAACATTAAAAATTTTTAATTAAAAAAAAAAAAATATATATATATATATATATATATATATGCATATTGGAGAGAAGGGGAAAGACCAGAGATATGACAGTTGAACATACTCTTCAGATCTTGTCTATTGTTTTTTGTATTGTATTTTGTATCGTACACTCAGATGGCAATTCTAGATTCCAGAGCTCTAAAATAACCCTGAGCCGTTCCCTAATTCATTCATTCTGCTTGCCTGAATTCACGCCATCACACAGCATAGTTTACATCCTTCTATTTATTCCACAATAAAGTTTATTCTAAGACTTCCCTGGAGTTTGTAGGCTACTGATTGCCATCACAGACACTCAAAATGTCTATCCTGGTGGCACGTCCGGATACTTCTTGTGCATTGTAAGCCCATTTCCTTAATCCTGTTAAAACCCTTAGATTCCTCCATCAGTACCTCCACTTCCTACTCATCTTCTCTCCATTCTTCTGGCAAAAGAACATCTGTTCAGAAAGCAAATAAGTTAGCTCCAAAAGGGTACAGCTATGACGGATAGGTCATCTGTTCCGGTGCATCGAGAGTGTAGCTCTGATGATAGATAATTGACATGGTGCAGGGACCTGGTGTTAAGCAATATTGACTCGCATAGTGAAAAGGTAATTTCTTCTCCATTACCTTTCAATCCCTCTGATTTCCTCTAGAGAAGTCTCTGTTTCACGCTAGTGTGTCTTTAATGCCCATCCAATGCCGACTGACTTCCCTACTGAGCACATACAGAACAGGCCTCAGAATAAGAGCCATCAACCAGACCAACCTATCTAGCCAATATGTAATAATATCAATTAATTTCCATTGTACTTGTTTTTGTAATTATCTTCTATGTATGGAAAGTGATATTCTATTCATCAGAGTTTATAAGTCTCTTAAGTTTCCCTTTAAATACATGTAGTTTTTAATGTGAATTCGATAAGAAAATAATTTTTTTATTTAAAAATTTTTTTAATTTATTTTTATTTTTTAATTTTGTTGAAACCCATGTTAGTTAGCATATAGTGTAATAATGGTTTCAGGAGTAGAATTTAGTGATTCATCACGTACATGTAACACCCAGTACTCATCCCACAAGTGCCCTCCTTAATGCCCATCACCCATTTTTTTCCTAATTTATTATTTTTAATTTTTTTAATTTAATTTATTTTTTAATTTACCTCCAAGTTAGTTAGCATATAGTGCAATAATGATTTCAGGAGTAGATTCCTTAATGCCCCTTACCCATTTAGCCCATTGCCCCTCCCACAACTCCTCCAGTAACCCTCTGTTTGTTCTCCATATTTAAGAGTCTCTTATGTTTTGTCCCCTTCCTGTTTTTATATTAGTTTTGCTTCCCTTCCCTTATGTTCATCTGTTTTGTCTCTTAAGGTCCTCATACGAGTGAAGTCATATGATTTTTGTCTTTCTCTGACTGACTAATATCACTCAGCATAATACCCTCCAGTTCCATCCACATAGTTGCAAATGGCAAGCTTTCATTCTTTTTGATTGCTGAGTCATATTCCATTGTGTGTGTGTGTGTGTGTGTGTGTGTGTGTATACCACATCTTCTTTATCCATTCATCTGTTGATGGACGTTTGGGCTCTTTCCATACTTTGTCTATTGTTGATAGTGCTGCTATAAACATGGGGGTGCATGTGTCCCTTTGAAACAGCACAACCTGTATCCGTGGATAAATGCGTAGTAGTGCAATTGCTGGGTTGTAGGGTACTTCTATTTTTAGTTCCTTGAGGAACCTCCATACTGTTTTCCAGAGTGGCTGCACCAGCTTGCATTCCCAAAGAAAATATATTTTTTTTAAAAATCAGGTTGCATGTAACAGGGCTGCATTATGATTTTTTACTGTTTTATGCCCTAGGCACTTTGCATTTCTGGGTCCTTTCCAACATTTATTCAGATATATATACAGATATATATACACTTACATATTCAGATATATATACACTTACACATATAAATATATATTGTATGTTTTATATAGTGTACATATGTGTATATATGTATTTATATATTATATATATAACATTTTATGACTGTATTAGCATAAAAATGAATATAATCTTCAACTCTAAAAGTTCATTTTTTTCTTCTGATTGTAAAAGAAATTAAAACACTTCCATGGGCCTTGGACACTGTGTCTACTATGCCTAATGCCTCGGTGAGCCCTCGTATGTGATATAGCAAAGCTTAAAATGCTAGCTCATCATGACTGAAGTTTGTGGTGCACTAGTTTAATGCAACCTTCTCATTTTACCCAAAAAAATATATACATACATATACTGAGCTTCACAAATGTACAAGAACCTGCTTGAAGTCTTATAGTGTGGTAAGACACAATCAGGATCCTCTCTGCAGGCTGACCTTTACCTTGGGGGGCTGGTCAGTTCATGGTGATAATCACCGTTCCATAAAGAGAACCCATCTGAACCCCATTTGAAAAAAACACAAGGGATGCAAAAACCCAAGATAGATTTAGACTTCCCTTTCTGGACACAATTTTCTGATCACAGTCTCATCAAAATTAGCAGCAATGGAAACTTGCGCTTGGGATAGGATAACTACTTACATAATAGAGCAGTGCTTTCCAGGATAGAGTTTATAGATCAGATCAAAGGTTTATTTCTTGTGCTGTCAACTCTTCATCTTACATAGTGCTTTAAAAAAGCAAAAAAAAAAAAAAAAAGAAAGAAAGAAAGGAATAAAGAAAGAAGAAAAAGAAGAAAGAAAGAAAGAAAGAAAGAGAAAGAAAGAAAAAGAAGAAAGAAAGAAAAAGGAAGAAAGGAAGGAAGGAAGGGAGGAAGGAGTCAAATCTCAGCAACTCAGCTGCGGGCAATTGTTCTGTTGACAATGCACTATAGAAAAACAGTCCAATACAATTCTTAAGAGCCACTGCTGGCAACCAGACTTTATCTCTTTCTTTGTTTATCCAGTGTGTGTCTATACCTGAGAAAACTTTAAAAGGTATTTGTTCTTGAGAAATAGAAACAGATCATTCCTGAGAATACTCTTTTTTTTTTTTTTTCAGTTGTCAAATGATCCTTTATTGAAATATTTTCCTTTGTACTTCTTAAGTAGCTGGGCATTCCACTGTACCACTGTTAGTATCATCTATGATGTCATGAAAATGATGGCCATCAGCACTGCATCCCACACACTGAGAAGTCCCCAGGTTCTCTTTACTGGCTCTAGAGAGCTCTCTGACTATAAAGATCGGTACTGCATCTGTCAGGCAATGTTGGCCATCTCATCAAAGTGATACTTACACTGTGCTTGATGGGCTTTTGCTTCTGTCTCTGGTTCCTGGGGGCCTTTGACACTGGGGGGAGAGGCAGAAGGTACTACTTAATCTGGGTCTGTCTATTCAGTATGGTCAGTTTCACTGTCATTCTTAGACCCTTCCAGTCACCTGTTGCCTTGGGATGTCATCATCCCATCATTGCCTTTTTGGGTGACAGACCCAGGGTCCAGTCTTGGCAGCTGGGGCAGACGTGGCATCGACTTCCCGGCTCATGCACTTAAGGTCTGTGACTTTGATCCCATTGGGGTGGAGTTTCGGAGACGTGGTGGAGGCAGCAGGTACCAGATCAACCCGGAGTGGGATAACCAAGAAAGTTGCACCTTGACCTCTTCTAGGCCAAAAGACAAAAGAGCTGCCTCCGGCCATCTTTATCATCACACCACTGAAAATTCCTGACTTTATGCCAGCTGGTTTTATTATTATTATTCAGAATGCTTATATACCACAGGAAAGAATACATTTGGCAAAATATATTCCTTACAGTGAAGACCTCTTTATTTTGGGGCTCAACTAAAAAAGAGTTCTGGCCAGTTGAATTGCAACATAAGTGATCTTCAATCATGCACTCCCACAGGTTTATTGAGTCAAAGATTACGTAACTATATCTTTTAAAAATATAATTCTAATATAGAAAATGGAGCCTAGGATTTGGAGACAGGACTGGTCTTGAACCCTTTCTCCAGCTCTGTGATCTTGGGCAAGAGAATTACCTTTTCTGAGTCTTTGTTACCTCATCTGCAAAATGAAGTTAATAATACCCATTTAAGATGTTGTGTCAAAGATTAAATTATCTCTACAAATATTTATTGAGCACCTCCTATATGTCAAGCGCTTTCCTACAAATATCGTGGTGAACAAAACATAGGATTATCATTCTTGTACAGCAAGCGGTCTTGGATGGACTTGAATATTTGAATATTTCCTTCCCAGTTCTTAAGTCATTCAAGCAGAGTACTGCATGGAATTGGATTAGAACTGGATTTCTTGTACCTGTAGTTCTAAAATAATTATCCCTCTGGCTGCCCCAGATTTGGGGTAACAATTGGGCTGCTAAAGGTTACTTAGAGATTCAGCAAGCCCATTTACAGATTTTTCCCATTTTTTTAGTTTATAAAACCTTACCAACCCGCAGAGCAACGTCTATATTTGCTAAAAATATTTTGTACTACTTTTGTTAATATATACTGTTTTTGTTAATATATACTTTTGTTAATATGTACTTTTGTTAATATATACTGTTTAACAGTAAATATAATTTGCATTATAGACTTTTAGAGAGGGAGATATATATTCTTTAGTGCCTGAAAATTCTGAATAAGTTGTTACCCTGAGATTTGCCCCTGGCGCAATTGGCACCGGCACAGCTGGCCTCAAAAAGATCTTCTGTTATTGATGATGTCATTGATGGAAAAAGTAGCTCCTTTTTAGCGGTGATGATGCCATTAATGAAGTGATCTAGAAAGATCTTCACTTTTCAAAGAGATTTTCTGACTGGCATCATCAGAGTACAGCCTAACCCTTCCAGGTGTGACATCTGATAATCAGCAAGTAGGCTAGGTAAAATAATGACAACCAGATAAGTAAGAATACTCAGATTAGTTATTTGAACTTATATAATATAGAAATGTGGATGATTTTATACTCAGTTTGGAACAATGGATGAAGAGGTAGAATTTAAACACTTTTTAATATTCACAAGTCAAAAATAATATATTGTCGCCATTCTATAACCCACACAGGCCATCCGAGTCAGCAATATCTTCGGTGTAAATCTTTGATTTGCAGGGATTTTTTTTTTTTCTGTGTGAGATTTGACAAGACTTGGCCTTGTTATTAGCTATACATTTGAATTTTACACATGAATGCACCATTGTAAAACTAGTTTTGGTGTTTCAAATCAGTGAAACTTCAGGCCAATGTCATCTGAGGTGACTGGATTATAGTGAAAAAAAAAACAATAAAATAGATCTTTAAAATACATACTGTCTCTGTATCAACACACATGTACATTTTGCATGGTTCCCTTCAGTGCTAATTATACTGTTTTAAAACAACAATAGAGAAGCAGAGAGTAAAAAAGTATAAAGTTACCCAACTGTGGAATCACCCACCCGACATTCTAGGAATACTATTCTCTAATTACTAATATATTGTCAGTCAGAACAGTTACCTAGAGGAGGACACTTAAAGCAAAGAATTTCTACTATCAGTATTTCTTTTAAAATCCTGTATTTCTGGGGCGCCTGCTCAGTCGGTTAAGCGGCCGACTTCGGCTCAGGTCACGATCTCGCGGTCCGTGAGTTCGAGCCCCGCGTCGGGCTCTGTGCTGACAGCTCAGAGCCTGGAGCCTGTTTCAGATTCTGTGTCTCCCTCTCTCTCTGCCCCTCCCCTGTTCATGCTCTGTCTCTCTCTGTCTCAAAAATAAATAAACGTTAAAAAAAAAATTAAAATCCTGTATTTCTGTTTTCTCTATAAATATAAACAATATGTTGCTTCAAAGATGTTCACTTTGATATCACCACCATGTCTTTTCCTGCCACCTGGTTCCATTTTGCCATGACACTTATTAAATTTTGAAAATTATAACATTCAATTTCCTGCATTTTCTTTGAATATGCAAACAATACAGCAAGAGAGGAGCAAAGATTCTTTCATGGCCCTTAGGAGGTACTAAACAGAATTCAAACTTACTGGTGGTTCAGTTCTCAGTTCTGCCATCTTCTTACTCGAGAAACTCCCGTTTTGAAAGGCAAATCTATACCCTAACCCAATTTTACCTAAGATCTTTGTCCCTTATACCTGGCTATCAAATTTCAATACCAAGACAAGCTGATTTTCCTTTCTTGTCACCAAATTTCATCCACATCTTGGCCCACTAAACTGAGCATCCGAGTGGCCACTGCATCCAAACAACAAATGGGAAGGTCCTACCAAGCTTCTTTGGAGTCTGACTTCAAACATCATATCTAAATACATGTACTGCTGTTACAAACCAGTACATCCTTTCTGGAAGCTAATTTGGCTTCGTTTCCTAACCTGCTGCTGGTACACACATAATTTGGCATTAGGTATCAACAGTCCTAAAATCTTCATAGACTTTAACCATAAGAAAATAATTTAACATTCAGACATTCAGACAAAGAATTCTACAAAAGATATTCATCATGACATTTTTCATAAATGAAAAATTGAAGATCTTATACTACTTAATGTCCAAGAACAGGAATTGGTCAAATAAATTTTAGTATATCCACAAAATGGAGTTTTAAGCAGCTATGGTCAAGGTTGATATTCTAGGAGGATTTCTAAAGTGGCATATCAAAAATTCTCATGCTACAGTCCAAAACAAGATTGTGTGCACAGTACAATGTTAACTATGTATAAATAATATGAACAAGGAGAGGGCAAAAAAGGACATCTACCAAAATACTAAAGTAGTTATTTTTATTCCTTTCTTATGTTCTAATACATCCTTCAATATTATTGAAATTTCCTATAACAATCGTAATAAAATAAAATTTTAAAAATTCAAACACAGGAGAAAAATGCCAATGGAGTGATCAATGCACCACTTGCTTTCCCGTCCCTCCTGCCTCTTAGGTGAGCCATACCCAGCTGCTGTCTGCTGTGGTGCTTTTGCTAGGAATTTGCACTATCCATTCTCCTACTAGAGACAAAACAACTATTGAGGGGCGATGATAAGAATCTGTGTCACCTGTTCTCTGTTCTTTTTCAGCACACAACAGTTTTGCCCTTTATATTAATCGAGATGAGGACATCACACCATGCGTATCCCAGCAGGAACAGCGGACTCGCCGCCATATGTACCTTCTCTGTTGGCTATATATTATGGTAAGGACAGTGCCTGCTGGGCTTTCGTATTGTATTAGATTTTGCACTGCTAAATTTGGGCACATATTTCATTATGGATATAATCACTAACAGATTCACACTGCGTGCCTCATTTGGTCCAGGACCTGGGCTTTGTCTCATTTCCCCAGATGCTTATATTTTTAGAAAGTATATGCCAAACCTCACACAACAGGAATTTGTTGAACAATCCCATGTAAGCAATGGTTCTTCCAAGGCTACATTTTTCAACTCTTTTTCAAACTAAATGTTTTTCTTGGACAGCGATTTTATTGCTTAAGGGCTTTTTGCTTGGGATTTTTTTTGTTGTTGCTGTTGTTGGTGAGCAAATGCAAATGAGAACAGAAGAAATGGCCTCTTTAGAGGAGTGACCTTAAACTTCAGAGGAAACGAGGGAAAATGGACATTTTCCTGAGTCAGTTTAGAACCTGTCTTGCAATTAGTGATTATACATAGCATGCATTGAAGGGTTTTTTTTTTTTTTTCAAATTGGGATAAATAAATCACAAGAAATCTCCACTTGGCCTCTGGGGCACGAATAGGTCCCAAGTGGGTGGTGCCACATTAATCTGATAACAGTACAGTTGCCTGTTAAGTTTACTTCACATTAATTTCAGTTCTTATCATGTTTTAATGTTTCAAAATTATTCCTTTTACGACAGAGAATTTCTCACTTCTCTTTAGAATTCCAAGTCCTCTTTGATATATTAGTGTACACAGAAGAGGTCCCTCCTGCCAGCATTTCTGCCTCTTGGGACTCTCTTCCTGAGTTCTGGGTCACCATCCTCTCCTTTAAGCCTGAAGGACTGAACAAGTTCTCCCAAACACCCCAGAACTGTACTTAATCCCTCCAAAATCCCTGAGCGCTTTGGGAGGCCCAGGCAACCATGGAGCGCTTTGCTCCAGCCAACTCAGAAATACAAAATAAAGGGCAGCACAGTGCTTCACATACTTTGCATGAATGACCACATAACGCCCCAGATCTGGCCAGAAGGGGAATTTGTTTCTAGGAAGTCCTACCTGGTGGCTGGATCTAAGGGGACATCCAGACAACAGACCCCAGGACAAACATGCAATAACATTCACTCCATCTGCCATTTCATTGACTAGTCAAAGACTGGGGAATGTTTGTTTTCCTAGTCACTTCCTAGATCTTTTGTTTCCACCCAAAGTGTTAAGTATTGATTTTCTCTGACAGAAAAGGTCCAGATGATCAGGGCTCACGGGTGAAGTGTGACTGAAATTATGTCTTAACACTAAATATATGTACTTTATATGTATTAACTTGATATTTAAGTGACTCTTATCTTTCAGAAGAGTCATGTAGGGAAGCATGAATTATTCTAAGGATACGTTCATTTAAAAATCAAAAATCATTAAGAATCAAAAACCCCCTTAGCCTTCCCAAATATAATCTCATTACAGTTTACTCATATACGCTTACCTCTGGGAAGGGAAGATTTTTATTCTGAGATCTCTGAATGTATTTCTGTGAATTCATTTGTATGCAATTAAATTATCTGAATCTGGGAGCACCTGGGTGGCTCAGTCGGTTGAGTGTCCAACTTTGGTTCAGGTCATGATCTCACAGTTTGCGGGTTCCAGCCCAACATGGGGATCTGTGCTCACAGCTCAGAACCTGGAGCCTACTTCAGGTTCTATGTCTCCCTCTCTCTCTGCCCCTCCCCCACTCATGCTCTGTCTCTCAAAAATGAATAAATGTTAGCAAAGTTTCTTTTTAATTATCTGAATCTTATAGAGCCCCAGAGGTTTCGGGAAATATATACTTTCCAATGGCTTTTCTTCCACTGTGGGTACATTCAGTGCACGTTTCAAAGAGACACATGGGAAATACCACATACCCTTCATTATAGACCCCCAAGATCCCTCATTAAAATGAAGCATTACTCACGCTCTTCATGCCAAGTGACGCTTGCCAGCTCTGTGTACTCCCTACGTAAACCAGTACTTGTTTGGACATGTATTTGCATTAACCAGCAAATTCCCTAAGATATGTTCTGAGAGAGCTTTCAAAGTAGACTTTTTCCTTTGGTCTTCTGCCCTCGGTATTCAGAGCTATGCCAAGTGCTAAACAATGCCCCTAACATCATGTCATAGGATATAAATCCAAGGAGTTTCACTGTTATCAAAAAGGTACTGGTTTTTGCTTCCTACCAGACTATCCCACAAGCCGCCGTACCAGTGACACAATAGTAGAAGGTTCAGGATACAAAATCTTTTGATAGCATACCAGGATTGTGACTGTACATTCCAGAACCTCGTGCCAAAATGGAAGAAAGCATTCCTCTTATCATGTGCTAATTATAAAACACATAGATCTCCCCTGCAGTCGTCTGCACGGTAGAGCTGAACCTGGACCTCTGCGGCTGCTGGCCAGGCTGTCCGTGCTCTGCTCTGATTCTCGCTTGCTGTCCATTCTCACACGTCTCCCTCCCCCATGTGAACTTGTTCTATTCCTAGATTTGGATAGCCAAAGGAGAGAAAGCAAGGGATATGGGAGCTTTCCCTCAGAGACTGGAGCCCACTGAGCTGCCACCCTGAGTGGCTCCATTTCCCAGCCTCCCTCAGTCCTCCTAAGCTGAGCATCAGAAGTCATCCTGGACTCCTTCCCTGTCTTCTTCTACCCCCACCATACTTCTCTCCACTTACCCAGGTGCCTAGGGCACAAGCATCTCCCTATACACTTATGGTGGGCTGTTAACTCCTTCTCTGCACACCTCCCCTCCATCATCATCCCCCCACACATTCTCTGCACCCTAGTTGGGGGATTTCCCCTAAAAAATGAGATGACCCATATTAGCTTATGCAGAATACAACACAGAAGTCTTCTTGGTTTCTAATGCAACAGTAATTGTCAGCAAGTGTAATGACTACCATTCTTTTGACTTCGGTACCAAGTGCTTTTCAAATATTATGTTATTTAGTTCCTCAAATAACCTTTTGAGATAGGTATTCTCTGGCCTATTACACAGATAAGGAAACTAATCTTAGTTTAGAGATTATATGAGCTTAGAAAGTATATGATTTGCCCAAGGAAAAGCCACTTACTCTTATTGTTGCCAGAGCTGGAGTGTGGCTGCAGTCTGTACAGTTCACCATGCTCTCCACTGCCTTCTTCTGGATGAAGAGTGCGTCTGTGGGTGAACAGATTAAGTGCATGTTATAGTTTTGGTTTTGTCTCGAAGCAATATATCGGAAGCAGCATGTCTAATAGTTAAGGCCACTTCCTAGGTTAGAATTCTGAGCCCTTCACTTTATTTCTGAGCTCTCACTTACTCAGATATAAAATAGGGTTAAGGACCTCACGGGGCAGTTGTGAGGACTGAGTTACATGTAGAAGCCATGGAACAATGCCTGGTACACAGTAAAAAATTTCTATATTTTCTATTGTTAGTAGTAGTAGTGGTGGTGTTAATATTAGTATTTCTATATTTGCTATTCTGAGAACAGTAAATAGTAGCAGAGCACATAGTGTTTTCTTATCAAGGGTTTGAGACTTTTAGTTACAATGCTATAAGCCCTTTCTTTTCCTTTTACTCTTTCTCGCTCACTCATACACTCTTCACTTTAAAAAACCAAAATAGCCCTAACATATATGAAAATATCTTTTTTTTTGCTTTTTAAGTTTAGAAGGACTATAAGGAAATCTTAACGGGGGACTGAGTAAAACAGAGAGCTTTAAGATCATGGAATATTGACTGTGGTCACCCTCTAGTTAACAAATTCTGTAAGAGAAGACATCCTTACTCCACCTGATGCAGGACTCCTGGTACCAGTCTTTTCCTTGGCTGTGGCCCCATACCACCTCACATCTTTGTCTCCCTGGAGTACTGGTGCTGCTCACTGCTGTGCTTTAAAATCTGAAGGACATAGGAAGAGGAAACTACCCAAAATCTAGGAAATGTATATCCCAACGTTTCAGCAAGGGGTCTTCTTTGGCCTGAGAAGGCTTCTTCCAGCCCCTGTCCATTCCCCCCTCCCATCGTGGTTCTCATTCAGTAGAGTCCACATGAGATCTCAGCGCCCATGCATAACACATGTTAACACTAAATTCAAGGCATAGTCAGGAGCAAGGAGGCATCACAGAAGGAGAGAAAATAAGTCCTAGGAGTTTCTTCTTATGGGTAGACATTTCTTATCACTACGGTGAACTTATTTAAAGCAGAACAAAGATTTCTGTTGTCTCTGGGCTCTACTGGTTTTTGATAAATTTCATATTCCAAATCTCATTACCCCAGATGGGTCCATTGTGCAGTTCTCAAAACAGAAAACAAAACAAAGTAAAATCTTTCTTTTATGATATAATCTTAAGCTGCCCTAAATCAGAGTTCTATCTCCACCAAACTGATATCCCTCAGCTATGCAACTGCAGATTATTTTTTGTTTTCTTATTGAAACTTTCCTTTATTTCCTCAATTAAGTGCTGGAGACAAATGTTTTTTACTTTTTATTGTTTGTTTGTTTGTTTGTTTATTTAGAGAGGGAGTGAGGGACAGAGGAAGAAAGAGAGAGCATCTTAAGCAGGCTCCAACTTGGCATAGAATCCAATGCAGGGCTCAATCCCATGATCCTGGGATCATGACCTGAGCCAAAATCAAGAGTTGAATGCTCAACTGACAGAGCCCCCCCGGGTACCACAACAAGCATTGCTTTTTAAAACAGAGGGAAAAAATACTAAAAATAAGAGTGTACTCAAATTGGAGGGGCGTCTGGGTGTCTCAGTTAAGCGTCTGACTTTGGCTCAGGTCATGATCTTGGGGTTTGTGGGTTCAGGCCCCACATCGGGCTCGGTGCTGACAGCTCAGAGCCTGGAGCCTGCTTGGGATTCTGTGTCTCCCTCTCTCTCTGCCCCTCCCCCACTAGTGTTTTGTCTCTCTCCCTCTCTCTCAAAAATAAACATTAAAAAATTTTTTTAATAAAAAATAAGAGTCTTAAAAATAATTTTTAGCCATGAATGAGTGAAATTTTATGGTTCGTGAGTTTAAGCCCCACCCTAGGCTATGCTTTGACAGTGCAGAACCTGCTTGGCATTCTCTCTCTCTCTCTCTCTCTCTCTGTCCCTCCCCCCCTCATTCTCTCTCTCATTCTCTCTCTCTCAAAATAAATAAATAAACTTTAAAAGATAATTTCTACAAAAATAGTTAAAAATTTTAAATTTAATTTAAAATTTTAAAGTGAAATTTTAGACCCCTACTAAAGTGAAATTTAAAGTTCCCCTACTTAATTGGATGCTTCTTCACCAATTAAGCCAATCTGGCCAACATGTAGTTGTTCTCTAACTAGCAGATGACGTTTTCCTCTGTTCAACTGGAACCTTTCGCTCCATCATAACTGCGTATCCTGATGACTTTTACATCGGTCATAGTGTGTGGAAGTTTTCCTGATTTCCTGGCAGTAGAGTATGAGGAGTAAGAAAGAGTAAGGTGCTGAAAAAATAAGGTAGCAAGTACTTGGCATTCTGAAGAGAGGTGCCTTTCTTGGATCTTATGCTCTCATAAGCCCAAGCACTCTGTTCCCTTACGCATCACCAAAGCCATCCACATTCTTTGCTGTGCTCATCTTCCCCACCTTCCTTCCTCAACCTGGCTTGGGAGAAGGAGGGTGTCTTTACAGCCTCAAGTTTGGGGTCTAGAGGAGCCACTGGGGAAAGAAGTGCCTCCCCACACTCACCAAAGCCAAGTGTAAGAGGTTCTAAGAGAATCCCTGGTAAATACCAGCTGTGAGACAGGAATCTCACTTGGAAAGCAGACTTGTTAACTTTCCTTTGTCTCCTGCCTGAGCAAGGAAGAGCATTGGAGGGATATGGCAGGGTGGAGGGAGAGACAGCTATAGAGCTGTCTCTGTATAGCATATGACCTCATAGGTCATATCATTGCATGTGGCAAAGATGGGTGAGTTTCTTGTGGATCTGGTTTGACACTGAGAGAGGGCACTGGGCCCACCCAAGAAGGCCAGACCCTGGACAAGGGTTTCCAAGCAGCAAGAAACTGGAATATACTACCATGAATAGAAGCCAGTCTATCCCCCACATACAGAACTTGTGCAGTGGAGAAGCCCTTACAAACATGCATGAGTACCCCATGCAAAAGTGAGTATCTGACCATCAGCCTCACAGCATTTATGAGTAGGAAGTTGGTATTACCAGAGGGAAAAGGGAAACCACTTGCACAGCCATGAGCAGTGAAGTCAGCAGATGTTCATCCTCCTCCCACTTCCCCTCCAGATCCCCAGCTAACAAAGAAGCATCCCAGAACCAGGCTATGCCCTCCCATTCTACTTCAGGGTACTGGGGGAGGAGGCAGAGCCCCTTCTGCAAAAATGCAGAGCCCCTTCCCACTTATGGCTCCGGCAATAATCCTGGTGTGTCAGTGCAGGCAAAAGGCCAGTGTGTTGGAGCAAGGTGAGGGAAGAGTCACTGGAGACCCCTGGATTGGAGGGAGGATTATGTAGGCCTCGTAAGCCATGTAAGGACCGTGTCCTTAATTCAGACGGAAATTAAGAGTTACTGGAAGCTTTTGAACAGAAAACTGACATGATCTGAGACGCTTTTTAAAAATGTTTTTATGTTCATTCATTTTTGAAAGACAGAGAGAGACAGAGCACAAGCAGGGGTGGGGCGGAGAGAGAGGGGGACAGAGAATCCGAAGCAGGCTCCAGGCTCTGAGCTGTCAGCACAGAGCCCAATGCGGGGCTCGAACTCACGAACCGCGAGATCATGACCTGAGCCGAAGTTGGATGCTCAACCAACTGAGCCACCCAGATGCCCTGATCTGAGACATTTTTAAAGGATCACTTTGGCTACTATGTTAAGAATGGACTGGGGGCAAGGATGGAGCAGGAGAACGATTACGAGGCTGTAGAAGTAATCCCCTCTAGTAGGCGATGGCATGGCTTGGACCAAGTTAGTAGAAATGGCAGTGGGAGAACTAGAGGATTCTGGATATATTCTGAAGATAGAGCCAGTAGGATTTCCTACTTAATTTAGACCAAATCTAAATTAAATTCTGGGCTCAGCCCTTCAATACTTTTTTAACTTGATGTGATGTGCAGAATAATGGCCCCAGAAATGTCCACATCCTAATCTCCAGAATTTGTGAATATACCACCTCAATGTGAAAAAAAAGGATTTTGCAGATGTGATTACATTAAAGACCTTGAGGTGGGGAGATTATCCAAGTGGGCCCAAATCTGGTTTTCCTGCTGTGTTTAGAGAGGGGCAAGACTGTGGGAAAACAGTCAGATGGATATTATAGGAAAAAGACCCAAATAATCCTACCAGCTTTGAAGATAGAGGAAAGGGACCAGGATCCAAAGAGTGTGGGCCACCTCTAGCAGCTAGAAGTCAAGGCAATGGATCCAGAAAGGGACACAGCCCTGCCGGCATCTTGATTATGGCCTTGTGAGACCTGTGTTAAGACTGCTAACCTACAGAATTGTAAGGTAAACATGTGTTGCTTTCGCTACAAAGTTTGTAGTAATGTGTTATAGCAGCAGTAGAAAACTCACATACCTGGGCAAATCGCTTAGTCTCTATGGGCCTCAGTTTCCCCATCTGAAAAAAAAGAGGGTGATGATACGTAGGCAGGATTGCTCTGAGAGTCAGAAAAATGCCTGCCATATAATTGGCCCTTAGTACAGTAGCCATTGTTGCTGTTCTATTTATACACTAAGAATACTCGGGGTAGGTGATGGGCATTGAAGAGGGCATCTTTTGGGATGAGCACTGGGTGTTGTATGGAAACTAATTTGACAATAAATTTCATATAATAAAAAAAAGAATACTTGGACCTAAAATAGCCTAAACCCGGCCCCTTTCTGTGTGTTTCTTCCCTCATTAACCTGTGGTGCCCATTCTGGGAGCTGGAAGTCCAGCTCCTTAAAGTCAAACCGTCTTTTGTTCAGTTTCCCTCTTCCCTTGCTTTGGGCAAATCACTTATCCTCTCTTAGCCTCCTTTTACCACCTTTAAAATGGGAGTAATGCCTGCACCACAGAATTGCTATAGGGATCAACAAGCACATGGGGCCCTCGGGAAATGATCACATCTTTCCTTCCTCCCACCACAAAAATCCAGAATGTCTGAGGAGTGTATGGGAAAGTCCTATTTCTTTCTCTCTCTCTTCCCCACCACACTTTATTGTCATTGTATCCTCTGGTCTTCTTATGGAGTCTGGTCCTGCTTCATGGGTTTTGTGTCCCCTTACAACCTATTAAGAATGCTAAAGGGCTTTCTGAACATTTCTTATGGTTCGTACCATAAGTTGTTTCCCAAGCTCTGCTTTTCCCCTGAGAGCGGAGAATGTCATTGCTTTCCCATTATTCTGGTCTGCTTGTTTTTACAAACACGTTGTTGAGAGGAGTTTTTCTCTCGTCTTCTAAGGAGAAGTCTATCTGGACAATGGAGGCCTTGCCAACTGAGAGTAGGGCTTGCACTCAGCCCCTCGGAGTGCTCACTTGGGTGTTGAGTGAATCAGTTTCTTAGATCTGCATCTGGACAGAAGAGGCTTGTGTGTATAATTCATCTCGGTTCCCAGTATTTATTATTCTGAGTTTCGTCTTCTCCTACCCCCAACAGCTGGTTCTCAGACTTGCTGGGAGCACATAAAGAACTCGAATTCCCCATATGCTGTTAACCATGCCCCCTGCCCAAAAATCATTTTCTATGTGATTATGACCCTACCCATACTTCCCAGCACTGCAGCTGTACCAACACAACTGTTTCTTTTCCCTGTAGTTTTCTGGAATCACCAGTTTGATGCCTCTTGTGTCCTCGGTATTACTTCGCAGTTTTACTTTGCATTTCTTCTACCAGCTCTGCCCCCCTCCCTCTACCCCACCTCACATTCCCCAGTCCTCTCTCAGAAAATGGCCCAACCTTGCCTTTCACAGAGACTGAATGCAAGAAAGGCATTTCTTCCCTCAGACTTCCTTACTGTACTCACTCTCTTCTTGCCTCCTGTGACAATAGGGGAAGAATTTCTACAACTTCCAACAGGTGACCATCCCTCTGTGCTCTGGCTCCTCCCCCCTCCAGCTCTTCATCCATCCTCATTTCATTCTCCTGCAACTTCAGTCCCACTGACAGGCCCTTCCTTTTTTTTTTTTTTTTCTTTTTTTAATGTTTATTTTTGTGAGAGAGACAGAGCACAAGTGGGGGCGGGGGCAGAAAGAGAGGGAGCCACAGAATCTGAAGCAGGCTCTAGGCTCTGAGCTGTCAGCACAGAGCCCGACGTGGGGCTCAAACTCCCAAACTGTGAGATTGTGACTTAAGCTGAAGTCGGACACTTAACCCACTGAGCCACCCAGGCGCCCCCTGACAGGTCCTTCTAATGAATACTGGAACACTCTCCATCCATGTCCTATCTTAAACATAAATTACCCTTCTGGGACCACACCCTTTTACATCTAGCTACTGTACGGACTCCCTATTCACAGCCAAGCTTCTCTGAAGAGTTGTCTACAGTCTCTAGTCCTCTTTACACACTTAACAGCCAGGGCAGGCTAGCCACTAAGAAAATGGATTTGTGACCTGAATTGCCTGAGCTTGGATCCTGCTTCTACCATATGACTTTGGGCAAGACACTCAACCTCTCTGTGCCTTTGTTTCCTCACCTACAGAATGGTGTAATAAGAGTACCTGCCTCATAGGGCTGTTGTGGTGATTAAAGTAGCATTAATCTTTAGTGTCTGTAAAGCTAGAGGAGATTGTGTGCTTTTTATTTATTTTTCATTATTTATCACTTATCACTTATTATTTATTTATCATTATTAACCCACTCCAAAGGGAGTTAAGCTGCATTACTTTAGCAAAGCCTTGGTCGACGTCACCAGTGACTTCTATTTTGTTAAATTATTCGAGTGCTTCATAGACCTCTTCTCCGTTGATATTTCAGCAGTTCTGATACTCAGTTATGTCCCTTCTTGAGTTACTCTCTTCTCAGACTTGGATGATGTAACAGTCTCCCAGTTTTCCTTCCAGTTCTCAAAATGATCCCTCGCAGCATCGTCTGCAGGCTCCTCCCGCCGCTCCACCCAAACCCCAGTGCTGGAGTTCTTTGGAGCTCAGCGGTCGGTCTTCTTCTTTTATTTATTAACTTTCAAATTTTATTGTGATAAGAATACTCAACCTGAGATCTACCTTCTTAACCGAGGTCCTCTTCTTCTTACTCCCTACTGTCCCTAAGTAAACCCATCCACTCCGTGTTTGTGATTTCTTCCATCTAGGATCCCCAGCTCAGAACTCTCTTCTCATACCTACTCATAAGCTCCTCATGCTTGCAATTCCACACCAAGCTCATGCAGTACTCACTTTCCCAACTGCACCCCAAACCTGTGTTCCTTGGGCATTGCCCTCCACCCAAGTTTTTGTGCCAGAAATCTATGAGACACCCACAACCCAGCTTCTGAGGTCTTTTACAGATAGTCATTCAACAAGTTCTGGCTTCTAGGCCTCCAGGAAACTTCTAGAATCTTTGCACTTTGCTCCCTCTCCACTGTCAATACCATGGTCCCAGCTTCCGTCATCTCTCTCCTGAACCACTGCACAGAACTGGCATTCCCTGTCTACCCACAGGATCCTTGGGTGATCCTTTAAAAGCATACATGACGAGGGGCACCGGGGTGACTCAGTCAGTTGAGCGTCTGACTTCGGCTCAGGTCATGATCTCACAGTTCATGGATTTGAGACCCGCATCAGGCTCAGTGCTGACAATTCAGAGCCTGGAGCTTGCTTTGGATTCTGTGTCTTTCTCTCTCTCTCTCTCTCTCTCTCTCTCTCTCTCTCTCTCTTCCCCTCTCCCACTTGTGCTCTGTCTCTCTCTCTCTCAAAAATAAACATTAAAAATTTTTTTTATAAAAAAAGCACACATGACGAGGCACCTGGGTGGCTCAGTTGGTTAAGCATCTGACCTTTTTTTTTTTTTTTTTAATTATTTTTAAGTTTTTGTAAATTTACATCCAAATTAGCATATAGTGCAATGATGATTTCAGGAGTAGATTCCTTAATGCCCCTTACCCATTTAGCCCACCCCCCTTCCACAACCCCTCCAGCAACCCTCTATTCTCCATATTTAAGGGTCTCTTATGGTTTGTTCCCCTCCCTGCTTTAATATAGCTTTTATTTTTGCTTCCCTTCCCTTATGTTATTCTGTTCTGTGTCTTCAAGTCCTCATATGAGTTAAGTCATATGATATTTGTCTTTCTCTAATTTCACTTAGCATAATATCCTCTAGTTCCATCCAGTAGTTGTAATGGCAAGATTTTATTATTTTTTTAATTGCTGAGTAATACTCCATTGTATATATATACCATATCTTTTTTTATCCATTCATCCATCAGTGGACATTTGGGCTCTTTCCATACTTTGGCTATTGTCAATAGTGCTGCCATAAATATTGGGGTGCATGTGCCCCTTCGAAACAGCATACCTGTATCCCTTGGATAAATATCTAGTAGTGCAATTGCTGGGTCTTAGGGTAGTTCTATTTTCAATTTTTTGAGGAACCTCCATACTATTTTCCAGAGTGGCTGCACCAGTTTGCATTCCCACCAGCAGTGCAAAAGAGATCCTCTTTCTCTGCATCCTCGCCAAGATCTGTTGTTGCCTGAGTTGTTAATGTTAGCCATTCTGACAGGTGTGAGGTGGCATCTTATTGTGGTTTTAATTTGTATTTCTCTGATGATAAGTGATGTTGAGCATTTTTTCATGTGTTGGTTGGCCATCTGGATGTCTTCTTTGGGGAAGTGTCTATTCATTTCTTTTCCTCATTTTTCACTGGATTATTTGTTTTTGTGTGTTGAGTTTGGTAAGTTTTTTATAGATTTTGGATATTATCCCTTTATCGGATGTGTCATTTGCAAATATCTTCTCCCATTCCGTCGGATGCCTTTTAGTTTTGCTAATTGTTTCCCTCGCTGTGCAGAAGCTTTTTATATTGATGAGGTCCCAGTAGTTCATTTTTGCTTTTGTTTCCCTTTCCTCTGGAGGTGTGTTGAGTAAGAAGTTGCTGCGGCCAAGATCAAAGAGGTTTTTTCCTGCTTTCTCTTTGAGGATTTTGATGGCTTCCTGCCTAACATTTAGGTCTTTCATCCATTTTGAGTTTATTTTTGTGTCTGGTGTAAGAAAGTGGTCCAGGTTCATTTTTCTGCATGCCACTGTCCAGTTTTCCCAGCACCACTTGCAGAAGAGACTGTCTTTATTCCCCTGAATATTCTTTCCTGCTTTGTCAAAGATTAGTTGGCCATACGTTTGTGGGTCCATTTCTAGGTTCTCTATTCTGTTCCATTGATCTGAGTGTCTGTTTCTTGTGCCAGTACCATACTGTCTCGATGATTACAGCTTTGTAATACAGCTTGAAGTTCGGGATTGTGATGCCTCCTGCTTTGGTTTTCTTTTTCAAGATTGCTTTGGTTCTTCGGGGTCTTTTCTGGTTCCATAAGCATCTGACTCTTGATTTTGGCCCAGGTCATGATCTCATGGTTCATGAGATCACGCCCTGCATCAGGCTCTGCACTGACAGTGTGGAGCCTGCTTGGCATTCTCTCTCTCTCTCTCTCTCTCTCTCAAAATAAATAAATAAACATTAAAATAAAAACACACATGACCATGTCACTCCCTTGTTCAGAAAGTATGGATGACTTCCCATTGCTTCTAGGAATAAATCCAAAGTTCCTTTTCATGGCTTAGGGGACCTGCATTATGTGACCCCACTGACCTCTCCCACCTCTTCCTCCTCCTCTGCCCTCTTCATTTGCTAGCTCCAGCCACATTGATAGTCAAGGGCAATCTAAGTTTCTTCTAAGTTAAAACTTTCACCTTCTTCATACCTCCACTCAACCCCCACAAGTCATGTCCCCACAATTATTCATCCTAAATCCTACTCATTTTGTAGGTCTCTGCTCAACTAGGTCTTAGGGAAGCCTTCTCTGATTCCCAAGACTTGGTTCAGCTTCTCCATGCTACACACTGCTTTAGCGCCCTGCTCATTTCCATCTAAGGAGTTAAAAAACAGTTGTAGTTATGAGGTTATTTGGTTAATTTTTTTCAAAGTCTGCACCCCAGATCCCCTCCCTTCACTATCTAGAGCAAGAGATAGATCTGTAGTTGAACTTGTCTTAAGGAAAATAAAGAGAGCTTCCCTGTCTACAGTTTTCTCAGGGTTAATACAAACACACTTCCTTCAGACATCACATCAATCAAAATGTCAGGAAATATTCTTAAGATAGATTGTTTAATAAGAGAAATTGTGACAGTGTCTGAGTTTTAAATGCAAGCAGATAAAGTAGGGAAAATTTAAATTGTATATATATATACATACACACACACCTACCTTACACTTAGCTCAGTGGTAGCTATATAAAGTGGTTTACAATATTCCTACCACCGATTTATCTAATACTGAATTTCAGCGTGGCTTTTCTCCCATCAGCCTGATTCATGTAAATAGCCAACTGACACTGATAGACTTGTAGAAAAAACCACACAGACTGCACTCCTTGCCAGAGTGACATCCTATATGGGAGGTAACCCAGTTCAGGCAATAAAAACATTTCAAGTAGAGGAAAGATTCATTTATTAGCCAAATTATAGCCTCTTCATTTCCTGGAGGTGAACCTTCTCAGTGTCTAAGAGACTATGGGAGCATTTTGAAGGTTCAGAACATATCCTCTGGTGGCGGCAGGAGGGGATGATGTGAACATCCTCACAGTGACCCTCAGCCCTGCCCAGTGTCACCTTCAGCAGACGATTTCCACAGCCTGCAATAACCAGGAGAAAAAAGAGTTCCCAGGCATGTGTTTCCCACAACACCCAACATTGCTGGTCTCCCCAGAGGCACAAAATAAAAATTGATTGAAAATAAACACTTCAGATGAGGAGATATCTGTACTAGATTTGAGCTTATGCCGCAAGAGTGAAAAGAAATTTACAGCCAAAATGACCTTTTGTTTGAGATCTAATGGAAATGGCAAGAGAAACTTGGTCTAAAATAACCATGAGAAACTTTGACCTTATACATGTAAGTAGACCCATTTCCCTAGTAATTTTCAAAGAGAAAGAACTAGCTGGCTATTATTATCATATTTTAATTCTTCCTTAATCTGAAAGGTCTACATCAATGTTGACTCAGGACAAGGTTCATTAACTCTCTCAAACAAGCGTTTATTGTGTCCCTGGCATGTGTCCAGCATTGTGCTAGGCGCAGAGGGTAAACAATATATTAAGCTTCAGCCCGACCCTCAAGGAACCGACGGTCTATTGAAGGATACAGAAAAATAAAAAAGCAATTACCCTACAGTTGATGAGGGCTGTTTATAACAGTGGAAATACAGGAGGCTCTGGAAGCTTAGAGGAACATTCCCTAACCCAGACTTACAGGGTCATGGGTTAGGCCTCTGAAAGAAGTGACATATAAGCTGGTCCTTGAGGGTAAGTGTTAGCCAGATGAAGGTCCAGTAAAAGTGGGATAAAAGTGCCCAAGGCAGAGAAAGGAGATGGTCTGGAAGCAAGAGAGGGAAAATCATCGTCAAAGAAGTCCAGTGCACTTGGAGCAGGCCACATGTTGCCCTCCTCCAATCAGGACAAGCTAAATCCTATCTTTCGTCTTCCCACCAGAACTGCTTTAATTTCACCTCTGTACGACGTACTTCTTTGACCTGTTTTGCGCATGTTTCTTTGGTTGGTTGGTTGATTGGTTGGTCTGCCCATTCCCATGATGCCAGGCTCTCTCTGGCACCCTCCTCCTCATTCTCCTCGGCAGGCCCTGTTGGTCTTGTCCCACTCATGCTCATACCCTCTTGGCTCACTTTCTCATGCTGTCTCCCGTCCACCCTCCACCTCTTGGCCAGAGTGTTTTAAAATGCAAATCTGATCATGTCAACCCTCCTACTTTAAAACCCTTGTTTGTTTTGTCCTGTTTGGGTTTTTTTTTTTTTTTCTTTTTCTTTTTGGTAGCACTTTTATTTTTCCTTATGCCATGACGTATCCTTGGGCTGTGATATTCTCACATGGAAATAGAAAAATAAGACGTGTAAGTTAGCCTTAAAAGCTGAGAAATACGTACCAAAATCTTACATAAATTAAGACAGTGCGTAAATTAACAGGTACAAATACACAAATTGTTTTGCCACGATAGCGAGTAGTTTAAACCCTGTGCTTTTCTGCTGAAAAAACATCGGATGAGAAATAAAATGGAGTCCAAAGGCTTGGATTAGCTGTGTTTCCTAGCTCTGCTGGAAGACTGCAAGAAAGAAGTGGCAGTTCATTCATAAAGTCTTGCCAGCCTCTAGAGATATCTAGGAATTGCCATTAGTACTCTGTTCAGATCTAATCAAGCCCCAGAGGAGTGAATAGCTCCCATGAAATTGTCAGCCAGCCAAAGGCCTCACATCAGGCCAAGTCCCTTCCGTAACCACATTACCCTTAGCTTCCCCATGTCACACAGAATGCCCAACCGAATGTGTAAACTTTAAACCCAACGTACATACAGAATTTCAGAAAATGTACTATAAAGAAACAGTTAATGAGGACAGTGCTGAACAGTGCTATTTGCCTTCCTGTCAGACTAGGAGAAGTGTCTTTTTAAAAAGACATACTCCAGGTAGACGAGTCTAACAGAAGATGTATACCTCTGTCAGGGCAAACCTGTACTTGTGGACGGACTCGTACAGAAAACTGTGTATCTGCCAGCAGTTCACTTAAAAGCATTTGCAATGGCAAACACACCGGCCAAACTCACTGGCACTCTACCTGCTAATCCACACCTGCTGGAAGGTTAAAGTTGTAGCCTGACACCATAAGTGCACTCAAAGGAGTGGTAACCTTAATTTTCATTGTAGTTGGCTCCAGAGCTGTGACATCTGTGTCCTGAAGTGAGTACCACCGGGTTCCTTGGTAATACCACCAGCCACGCAATGCACATTGGGTTGGCATCTAGGCCCTTACCACTATAAGCTTCACATCTTATGGTTGCATTAGAGGCCTTCTCACGAATGCCATGATTTCATGCCAAAGAAGGATGGCTACAAAGAGCTTCTCAGTCTAAGAACCTCTCATTTTCAGAGAACCTCAGCTAACTTCAAGGAGCTCAGTTCTATTCTCCAGAGAGGACACTAAGCGGCGGTACCTCCTGTTTGACATCCAGAATAGGATGGCACCACTTCTCCTCCATGTCATGTACAATTTCCTTCACTTCTGTGGGGGTGAAGCTCTAACATCTTATTCTCGCAGTCTTTGGAAATATTCTTCCAAGTCTCAACAAGCTGGGTTCAGAAATAAGATAACGGGACCAGGTGTAACCTTCATGAATGGGCATTGACCCAAGTCTGTACACCCAGCAGCGTCTGACCAGAGGCATGCTGGAACAGCACAGTCAGAATAGCAAAATGTATAGCTGGGCTACAGTTATAAACAAGACCCGTGACAGGTGGCCTTGAGGTTCAAGGGAGCTTCACTTAAGAAGGGAGTAGGAATAGCAATAGGAATCACTGCAGAAGGCAGAGTGTCAGATTCCCCATCCCACCCAGTAGGAGTAGAGCCACATGCGATAGCATTCTTTGATGACAGATACCCCTCTTGTTCTGGGTTCATCATCCATATGTTCTCCCTCTGCCCCACACCTACCATGACATCCTGTTGTTTGGGGCAATAAATAACAGAAGGCAACCAGGCACACTGATTATCATCCTTAGCAGAGACATCTTTGCTCATGCGGAGGGAAAGACAAGTGACTTCTCCATTCTTCTTGATACTTTCATTTCCTGCCTACACAGATGAAAAACAACTGCCCGTGGGGCACCTGGGTGGCTCAGTTAGTTAAGCATCCAACTCTTGATTTCGGCTCAGGTCATGATCTCATGGTTTGTGAGATCAAGCCCCACATCAGCAGGCTGTCAGCACAGCGCACAGCCTCCTTGGGATTCTCTCTCTCCCTCTTCTGCCCCTCCCCCAACTTGCTCTCTCTCTCTCTCTCTGTCTCTCTCTGTCTCTCTAAAAATAAACTTAAAAGAACTGCTCTTGAAGAAGTGACAGCATCTGAAGAGGCTTTGATTACTTAAACTCTTTAGTGGCCTCAAAGGCCCTGTCTGACCTCACCCCTGCCTACCTGCACCACCTCGTCTGCTTCCCTTGCCTGCTCACCCTCTATCCTTCAGTCACACTTGACTTCTTTCCATCCTCAGACACACTGGGCTCTCTCTTGCCTCAAGACATTCACACATGTCCTTCCCTCACTACTCAATCTATTGCCTGGCTTTCCTCCAGCTGGCGAAGTCCTGAGTGTGGGGGCTACGCCTCTTGTGTTCATTGCAGTATCCCCACCTCCTAGCAAAACGTTTGGCTCAAAGCGTGTGTCAAACACAGGGGTGAGTGAATAAGAAGAGGCTGTAAGCAAACATTAAGGTTTGGTGACAACAAGCTGAGTGAGTGGTTATCTCTGGGCTTCTATTTTCTTTGTGACATGACATTACCTAAATGCAAGGAGGAAGGTGAGAAACATGGAAGGGGTTTTTTGGCTTGCTTGTTTTGTTGTTTTAAGAGGGAATGATACAACAAACCCCTACTACCCATCACCTAACTGCAATAATTATCAATATGTTGCCAAACTTGTTTCATCTACACCTATTGTTGGATTTTTGTAGGCATATAATTTACATACCATCCAGTGGTTTTAAGACGATTCATGAAGTTGTTCAACCATCACTATTATTAATTCCAGAACATTTCTGTCACCCCAAAAAGAATCCCTCTACCCTTTAAGTAGTCGCTCCCCATTCTCCCCTCCTCCAGCCTCCGGAAATAACTACCCTACTTTCTGTCTCTATGGATTTGCCTATCCTGGATACTTCACATAAATGGAACCATACAATATGTGGCCTTTTGTGTCTGGCATCTTTCACTCATCATGATTTTTTTTAAGATTCATCCGTGTCGTAGCATATATTACCACTGCATTTCTTTTTATAGCCAAATAATATTCCACAGACATAGCACAATTTGTTTATCCATTCATGGACAAACATTTGGGTTGATGGACATTTTTGGATTATTTCCAGCTTTTTGGCTAAAGATGGAAGGGTAATGAATAAAGTATCCACATAGTTGGGGGGTTTTTAGCTGTTTATTTTACTCAATAAGTAGTTTAATACTTAGATACAGATCCATAATGGAATTTTTTTTCTTTTTTTCTTTTATTTAAATCCAAGTTAGTTAACATATGGTGTAGTAATGGTTTCAGGAGTAGAATTTAGCGATTCACACATATAACACCCAACGCTCATTCCAACAAGTGTCCTCCTTAATGCCCATCACCCATTTAGCCCATCCCCCCATCCAACACCCCTGCTGCAACCCTCATTTTGTTCTCTGTATTTAAGAGTCTTGTACAGTTCGCCTCCCTCTCTGTTTTTATATTATTTTTCCTTTCCTTCTCTTATGTTCATCTGTTTTGTTTCTTAAATTCCACATACGAATGAAATCATATGATATTTGTCTTTCTGTGACTGACTTATTTTGCTTAGTATAATGCATTCTAGTTCCATTCACATTGCTGCATATGGCAAGATTTCATTCTTTTTGATCGCCAAGTAATATTCCAGTGTGTGTGTGTGTGTGTGTGTGTGTGTGGTGAATATATATATATATATATATATATATATGTATATGTATATATATATATGTGTATATGTATATATATATAATGTATATATATATAATGTATATGTGTATATATATATATATATATATATATATATATATTCACATGTTTATCCATTCATTCAGTTGATTAAAATATCCATGTAGTTAAAGGGAGAAAGAGCGTACAGGAAAGCATATTTCAGGCCATAAGGATGCCTGGTTGAATTTGAGGCCATAAAATAATGCTGCACTATCATATACTTTTATGGCACACAAAACCCTCTGAAGTGAGCTCTGCCTCTTCCCCATAACTGCATTCACCAGTTCTACTAAACTTCTTGCAGTTTCTTGAACTTTATTTCACTCAGCTCTAGTGTTGGCAACGTCTTTCTCTCTGTGGGGACCATTTTCTTCCAGGATTTACCTCCTTTTGCCATCTATCTTTGGAGTCTCAGATCAGACATCAATTCCCCCAAGACATTATCCCTGACACTCTGGTTGGTGTTAGGTGCCCCTTCAAGTGTCCCCTGGTATCCCTAATCACTCCATCACAGCACTTACAGCACTACTTTGAAACCTCACCCCTGCACTACCACTGGACTATAAGCTTGAAAGGGGAAAAAAAAAAAAGTTAGAGAGGGATGGAGGCAAACCATAAGAGACTCTTAAAAACTGAGAATAAACTGAGGGTTGATGTGGGGTGGGAGGGAGGGGAAAGTGGGTGATGGGCACTGAAGAGGGCACCTGTTTGGATGAGCACTGGGTGTTGTATGGAACCAATTTGACAATAAATTTCATATAAAAATAAATAAATAATTTACTGTTAACCCCCCAAAATAAAATAAAATAAATTTTTCAGAAATATTAGCTTATCAATTCTCCCATTGTTTTTCTTTGTCCACATTTGCTGTTCCATTCTTGAATGAGGATGTCTAGAACAAAACTGGAAAGTGACAAGAGGCTACTCTCTCAGGTGGACACATGTAGAAAAGAATAGAGTCCTAGCCAGAATTTAAAATAAAATCTAGCATTAATGATAGCATCTTAATTGACATTGAAGAGGGTCAAAGTGCTTTTTCAGAAGAAAGAAAACTTAGTAATATGCTTTCCCCATTACCATCAATTTTGTTAACTTAACTTTTTATTCCTGTTTGTTAATTAAAATTTTGGCTGTGCATACTCCTCAAAATCATTAAACTACGGAATATCTGGATTTTTAATAGCATACTGCGTTAATAGGGATATTGCCTGAACTTGACCAAATAAGTCCTTCTTTAAAATAACCACACAGAAAATATAGCTACATTTAAAACACTGTATGCTCCAAGACTTTGAATGAATTTTCTTCCGAGGAAGGCACTGTGTAGAGGAAGAAATATCTGACACATACAAATTAAGTGAAGTTGATCTATTGAAATGTAGCTGGCAACAGTCCAGCTTCTTAGTTTGCTTTTAATAGTTTATTTCTAAGTGCATGCATCTTTAAACTAGTTATATAGCTTATTTTTACAAGAGACAAATAGTGAGAGATGGCCTTAAATTGGCTCTTGCTATGCAATCCAAAGTATGTCTTAATGCAAGTTCCCCTGTGCTTATCTAATAATGAGGTTGGACAAGAATAATGCTGCCTTGGATTGCAATGTTCAAGGCATTCATTAAAGTTAATAATCAGTGCTCTTGCATAGAAGCTTTATGCCTAACGTTGATCGGCTCTTTGTTGTGGGGAGTTTGCTTGCATTCAAGTAGCAAGGAGCTCACCACAAAGGCCATCAGGTAGGTTTCCATGGTAGCAGCCCTTCTTTTGTTATTCTCGTTTGTAACATAGACAGTATCCAAATACTCACTGTGTCACTGCTTAATGAAAAGAAATAGAATATTAATAATACCAGGATAGTCAGGAAGCTAGTCTTTGAGTGTGACAATAATGGAGGGAATGCTGTCTCCTCAGGTTTGCTTTACAGCAGCCATCCACCAAGTGTGACTGGTGACCCTTTGATCTCATTACCTTGTGTCCTATTAATGACCTTCAGAGGTCTCATCTTATTACTCTAGGAACAAGTAATGATGGGTAGAATCGTTTCATCAGTGCTGAACCTGATAAAATAGGGGTTTGCAACTGTACACTAATAAGAGTGTTATGTAAACCTGGAAGAAATCAACTTTTTTAAGATACAAGGATAACACTGAAGGATGAAAATAGCTTTGAATTTTTGTTGTGTTTGTGTATATATTCATTTTTCTTTAGTGACTCAACACCTGGATTTCTCGTTGTCTTTGTCTAAAAAAAATACATTCTGGTAAGTGTCACTTCCCTTTGGTTGTGACTCAATTATTTGAGCCCGTAGCAGCACATGGGAGCTTTATTATGCGGCCGTGTCTTGTTCTAACAGAGATCACCAGAGAAGTCACCTGGTGTGCATTCATTCAAATAAAAAGAAGAATTTACTAAGGCTTAGCATCGTTCTTCTATTTGGCTCTGCTAAAACATCATTTTTGCCACTTACTCAGGAGAGTAAAAAGTATAACACTAATTTAATTTAATTTAATTTTCTCCTTCCCCCAGGCTAGATCTGAAAACATTTATGAACTGGTAGGATTTTAGTGCTTCAGTTTTAGCTACTTTAATTTATGAGATTTCCACAGGGCATTGTATGGCTTTCCTGAGTTGTTGTAGCCTTCATTATAAATGACCCTAAGTAGGTGTAACATGCATGGAAGTATGTAAAAATTCTACCATATATTAAATACATTTTAAAATACTTTAAAAAAAAACTTCAGTGAGATGGAGAACAAGAATAGGAAACTAGAGGGATGCCTGGGTGGCTCAGTCAGTTAAGTGCCCAACTTTGGCTCAGGTAATGATCTCACAGTTCATGAGTTTGAGCCCTGCATCAGGCTCTGTCTTGACAGCTTGGAGTCTGGAGCCTGCTTTGGATTCTTTGTCTCTCTCTCTCTCTCTCTTTCTCTGCCCCTCTCCTATCTCTCTCTCTCTCTCTCAGAAATAAGTAAACATTAAACAAAATTTTAAATAGGAAATTAGATATGAATTTGACCAGTGATGCAGAAATGGAAAGGACCCAGGATTGACATGGAAGAAATTTAAACTGAATCAAAGTTTGAAGGTTTCCAGCTTGAAGCTGTTAAGAAGCATCCATTCACCTTTCAGGTGGGGTGGATAAGAGGGGGAATGTGGGCTTTCCCAGTGGACTGACAAAAATGAAATCAGGGCAAAGGATAGATTCAAGGTCAGCAGGCCCAGAAACTACTATTCAAGGTCAGCAGGCCCAAGAAAAAGGAGATACAGTGGGACAGGAAGTGAGCAGGAAGGAGTGGAAGCAGAGCCTCTGGAGCCAGACAGAAGGAAGGGCTAGACTGATAGAATTCTGGCAAAAATCAACATTTTTGCCTCTGTTTAATAGATATAAATTTAATGGATAAACAATTTCAAGACGTGTAATATACCAGAATTGGAATCCAGAAGGTGAAGAGTGTACAGAGTGGAAGAAATATTTAAAGTAGTAATGGCCAAGAATTTCCCAAAATTAATGACAGACACCACACCACAGATCCAGATCCAGGAAGTTCAGAGAATACCAAGCAGGATAAGTACCAAAAGCATCTACAAATACTGTATTCATGCTGCAAAAAACCAAAAATAAAATTTTGAATGAAGCTGGAACAGGGTTGGAGAAGTGGAGGAGGATACCTTTTACTTATAAAATAATGAGGATAGAATTTATAGCATACTTCTCATCAGAAATCACTGCAAGCAAGAAAAGAGTGGTGTAAAATATTTAAAGCACTGAAAGAAAACAAAAACCTCAAAGTCTACACTGAAGAAAATTATTCTTTAAAAGTGAAGGAGGGATGCCTGGCTGGCTGAGTCAGTACAGCATGTGACTCTTGATCTCAGAGTTGTGAGTTCAAGCCCCACATTGGGCGTAGAGTTTACTTAAAAAAAATAAAAAGTGAAGGAGTAATAAAGATTTTTCTGAGGCAACAAAAAACTGAGAGAATTCATTGCCCACAGACCTGCCCTAGAAGAAATGTTAAAAGATGTTTTTAAGGGGCATCTGAGTGGCTCAGTCAGTCAGCCAAGCATCCAGCTCTTGATTTCAGCTCAGATCATGATTTCACGGTTCATGAGATCAAGCTCCACATCAGACTGTGTGCTGACAGCATGGAATCTGCTTAGAATTCTCTCTCTCCCTCTCTCTCTCTGCCTCTCCCCTTCTCTTGCTCTCGCCCTGTCTCTCTCAAAATAAATAAACTTTTTTTTTTAAGATGTTCTTAAAGGAGAAGGAAAATCAGGTCAGAAACTTGGATCTACAGAAACTTGTATGGGTGATTATCGTATGTGGATAAGTGAAATGAGTTAACAATAAAGTTATAAGGGATGGAAGGGAGAAAATGAGAATACTTTATTATTAGGTATTTTTACTGTCTATGAATCGATATTTGAAAGTTGATTTACATTTGTTGTAAATGTGTATTGCAGCTCTAGGGAAACGCTAGAAAAAAAATTTGCAAAAAAAGAGGCATAATTGACATTCTAAGAGAGAAGAGTAAATGAAAGCATATAAAATTAATTAAAGCATAGAAAAACAGAAAAGAGGGAGAAGAAAAACAAGAAACAAGTACAAATAATAGAAAAACAAACAAGGCAGTTATTAATCCAACTGTATCAATAGTTATTTTAAAGGCGAATGGTCTAAATATAGGAATTTAAAGACAAAGAGTGTCAGAATAGATAAAATAACAGTACCAAATATGTGTTACCTATAAGGAACCTACTTAAAATGTAAAGGCATAGATTAGCATAAAGGGATAGAGGAATCCATAACATAATAATGCCAGTCAAAATAAAGATGGTGTAGCTGTATTTATTTCAGACAAAACACACTTCAGAACAAACAAAATTATCATGGACAAAGAGAAGCATTACATGATAAAGGGATGAATTTTCCAAGAAGACATAATAATCTTAATGTGTATGCCTCTAACAACTGGTAAAACTAATATAACTGCAAGAAGACATATACAAATCCACTAGTACAGTTAGAACTTCAACATCTCTTTCAGTAATTGATAGATTAAGCAGGCAAAAAAAAAAAAAAATAATAATTGCAAGGATATAGTTGACCTGAACAATACCATCTATCAGCTCAATCTAATTGACATGTATAGGATACTATATTCAGCAAGAGCAGAGTACACATTCTACTGAAGCTCACATACAGATACACAGGACCATAAAACACACCTGAACAAATTTAAAAGAATAGAAATCATACAAAGTATGTTCATGGTCCACAGTGGGGTTAAACTACAAATCAATAACAGAAAGATAGCTAGAAAATCTCAAAATATTTGGAGATTAAGTAACACATTAATAAATAACACATGTGCCAAAGAATAAATGTCAAAAGAAATTTAAGATATTGTGAACTGAAAAAAATATGAAAATGTAAGTTATCAAAATGTGTAGGATTCAGAGAAAGCAGTGCTTAGAGGTTAATTTAGAACATTGGATGCATATATTAGAAGAGAAATAGATAGGGGCACCTGGGTGGCTTGGTTGGTTAAGCATCTGACTTTGGCTCAGGTCATGATTTCGCAGTTCATGATTTCAAGACCCATGTCAGGCTCTGAGCTTTCAGCTCAGAGCCTGGAGCCTGCTTTGGATTCTGTGTCTCCTTTTCTCTCTGCCCCTCCCCAACTCATGTGTTTTTTTTCTCTCTCTCTCTCTCTCTCTCTCTCTTTCAAAAATAAATAAACATTTTTAAATGTTTTTAAGAAGAAAGAAAAGAAATAGGTCTAAAACCAATAATCTTAAGTTTCCACTTTAGGAGGCTAGAGAAAAAAGAGCAATTTAAGTTAAAAGCAAACAGAAGAAAGGAAATAATAAAAATCAGAGCAAAAATCAGTGAAATTTAACACAGTAAATAAACAAAACCAAAAGTAATTCTTTGTGAAGATCAGTAAAATTTATTAAGCTTTAGTTAGGCTAATTAAGAACAGAGAAGACACAAATTACTAACAGAAATTGAAGAGGAGTCTCACTGCTAATCCCAATGACATTAAAAAAATAAAGGAAAATTGTAAACAACTCTATGCCCACAAATTTGATAATCTAGATGAAATGAACCATTCTACAAAAACTCACTCAAGGGGAGATAGATCATATGAATATGCCTAAACTAGTAGAGAGATTGAATCAATTATTAATAACCTTCCAAAACAGAAAGCATCAGGCCCAGATGGTTTCACTGGTGAATTCTACCAAACATTTAGAGGAAGAAATGATACTAAGTATCCACAATCTTTTTCAGAATATAGTAGCAGAAGGAACAACTTCTAACTGATTCTATGAAGCCAGCATTATCCTAATATCAAAATTAGAAACATTGCAAGAAAGGAAACCTACAGACACGTATTTCTCATGAACATAGATACAAAAATCCTCAACAATATTAGCAAATATAATCCAACAATGTATAAAAGGAATTGTTCACAAAGATCAGGTGGAATTTATTCCAGGTATGCAAAGCCAGTCAACATTCCAAAAATCAATTAATATAATCTGCCACATTAATAGGCTAAAGAGGAAAAATAATATGATCATATTAATAGATGCAGAAAAAGAATGTGACAAAGCCCAACACCTATTCATGATTTTTAAAAAAAGAAAAACTCAGCAAAAGTATCAATTGAGGAGGACTTCCTCAAATTGGTAAAGAACCATCTATTTAAAAACCTATAGCTAACATCACACGTAACGGAAAAAAAAAAAAAAAAAAAAAAAAACACCAAAAAATTGGATGCTTTCTCCTTAAGACTGGGAATAAGGCAAGAATATCTTCTCACCACTTCTTTTCAATAACCAGTGCAATAAGACAAGAAAGGAAAGGAAAGTTATGTAGAGATTAAGAGGAAAGAATAAAACTCTTTGTTCACAGATCACATGATTATCTATGCAGAAAATTCCAAATAATTAACAGAAGGCCTCCTGGAACTAATTAGTCACTGGATACAAGGTTCATATACTAAAATGAATTGATTTCCTATATACTAGCAATGAACAGTTAGTCTTTCAAATTGAAAACAGTATCATTTACAATAGCACCAAAAAATGAAATTCTTAGATATAAGTCGAACAAAATATGTACAAGATCTATATGCAAAAATTAGAGAACCCTGATGAGAGAAATAAATAACAGGTAAGTAAATGGAGAAAGAGTCTATATTCTTGAATTGGAAGACCCAATATTATTGAGATGTCAATTCTTATCAGCTTGATCTATAGATTCAACATAGGTCCAATCAAAATCCCAGCAAGTTATTTTGTGGATCTTGACAAACCAATTCTAAGGCTTATGTGGAAAGACAAAGAACCCAAAATAGCCAACTGAATGTTGAAGAAAAAGAAAACTGGAGAACTGATACTACCTGACATCAAGACTTACTATAAAGCTACAGTAATCAACACAATGTGGCCCTAGTGAAAAAAATAGACACAAGGGTTAATATAACTGAATAAAATAGATCCACATAAGTATAGTCAACTGATACTTGACAAAGACACAAAGGCAATTCAATAGATAAAGGATATCTTTTCAACAAATAGTACTGGAACAATTGGAAGTTCATATGAAAACAAAATCTCAATCTGGATACAAACCTTAAACCTTTTATGAAACAAACTCAAAATGCATCATAAATCTAAATGTCAAGCTTAATACTGTAAACTTCCAGAAGAAAACATAAGGAATTTGGGTTTGGTGGAATTTTTAGACACAACACCAAAAGCATAAGGAAAATAATTAAATACAGAAGACTGATTTAGCCTGCCTAAATATGATAGAAATATATTTGGTGGATGAAAGATAAGAAAAAAGGAGGGAAGGAGTTATAAGATGGCTGAACCCATATCTTCCATATTAGTAATCAGAAGATACTGTCTAAAGTTGACAAATCAAGAATATGTGCAATATATGGCTATTGTTAAGAAACACAGATATAAGGGTGCCTGGGTGGATCAGTCAGTTAAGCTTCCAACTCTTGATTTCAGCTCAGCTCATGATCTCATGATTTTGGAGTTCAAGCCCTGTGTTGGGCTCTGTGCTGGCAGTGCAGAGCCTGCTTGGGATTCTCTCTCCTTCCCTCTCTCTTTGTACCTCCCTGACTTGCTCTCTCTCTCTCTCTCTCTCTCTCAAAATAAATAAATTTTTTTTTAAAAAAGAGATATAGACATAAACACTAAAAAAAAAAAAACAGCTAACATTGTTGAATAAGGCCTTCACTGGGGATCAGGACAAGGCATAGCAAGGAGACTAAGGGCTCCAGTTGGGTATGGCAGGGACTTTGTTTTTAATATAAACTTTCTAGAGCTTTTGATGGTTTAGTTCTGATAAAATCAAAATGAAGTTGAAAAACAAACAGTACAACTCAACTTGAAAAATAATAATTGATTCTACCACCCCTGCCTTGCAGTAGCAAGGGCATAACACCATGGTGTCATCTAATGTCTATATTTCTGTTAATATTGGGAACCCCGTCATAAGAGTAGGACCACATTTACCTTACCTACTGTTCCATTTATGTGTCTGACACATTCTAGACACTGGTCCATATTTATTGAATGGAAAAAGAAACATTTAACAGTTCTAGAAGCAGCACACAGAGGACAGGTGTGACAAATAATGCAGAGTTGGCCTCACTGTGATTTGAGACTGGGCACTGGCACAAAGCAAGAGCTCAAGAAATGTCTGGAAATTTGCTGTTTATTAAAGAAAGCTGGCAATTAGAGAGAGAGGGAGAGAGAGAGATTGTTAGTTCAGGGAGGCAGCAGGTTCAAGGAAGCTGTATTCATGGCAGGGATAACCAGAACATTAGAGTCCTAAAAATAAGAATCTATGAGAGGGAGAAGCACAAAATGTGCTAGGGAGTCATTAGAGATCATTTTTGCAAAATATGGAAAATTATGATTTTCTGATGTGGGATTGAGGATGTTCCTCTTCCCCTTGCAGAGCTATAGTGGTTAAGTGCATGGACTTCTCACTATCACAGCCAATTCTGATGATTGCTCAGGCCGTAAGAGTCCCTTGCTGACCACACTCCCTACCTCCTCCTAGTAAGAACACATGTTTCCTACAATGTTCAATGTGTCAACTTGATGTTTGGCATCTGTATACTTTAAGAAGATCCAAATGATTAAAGTTAAGCAAAACCGGTCATGAAGTTTATTAAGGGAAATTCAAATTGAGTTCTCTCCGGGAAACATCACCATAAGACCAGGTAGGATGTAGAAAGCAAGACTCAAAGGAAGCAATCACTTGCAACCAGTTTAGACATGTGCCAGGACATGTGTTGGAAGAAAATATTCTGAAGTAGCTTATTGGCCTGTCTGTGCGGATAAATTACTCTGATATTTGTGATCTAGAATCAGGAAGAAAACACATTCCCTGATTACCTCATTACAGGAATTCATTCTGGGAGGCATGCACAATTTGCGTTTTTCCCCAAGGATGGGTGGAGGGACTTATAACCTTGAAAATATCTTTGTGTGTGAGAAGTACAGAAAAAAATATTATATATTTCTGCATAAGGAGAAGCAGCGGGGAGATTTTGCTGCTTTGTTCTGTTCGCTTGTTTTGTTTTGTTTTTTTTAATCTAACCTAAGTTCACTGTGCTAATAACTTTACGTTATCTGCTGAGTACCTTTCTAAGATAGTAATGTTTATACACCTTTAACAGAGGGAAACTGAGGTTCTCAAAGTGAAATAATATTCAAGGTGACCTATTATGTGGATGAGCTGGAAGTTGATCCAGAGTATAGGAGGCACAGCTACGTAGTCAGGACCAGCTGATAATTGTGGGGCCCAGTGCAAAATAAAAATATGGAGCCCCTTGTTCAACAATGATTACAAATTTTAAGATAGGGAAGCAGAGCATTAAACCAAATGTGGGGCCCTTCTGAGCCCAGGGCCACATGTGACCGCCCAGGGTGCACAGTCGTAACGTTGGCCACTGGCCGCATGTATAGATACCTCCCAAGTAGGTAAATTTGGGCTAGCTCCAATGAGAAAATTGGAAAGACGCCGATAAATGATAAATTATGATTATGCCTTAAAAGATTATCTCGAATACTCTTTTAAACCCACAGTAAATGAACAGTTACATAATTATATCTGTGACTTCTAAAATTACTTCTGTAACTGAGCTAGAGAATATTTCAACACTGCCTCAGATGGGATCCCTCTAGGTGGTAATTGCCTATGAATTGATGCATTAATTCTCTAGCACTACTGCACATATCACCACGGAGAATGTTTTGAGACCTGTTTCCAGAGCCCCGTTCCCATCTAGGCAGATATCCTTTGTCATATTCGCTGGAACCTACAGCCATTTCAGTGGGAACCCTGGCAGCCCTCTGCAACATGACCTCCTCAAGGGCAAACCTTTACGTCCTTACTGCTGCTCACCCCACCTGGCACATAGAAGGGATTCGAGAAGTGTTTGCTGAATAAATGAATGAGCACACAAACTCCAGAAAAATCCAGCAGAATTCTAGATTCTCAAAAATGTAGCAAGAACCAGGCTCCTTGCAATACTCAGGAGATGGTCCAAGCAGCCTTCAGAATTGCTCTAAATTGAGATGATTAGGTCTAAAAAAGAGGGCCAGGGGTAAAGCCAGCATTTGAATCAAAACTTACAACTTCCCTTGACAAGTCCTTCAGAAGCATCAGGTTGGAGGTACCATCTGAGACAGACCGAGACCCACTGGGCAGGAAGCTGATGCATCGCACATCCCGGATCTTGCCCCACCATGGAGCACACACTCACTGCCAGCCAAGCAGTGTAGTAAATTCTAGTAGACTAAACGCACATATGAGGCGACTCTTTCTTAAGAGGTAAGTCAGTGCCTCTGCTCAAGGAAGTGTTTATTACTTTCTCCCTGCAGTGGTTTCCCTCCCTTCGGGAGGAGTTGTAAAACCTGACCCCCGAGTTTTATAAGAGACTCAATCTTGTGTTAAAACTTCACCAAAACTGATTTATCTTATATTTTGCAGCATTTCTATATCTCACAGATTTTCTATAACTTTTATAGTCAGTGGGGAATAAAGAAAAAAATTTACACAGAGATTTCATACTTGGATCACTTTTTGGTTCTGAGCACATTAAAAGCTGGCCAGAGCCCTGTTCCCATCCATCCATTGCTTCCTATTCCTCAGAGCACTGGAGGAGGCTGGTGTACAGGCTGAGAGCCAGACTGCTGAAATGTGTATCCTTGCTTCTCCACTTACTGAACCTCTCGGGGCCCCGGTGTCCTCATCTACAAAATGGTAATAATATGACACCTCTCCAAAGAGTTGCTCATATAAAACATTTAATGTAGTGTCTATCATGAAGAGTTCAATGTTGCTAGCCATTAGCTGTTATTGCATGAGTCTGTGTCCTGTGAGTCTTATGAGCAATAGCCCAGCTGTCAAATAGCCTAGCTCCTTATCTAAATGTGACTAATAAAAGCGGTTTTTAAATCCTTTTAAAAATAAACTAATCTTAAGAATTGGAAGGTCATCAGTGGTAAGATAGGTACATGTGTCTCTTCAGGATAAATGAGGGTGACAGAATCAGAAAAGGGGAGGGTGATATGCCTTCTTCACTACAGCTCCTCAAGGGTTCCAGTGACCACCACAAGTCATGACTGATGGGGGTAGGATGAAATTTTTCTATGTGGCATAAGAGCTACTGAGCTTAACAAGGTCAATTTTTCTTTACTTAACTATTTATCATTTATACCTGGCCAAAATCCAAAACAGATTTGAATGAGACACATACCACTTGGAACATGAAAGTTTCTTGCTTTTACTTTGTGGGAGGAAAGTCAGTTTTCTAATTAGTCTCAATTCTCAAATATATTGCGCTACTAGATGTTGTCTAGTTTTTCCTTTTCCCACTTGTCCCCTGCCTGCCAGACATTATACTTCTCTGTCTTCTTTCCCTGTCGCTAGCGCCTTTTTTTTTTTTTTCCTTTTGGTCTGCTTTCTAGCTTCATTCTCCTCGAACTACCCCTTAGATCTTGATCTTTTCCAGGGCCCTTTCATGGATGCTTCATGCCTCATACTCTACCTGGGTGATCTCAATTTGTTCTGATAGCTCCAACCACCTTCTTTTGGCCAATGAACCCTCTCTCTGTATTGCCACATCAGTCCTTTCTCTACAGTCCAAACCCATGTAACTGCCTTCAGGAAATCTCCTCTTGGATCTCTTACAGACACTTCAAATTCAACATGTCCAAACTGAACTCATCATCCCCTCAAACGGGCTCCCTTATGGCATTCCCTATCTCAGGAAATGGCAGCACTCTCCACCCAGTTAATCAAGCCAGGAATCTATGATTCATCCTTAGCTCATCTCACTTCCCTCACTGCCTAAATCCAATCAATCACCAAGTTCTCTTAATTCTATTTTCTAAATCATTGTCTTTCACATTTATTTTACTGTGAGTAAAAGAAACATCTTTTGCATCATGACCCAGCCAGCATGCATTAGCCTGTGCGCGCGCACACACACACACACACAAAAGTGGAACACAAGTTTCACAAAGCAATTTTTATCATCACTTTATGCAAAGTTTTCTGACGTTTCTACTATGTTTTCTTCTTTTGTTGCTTTTTAAAATGCTAGTAACTAATGGGTTACTGGCAAATGTTTAGCAACCATCTCTTCTGGAGGGAAGGGAGGGGGAACCTGATGTGTAGCATTTGAGTCTGTGGTGTAAATATACCCACCATGGATGAATCTAAGCTACCAACCAAAGAGCTTGCAAACATTCCCGAAATCCAAAAACCAGCTCTCCTGACCATCTCCAGCGTGCCACTGCTTACGACCTACAGTTTGATAGACACTGGTCTAAATATTTCTTGAATCTACCTGCTAATTTTCATTCCTAATGCTACCGCTCCAATCTGGGCTACCACCATTTCTGATATCATTGGTTTCCAGGTCAACTGATATGTTTCACACTTAGTCATTACTGTTCAAAGACTTCCTGTTGTCCCCAGGAGAATACAGTCTGTAATTCTTGCCAGGGCTTAAAAAGCCACCTACAGTTTGGCATCTGCCTGCCCCCTCATGCCCTCTCTCCCTTGATCTCAACAAAAATGTTTTCTTCATGAATATCTGGGAACTTTCCCTTGTTTTCAGGTCTTTGGACACGTATTCCATCTTTGTTCAACTCTCACTCATCCTTTCTATCACAGCTTAAATGCTACAAATTCATTCATTCACTCTCCCACTCTGTGACAGACATTATGATAAGTGCTGGTGATACAATAAGTAAAAATAGACACAGCCCCTCACCTCAAAGAATACTCTAGGCAGGGAGACATATTCAAATAAAGATATCACTCAAATGTAGTGCTAATAAAAGAAGAGCTTAAAAATAGATTCAGTGCTCTGTATGAGCTAATCTGACCTAATCTAATAGATTGAGGAAAATTCTGCTAAGTGATGACTGATAAATTACATTGATTAAGCTAAGATATAAAGGAGAAGTATGTCTAAGGGATGGGAAACTAACAGCATAGGCAGAAGGAAGAACTTGTAAAAATTTACATGGCACAAAGGAATATGGTAAAATCAAGGAACCAAATGAAAATACGAGCCATGTATGAGAGGGAGTATGAGACAGGTAGAAGCCACTCTATGATGACCACTCTGGACTTCGTTAAAAATTTAGGTCTTTAACCATAAAGCAGTGAGAGGCCATTGATGTATTTGAAGCAGGAATATAATGCATTCAGATTTCTGGCTCAAAAAGATTACTCTGGCACTTGTGAGGATGGATCAGAAGGAGACAAAAGTAGATGTGGAGACGACTAGAAACTATTCCAGTACTCCAAACAGAGATGATCACAACACAAATTAAGATGCTGGTGATGGAGACGGAAAAAAAAATCAACACAGTGGAGAGATGTGTGTGTGAGATAACCTTGACGGGATAAGATAATGGGTTGAATATATGTGATGCAAAAGAGAGAGAAGCAGCAAAGATGACTCCCAGATTTGAGCTGCAAAACTGAAGTAGTGGTAGTACCGTGTGCAGATAGAAGGAATGCCAGAGGAAGACCACATTTGAGGGAGAACAGCATGACTTTGGCTTTAGATGTATGGATTTTGAGGTATGCTTAAGGTGTTTTAAGGACCGTTTGATAGACTTCTCTGAAACAAAGGAGAGGTCTGGATTAGGACACAGTTTTGTGAAATATCTACGTATGGGGTTATAGACATGAAGCAGTGGACATAAATGAATTCATTAACTGAGAATGCACACCATGAGAAGAAGACTTCAAAACCAAACTCTAAAGAAATTCAACATTTCCTGGTTGGGTAGTGGAGGGTGAACTTACAAAGAGAACCAAGAAGAGTGACCAAAGAGACAAGAGGAAAACCAGGAGAAATTGATGTCAATGAGCTGCTTTGTTTTGGTAGAGTATCAAGACAAGAAGCCAGACTGTTGTGGGAGGAATGAGTTCAAAGTACAGATATGGAGTCAACGAGTGCAGATTCCCTGGAGAAATTTGCCTTTGAAGAGATCAAGAACAGTATTTACGAATTTGATGGAAACTTTTTGGTTGTGCTGTAACGAAAGACACCTGTGTAGCACAGCACTTAGATAGGAGGCATTAATAGATGTCATTTTTTTTAATTGCACATTAAAGTGAACTAAAATGGAGGTATATTTAGTAAATAGATAGTCTCAGAAGTATCCTGATACTAGAACACCGGCACATCTCCATATGCACATGTGCGTACACACACACACATGCATCAAATTTTTAGGCTAAAATTAAAATTGGTGTCATTACCTTAAGAATAAGCTATTTGGGGGGCGCCTGGGTGGCTCAGTCGGTTAAGTGGCTGACTTCGGCTCAGGTCATGATCTCGCGGTCCGTGGGTTCGAACCCCGCATCGGGCTCTGTGCTGACAGCTCGGAGCCTGGAGCCTGTTTCAGATTCTGTGTCTCCCTCTCTCTGACCCTCCCCTGTTCATGCTCTGTCTCTCCCTGTCTCAAAAATAAATAAATGTTAAAAAAAAAAAAAAAAAAAAAGAATATTTGGGCACGAAGACAGGAAGGCTTTAGAACAAGATAGAAATTGAAAGTCAACCAAGAACTGGGAACTCTCCACAGATAGATGAGCAAGGCCATGAGTCATTTTTGTGCCGGAAATTGAGCCCTGATCTTATCAAGGAAACAAATGGCGAAAGCACAACTTGTCAGAACAAGTAGGTGCATCATTCACACGGATCCAGTGAAACCCACATAACACAACTTCTGTGTCTGAGGTGCAGTGAAGACAACGTTTGTTAAAAAGAAAAGCCTCACTTATTTTGGAGACTATAGTAAAATCCTCATTTAGGGAACCAAGTCCATGAAGCAGAAAAGAAGTCAGTTCTGCATCATTCCTTTCCCAGGCTTGCTGTTTTTCCTGCACATTCTTTAGTCCAGTCTCAGCTTCTTTACCTGTAAAATGGGGATCGTACCTCATACAGTGGTTGAATAAGGTGAAGGAGATTACACACATCAAAGCACCACACTTAGAATGGTTTTCCACTCCCCTGCCCTGAGAATTTTACATTTCCACTGTTTTTGTTTTTGTTTTTTTTTTTTTTTTTGTAACACAACCTCACTCTTTTGTTCACATACTGTCTGTAGCTACTTTTGCACTAAATGGCAGAATTGAGAGTTGTGACAGAGACCATATGGCCTCCAAACTGAGAATATTTACTATCTAGTTCTCTACAGAAAAGCTTTGCTGATGACCAAAGGCATAGAGATGGGGGAGGTGGGAGATTTTTTAAATTATTTTTTTAAAGTTATTGTCAAAGTGCCTGTCATATAGTAAAGGCTTATGTTGTTGTTGTTGGTATTTCTTTATTCAGTTATTAATTCAATAAATAAGTATTGAGTGCACCCTGTGTGCCAGACACTGTTCCAAGGGCCACAGAATCTAGCAATGAACTTAACAGATAAAAATATAAAAATGCTTATGCTCATAGGACAGATGATAAACAGATAAGTAAAAATAAATACAGTAAATTAACTGGCTGGGGAGAAAAATAAAGAGATGGAGAATAGAAAGATTGAGGACAAAGGCTGCAACTTTTAGATGCAGTGGCCTGGGAAGACCTAATTGAGAAGGTGTCCTTTGAGTGAAAACCAAAGGACAAAAGGGAACATTGGACATACTGTAGGGGAGATAGGGGTAAGAAGTAATGTACCAATCACAGGAACACATAAAATGTGCTCAATGTTCTTAAGGAAGGCCAGGGAGTCAGTGTGGCCGGAGTGGAGTGAGCAAGAAGAAGAGGAAAAGTCAGAAAAGTGCCCGGCAAGCCTAGGTAGTTCCCTGAAGAACGACCTGGGGTCTCTGGCTTTTAGTCTAAGTGAGAGGGGAAGCAAGAGTTTTGAGCAAAGTAGTGGCACAACCTGATTTGCATGTAATCTAGATCAGTCTGGCTGCTCCAATGAGAATGGCCTACTGAACAGACAATAGCAAGGGTAGAAACAAAGACATAGGAAGCTCTCGCAGTAGTTCCAGTGAGAGATGACGATGGCTTGAACCCAGATAGTAGTGGTGGCCATGGTGAGAAGTAGATGTCTTGGGTCTATTTGGAAAATAGAGCCAATGGGATCCAAGGATGGATTGGGTGTGGGTTGTGAGAAAAAGAAAAGTCAGAAATGACTCCACATTTTCTGCCCCAAACTACTGCTGCAATAATGTAGTAATCACTGATGTGAGAAGTGAAAGATGTGGAAGACGCATGTTCGCTATTAGATGGCGGGGAGACACATGCAGGAATTAGGATGCAGGGATGATGAGGACATCATGGAAGTGTTGGGTTGGAGGTGCATCCTCCCATGGAGATGTGTGGTGGGCACCTGAGTATCGAACTCTGGAAATCAGGGGGAGGTCAAGACTAGAGATGTAAATGTAGGAGTCATCTACAGATAGAAGGATATGGTTGTGGTTGTTATATCTCTTCAGTAGTATGAGATGGTTCCATTCAGACCAAAAGTACACTGCAAACAGTGTCTGAGGAGCAGAGGCCTGCATAAGACACATTACCAAAAGCTGCCAGTGAAAGGTTCATGCTACCAGAAGCAAGTAGAAAGCCAGGAACAGGTAGAAAAAATGTAACTAGCATTCATAATTTGAATTGCTCCTAATTTGCCTAATTAAGGAAACAGTTACGCGGTGAGTCAGATTATAATTTTATAAGTCGATTTGCAAAGTCAATTATAGCTTTATAGTATTACATTTTGGGGATATTGCATATTATCTCAATGGAAATTAATAAGCCACTTGATGAGCACACAACATTCCTTACACCAGTGAAGAAAAGATTAGGAAGAGAAAACTGCCTCTAATTTATGGACAAACAGTATGATGCATCAGAATCCCATAGGGTAGTTCTAAAAATTTAGTATCTGCTGATTCTCACAAATCCTTCAACCTTTTTAAGAAAGAAAACTCTTGACTTGCTTGGCTTCCTCTCTTGGTAAAAAGCCTTTAGTTTGAACAGTTATTCAAGCTGACCTGGATGCATCTAATGACCATTTCTTCCCACTAAGACCATGTTTCTCCACCTTTCTTTCCTTATTGAACACCCCACCAAGGGACCTTTCTAGGTAATTTTCGTTCCCAAACTCCAACCCATAAAAATGTTGTATTGTGGTAAAATATACACAGCGTATTTATCCTTTTAACCATTTAGAATTGTACAACTCAGTGTCATTAAATACACTCACAATGTCACGTAACCGTCACCACCATCTTTATCCAAAACATGTTCATTTTCTCCGACATAAACTCTGTACTCCTTATACCTTAACTCCCTATTCCCCACTCCCCCCAGCCCTCCCCCCTCTATTATACTTCCTGTCTCTGAATTTGCCTGTTCTAGTATCTCATGTAGGTGGAATCATACACTATTTGTTCTTTTGCGTCTGGCTTCTTTCACTTAGTATGTTTTCAAGGTCCGTCATGTTGTAGCATGTATCATAGTGTCGTTCTTCTTCATGGCTGAAAAATATTACGTTGTATGGCTAGACCAGTCTTGTGTATCCATCCATCCTAGATGTACACCTGCACCATTTCCACACCTTTTGGCTATTGTGAATGGTGCTGCTGTGAACATTGGGGTACAAATATCTGTTTATGTTCCTGCTTTCAATTCAGTTCTTTTGGATTTATACCGATGTGGACTAGCTGGGCCCATGAAATGTCAACACCACAGATGTACTGTGTACCTGTTTATGTTCTGTGTGTGTATGTGTCTGTGCTTAACACATAAAAACAGTAAGATTTCTTCACCACCCTGTCAGAACCAATTTTCACCTCTTTGAGGGGGAGTGGTATCACCCTCACTGAGACAGCAAGCTCTAAGATAAATATCCCCAGGGTTCTCGCGTCAGTGCGGTAAATATATAGGTAATAGATACACAAGGTGCTTAACAATGAGTGAAGCCGTGGGTGATAAGGAAGATGACCCCAAAACACATAAGTATCAAAAGTAATACTTATTCCGCCTGCAATAATATTATTTATATTATAATTAGTCTTCAAAATCGACAGCAGTTGATCAAGTGATGAACCCAAGAATGTTTCGGAAAATTGCTTTTTACAGTTGTGTCGAGACCAAACCAGGTGAGTAAAAATTCTAACTAAACTTTTGAAAACAGTGGAGATTAATGATGTTGTATTCCCACTGAACCCAAAATATCTCCGGAACACAAATAGAATGATTACAAGCAAGTATTACGTGCACTAGGGGAAAACAAGGAAAGAAACAAATACAGGAGCCAACGATCCAGGTGGTAGGAAGCCAAGTGCCGGTGAGGTCACAGGATGGCTCTGTCGGTATAGACACACTGCAGGTTGCGCTGAGAACACTGCTGAGTACGCACTGGTATCTGGTTGGAAGGCAGTATGGAAGACACCTGCACATACTCGCCTAGGTTGGATTACAGTGTGGCTGCCTGATGCTATAGTGTCTCAGTATGTAAGGAAGAAATGAAGATTATATAAGAGTCTTGAGAGAAACACGTTTCAAATACCTGACCAGAACCCATCAAATGTCAGGAAAGACAAGGAGAAACCAAAGAACTGCCAGATTGGAGGAGACTAAGATGGGACTAAGAGGAGACACGTGGGACCCTGGACCAGAAAAAGGGCATTCGTGGGGAAATGGGAATTCCGAAAAAAGTCTGCAGTCCAGTTAGAAATGTTGTACAAATGCGAATGGCTTCGCCTTAGTTAATTGTGCCATGGTTATACAAGTCGTTAACATTCAGGGAAGCTGAGGTGAAGGGCTTACTGGAACTCTCTGTACCATATTTGCAACTCTTCTGTGAGTCTAAAATTATTTTAGAATAAAAAGTATAAGAAAACAAACAAACAACAACAAACTTCCTGGTAACTCCTGAGTGTCAGAAGCGAAGTTGTGACACACATTGCCGAAGAGTGGTGTGAGTGGAGGGTCCATATTCACAATAACAGGAGTTTGAAATCTGACATGAGAGGAACTCCTGTCTTTGTCTCCTTTCCAATTCTATTGCAGGGTGTGCTGGGTGCATCACGTAACTGGGATGTGGGTGTATCCTTTCCTGGAACACATTGGCCCAGGAGCCAGAATCATCTTCTTTGGGTCTACAACCATCTTAATGAACTTTTTGTACCTGCTGGGAGAAGTTCTGAACAGCTATATCTGGGATACACAGAGAAGTAAGTATTGTTTAGGGGAGCATAAAGCAGGAGAACTGCTGTCTAAAAGAGTGTGTGCCGACACTGAAGGAAAATTCCATTGTAGCCAAGGATCACTTATGAAGAGTTTCATTTTTATAACTACACAGTGTTAATTTAAGAGCCGCTGGCAGTTACCTGAAAGGTTTATTACTCACTTTGTCTTATTAGCTAGTAAAACATCCAAATCTCAGAGAAAAGAAGCATGTCTATAAAATTTTATAGGGAGAAATGTAGCGTTAACAACAACAACAAAAATTTAGGAACTTTACTCTGATCAGAAAATACTGCTTTAGCTAAAGGGACCTCCCCCAATTAAATAGATAAAATATTAAATGTAACCAAATAGTCTCATTAAAAGCCACCCAGACCTCCGCTTCTTACACCATCCCTTGTGTGGGTGCAGTAGCTTCAGAGAGGTCTCCCCCACTGTTCTGCTAGAACCCCAAGCAGCTCAGACTACCTGTGGCCACTGTGATTCACCAGTGACTGTCATATTCAAGGGCTGGAGGTGACAAAGAGGTACAGGCAGTAAAGGTAATAATACTTCATTGCTGTAGAAACTCTCTTAACCTATGACTTGATTTATCTTTTGTTTCTGTTTACGGCAGTGCCTCTATCTTGGCAAGGCACGTAATCTTACCCAAGCTGTGCAAACCCCTGTCCAAAGCGTATGTAAGATAACATAACAAATGGGAAGGTGGAAAAAGCAACAGCACCGTATGTAGTGGTTTGAGTCCTGCATGAAAGTGTTTCCAAAGGCAAAATGGTTTGGGAATTTTGGAGAGTTCTGGGCATCTCCGCCAATAGAATCACAACATTCTAGACATCCCTCGCAAATGATCTCTGTTCCACAAACACTGAGCACCCTACATTGTGCCAGACACTGTGCCAGGAACCGGATCTTATTAGACAAATAAAACACAGTCGTTGCATGGTTACCAAATTGGACTTTTTTGTGTGTGGACCTTCTAAGATTGTGTGTCAAGGCATTGGCCAATGGTAAGTGGCCAGGAGGAATTTAAGGATTTCTTTTCTCGGCAGCTGGCTTAATTTTAATAAGTGGTCTATTAGAAAAAGTGTCAAAATGTTTCATTCAGTTCAGGCCACAGCTTGGGAAACCAGAAATTAATCTTTTAATAATTCCTTCTCTGTTTAATGGGAATAGTAATCTTTATTAGTTAACTTATGAAAGTATTTAGCTAACTTGCAGAAATATTTTGAGAACAAAATGTAAACATTTCTCAGCTTCTTGGGAGAAAGGCCATATTTAAATGTAGGCTAATATGCTTTCTATATGTTATTCAGGAAGTATTTATGACTCTTTCCCCTTGATTTAGCTTGATTCCAATGGTCATTTGGCCATTGTTCTGCTACTCCTAAGAGAAGATGGCCTGAAGACCAGGAAAGAGAAAAATCCGGTATGGATTCATAGAATACTGCTCTTTAGCAGCTCTAAGTGAGAAGTTAAAAATGAATAGTGAAACTCAGGGTTTTTTTAATGATCTGTTCAATTTAATTTGGGCCATTCTCTTAAGTAAGGTTGACTCATATTCCATAACTCATTTTAGGTATGGAGATTAATTTTATCTACATGGGACCATCTAGTTAATTCCACAAAGGCAGATGTTTCATGTCAAGTGGACACATTTTTCTCATCTATGAGAAGGATTGCAAACTGATGGCCTCCCCCCAAATTTACTTGCCAAAAGTTTTGTTAGACCTACGTGGTGGGATTTTTCTTTTTGAACCAACATTTAAAAATTGGGAGATTATACATACAGGCCAGATTCACCAGCTTATCAGATACTTTTTTAAGATCTGGCAACACCAGGCCCACCAAGCCCACTTATGGCAACAATGGATCAGTTGCCCCCTAGAGCTGGCTCCTTAAGTGTTCCTAGTTTTCACCTGGCCACTTTGCTCCACTACATTAGCTGCCTGTTTCCATACATGGTTAAATTTGAAAGTGCTGATTAAAAGCAGTATGTGCCGTATGTGTGTGTGTGTTTGTGTGTGTTGCAATGAACTGAATACAGTCAGGGAGAGTGTTAGAATCCTGAGTACATCTACTATGTCCAAAACAAAATCCCCCAAGAAGCAGGGATATCACACGGAGCCCCCTTCCTTGTATCCATAATGATTTTTAATGGCTTCACTTCCTCCACTTGGTGATGCAATGTTGACTTCAACTTCGAGACAAAATCACATTATTAGAGAATCATTGAACAGAAAAGGATATTAGAAACCCAGAAAAGCTGGCTTTTTTACTAAGAAGCAGCTGAGCCTGGAAATTCTAGGTGACCCACCAATATAGGTGGTGGCAGAGCCAACACCTTCTGCATAATGTCCGGTCCAGTGTTACTTTTACTGAGCCATCAGATTGTCACCATTGGAAATCCAGACCCATGAGAGGCTAGAAACCTCACTAAGACCCATGGACCTAGTTCATAAAATAACAAAATAGACCAACTTGATAATAACAATGAACAAAAAGCCCTTACATAGGCTAAATTTATATGTAAGCATTTGCTGTTTTTAAAGAAAAGTAACTCTAAGTGGAGTTGTGACTCTTGTAATGGTTTGCTAGGGCTGCTTAAACCCAGCAAAAGCTGGATGACTTAAACAATAGAAATGCAATGTCTCACAGCTCTGGAGGCCAGAAGACCAAAATGAAGGTATTGGCAGGAAAGGTTCCTTCTGAGAACCATGAGGGAGGGATCTCTTCCAGGCCTCTCTCCTTAGCTTGTAGATGACCATCTTCATGTTCACATGAGTTGTCCCTGTGTGTGAGGCTGTCTCCAAATTTACCCTTTCTATAAAGACAATGGCCATATTTGATTAGGGTCCACCCCAATAACTTCATTTTTACTTGGTAAAGACCTTATCTCCAAATACAATCACATTCTGAGGTACTGGGGGTTAGGTGTGTGGAGACACAATTCCACCCACAACACTCTGCCTTCTGACCCCAAAATTCATGCCCTTCATTCATACAAAATACATTCCCAACAGCCCCAAAAGTCTTTCCAGCATCAACTCTTAGGTCTAAAATCTCATCTTAAATATCATCTAAATCAGGTCTGGTTAAGACTTGGGGTATAATTCATCTTGAAGCACAATTGCTTTTCAGTTGTGAACCTGTGAAGCCAGACAGAAAGTTATCTGCTTCCCAAACATAATAGTGAGACAGGCACAGAATATACACACCCTTTCCAAAAAGGAGAAATCACAGCGGGCAAGGGCGTCACAGATCCCAACCAAGTGTGAAATGTAACAGGGCAAATTCTATTAGATTTAAAGGCTTGAGAATGATCGTCTTTGGCTGAATACTCCATCCTCGGGCCACTTCCCCTTGCCCCTGGGTGGAAGCCTTACCCTCTGGAGAAGACTAGCCCCTGAACCACCTTAGAAGTCATTCTTCTTTCATTTCATGCTGCCTCTGTCCCTTTTAGTCCAGGCTGGCAGGGTTCCTGCTGGCACAAAATTCTGAAAAACCTTTTTGGCTTCCCATGCAATCCACAGAGGTCCACATCATCAGACAAGAAGGTCCCCCACAAATCTCTCCTGGCTGCTGCTGAAATGGTTAATTGGATCCACGAATGGCATGCCCTCATCTCTTTAGCAAATGGTCGTCCTGCCACCCCCCTTGGCCTTCTCTCTGAGGTTAGGCTCTGAGGTTAGGACTTCAACATATGAATTTGGGGGCACGGTGGTGGGAGGACACAATTCAACCTGTAACAGCTGAGATATTTCTGTACTTAAGCTAAGAATTTATTCCAATTCCAGTGTGTCTAACTGGGGTGACCAATCTTATTAAAGTAAAACTTAATACGACCAGAAATGAGTGTCCAAAAGTGAAAGGTTGGGGTGAGGAGAGAGACGAGCAAAAGAGAAAGGAGGTTGGAGCCAGATCTTTATGACAGAAACCCTCTTTCTTTTTTTCTCCCGCAGCTGCCCATCCAGCTCATGGCCCACCCAGGCCCACCCAGGCCTGCAGTGTCCCAGCACTGCCCTCTGGTTGAGCCCTTCTCCCAGCCTAGGGGAATCACATGTGACTAACTCTCTCAGGGTCAATCAGCTCTTCCTCCAGGTTCCCAAAAGCACGTCCTGCCTTAGCTTTGTGACAGGTTTCTTTCTGCTATTTGTGTGGAAATTATACCTCTGGTTCTTCCAAATATTATTTACAGCTGTCTAATTTTTTCCCTCTACCTCAAAGCTGCCAAACTAAAGTAGGTGGGGAGCCATTTTTCCTGTCTGGGTCAATGAACACCCCCTGTTCTCCACCCCCGCTTTTGAAGATTCCACTGTCGCTGCCAAGTCAACCCATCTGCAGGAGAACACTTAGGAGGAAACAGACTTTAAGGAAAAGCAAGCAGTTATTAGTTCCTGAGAGCTTCTCCACAGGAGAGGGAACATGGGACAAAGTTGGGACCCAAGTCATGTGTGCTGCTTGAAAGGAATCCCTGTTGTGTTTTTCTGCCTTTGCCTTGGTTACCAACAACTAAGGCATCTCCTGGCCTTCTCCCCCTTAACCCTATTCCTCCTCCCTTCAGATGTCCTTACTCCTCAATCTGAAGTTTTCCTTAATATGATTTCTGAGAAGCACTTTGGAAGACGTGTTACAGATCTGTGCCAGTTCCTTAGTCATGAAAACCAAACCTGAAAGACTGTCTAAGGACACCTGTTCAGAGCATGTTACCCACATTCCCACCACCACCGCCCTGGCCCCACAAAACAAATACCGGGAGCTGGGTGCTGAGGGGAAGGGGAATCCTCCCTAATGTGAGCCCTGTGAGAGTAACCCTCTGGGATGAGGCTTTACATTTTTTTATATTGTGAAGTTCCTTATTTTATTCTGCTTTCCCACTAGCATAGCCTTCTGAGGCCTTCCTCGTATTCATTGCTTATCAACTGATTCCATAATGATTAAATGAGCTCCTACTGTCAGTCAGGCACTGTGTTAGGTGCTAGGGATATTATCAGAAACAAAACAGTTAAGGGCTCTGCCTTCAGAGAGCTTACGACTTGTAAAAGAATACCAATAAAAGCTGCAAAGCAATATGTGGAGTTCTTTTGTTTCGAGCAAAAAGTCTGAGAATTTGGTTTCAGATGAATAATATTTAGCAAGAAGCAAAAGAAAGAAGCGGGGAGCATTTACCAGTTTAACTTGAATGCATGACAATGACTTCAACATTTTCATCTCCAGGAAAACGAAACATCATTAACTAACTATTCACTACAGACCACAGGCAGAGGTCTTACTGGTCCAGTACATATGAGTCTCTCAGGAGGTAAAACATAGTTCTCCCAGAAGTGGGGTGAATAGAGGGAGAACTTGAGTTTAAGTACACAAAGGTATGGAAATAAACAGTTCTTGTGCCTAACTGCCTAACAAGCTCTCGGTGAGTTAAAACAAAAATTTTTTTTCTTCACTTTTGAAAATCCAGAGTCCTTGCCTTGAGAAGAAACAGGACCAAAATCAAAATAAGTAAGGTCTGTTTGAGACTCATCAGCTGCACACCTTCCAATGTTAGAAGCTGGTTACAAAGCGGTCTGGTGGGGGTTTCCGTACAGACTCAATGAGTCAAGAATTGACTTGCATCCCTCACTCCCAGATGCCATAAGACCTGGGTGTGTCCTGATGTCAAGGTAAAGGGTGGGGACAGAGGTCACTAAAGAAGTTTCAGGAGAAAGTTGGAAAGGATTTTCCTTCTTAGCTAGGAGAAAGGGAGTGGGTACAACAGAGTGGATGGGGAGACATGTGCGGAGAGGAGAGGGGTTTTTTGAGCAGCCTTGGCGAAGCTGCTCACAGTTTAATCTGATGTTAAAATAAAGTACTTTGCCTGAATTTCTAGGTATGGAAGAAGAGAAAGAGAAGCCTAAATTGGAATGAGAGCTAAGTCTAAATGAAAGAGCTGGATTGAGCCACCATTGAGGACTCTTACCCCCTGGGCATTGGCAATACAGGAGAGGAAGCGGCAAAGAAAGCAGTGGATGGAATTCACCTTGGCCTCCCTGCCCCGGGGGGGGGGGGGGGGGGGGGCACCTTTATAGAGACGCTTATATAAGAATAGGATACAGTTATTTCCAAAATAACTTGCCCTCATTATGTTTTAAAGAAGACTTTCCAAAGTCATTACTGATAATAACATCTTTTTTTTTCCTCTTCTAGTTTTTAAAACTAAAATTGGTCATTGGATTTTAATTTTTGCAATTGTGATTCCATTTAATTGAGGAAGAATACAACTCGGTTGCGTTTCTTGTTGAGAAATACGTGAAAATCAAAGGGATAGATGTAAAGCAAGGCATTTGCATATTGAGTCCTGCAGGTGGCTGGATAAGGACCCTGGACCCCAGGGCAAGTCTGGAGGAAATATGCTGGATGGTCTGTATTGCAATAATGTCACCATTGCTTCAAACAGGCAATGTTAGTAATAATCACATGAAGTTAGTCAAAGCCTAAGTGTATCTGGATCTCATGACTTAATCTTGTGAAACTTTTCATATATGCAAACAAACTTTAATAAAGACCAAGTAACCCCAATCTGATGCATGGTGTATTGAACATTGGTGTTTCCTCTCTTATTTTGTTTCTATTACCTCTTGAAAATGGGTTTACTGAACATAGGTCTTAATAATTTTCTGATTTTAAAAATGTGTATCTTTTAAAAAAAATTTTTTTAATATTTATTTATTTTTGAAGGGGGCGGGCAGAGAGAGGGAGACACAGAATCCAAAGCAGGCTCCAGGCTCTGAGCTGTCAGCACAGAGCCTGACGTGGGGCTCAAACTCACGAACCATGAGATCCACAACCCGAGCTGAAGCCAGACACTTAGCCAGCTGAGACACCAGGGTACCCCCAAAATGTGTATCTTTTTGATAAACCTAAAAAGAATAATTTTTTTAATTTAATTTACAAAGTCTTTGACCATAATTATTTTAAAATAATACTAATGCAGAACATGGAGTAAAGAACACATAAAAATAAATCTTAGAGAAATGTAAGGAAAAACTAATCAAAATAAAAGCAGAAATTAAGTAAGACAGCAGGAAAATAACAGTGGAATTGATACATAAGTAAATTGATTAATAGAGTATTTCATCTATACAAATATCATTAAAATATGCACACTAGAGAGAGAAACACAAATACTTGGCAATATAAACAGTATGAAACAGATTAATTATAAAAATAAACTTTATAGCTCTATGGCAACAAATTCTTAGAACCCAATGAAATGTGCAATTTTCAAGTAAATGGATTCAATAAGAACTGGAAAGCTGTAATAGACTGATATTCATGGGAGACTTTTTTTTAAATGTTCAAATAACTATCTCCAAAAAAGGAGTTGGGTCCAAAGTGTTTTATGAGCAAGTCCTTGAAAACTTTCAAGTAACAACCCTCATGTTATTTAAACTGTTCCAAGATTACAGAATGATGAAACACTTCCCAAATTATTTATCAAAGTTAATATAATCGTCAAAATAAAGCCAATGTAGCAAAATAAAAATTTTCATTCGCTTTAACTAAGGTATCCGCAACATAAATCCAGTCCTATATAAATAATTTTTCAAAACTGAATAAGATTTACTCTTAAAATTTAAGGATGGCTTAATACTAAGATTTTTATTCAAAAACATTCTCAATAAAATCATCCCCCCTCATCTGCAGGGGCTACCTTCCAGGACCCCCAGTGGGTGCCCAAAGCTATACATAGTACCAAACTGTATATATACTATGTTTTTTCCTCCACATATATGCCTATGATAAAGTTTAAATTTATAAATTAGGCACAAGAGATTAACAGCAATAATAATAAAATAAAACAATTATAACAATATACTGACATACAAGTTACGTGAAATCTTCTTACTGTACTCACCCCTTCTCCTGATGGATGTGAGAGCATAAGGTGAGGTGAATAACACATGACTGTGGGTAACTGAAATATGGAAAGTACAACGATGAATAGTGAAAACTCAGATAAGTGGGGGACCACTCTAATGCACAAAAGAAAAAAAAAATTACATGATTCTCTCCATAGTTGCCCCAAACCATTTGGGAAATTTTAAGTTATTTCTGATAATAACATTAATAATATAAAAACATGCCATATCATGAGATATTCCCTTTTAAGGTCAGAAATAAGATAATGAGAGTTGTGGCCAATATGGTGGAGAAGTAGGGGGAATCCATACTTCCCGTGTCTCTCAAACAAAGACGTGTAGAAGCCAAAGGACTTTGAACACCAGAGCCTGGGAGGAAAAGAGACTTGAATCCACTAGGAAGAAAATGGGGAAGCTGGAAAAAAGATAGGTGGGTAACTGCCAACTGGGGGACATAAAAAAAGGCCCTGTGGGCATGGAGGGGAGGGACCCCCTTCTGCGGAGAGACAAAGGGAAGAGAAAGAGCGGGTAGGGAAGTGCAGGACCGTAGCTGGACAGGAGAAAGACCTCGGATTGAGACTGAGAGGCATCTGATCTCTAACTGCGGGGCTTTCTCTGGACTGGGGCGGGCTCCCTATTCGCACACCTGGAGAGGAGGGGCGCCAGCCCTGGGCACCGTGGTAGGTCAGGGCTCAGTCCGCATGCTGGAGAAAGTGGTGCCCTCCCTGGAGGGCTGCGCGATAGCACAGAACCTGCCTGCGTCCGCCACCCCGGGCGCAGTGGCTGGGCCGAGGGCTCAGTCTGCAGGAGGAAAAGGTGGCCGTTTCCCTGGAGTGCCGTGGGAAAAGACAAAGCCTGCCTGCGTCCGCCCCCCGGGGGCTCCCGGGGAGGGCAGCGGCTCAGTCCACAGTAGGAGAAGGCGGTCCTCCCCGACGTGCGGGGGACACAGACAAAACCAGCCGAGACCACATATCACCACACTGAGAGGCGCTTCCCCAGCGCCAGAATGCGCAGAGCGGGACTTTGAATCCTAGCCAAGCGCAGGGTCAGGGGAGTTGGCGGAGCAAGAAAGAACCGCCTCGTCTGGGCCCGCCGAGTGAGGACGACTCAAACTGAGACCACCGGGTGGACTCCGTGGAGAAGAGACTGAGGGATCACCATCCCCCTGCCCCAACCAAGGCGGGGCCTCAGGGATCACTCCCCCGCCCATAGCGGAGGTGGGTCCACATTAGCCAAACCACGCCCCCTTGTGCTGGGTAACTGCGTAGCCACCAGATCGGAACAGACCCTGCGGACAGCTACTCCTGACAAGTGATGCAGCATTGCCTGGATTAACTCTAGGTCAACTCTGGATATATAAATATATTCTACTCCCCGTTTCTCCTCCTTATCTCTTCTCTCCCCTAGGCTGGTTACTCTGGTTATTGGTCTCTCTAAACAGATATATTTAATCCATTGTCTTGATAACATGTTCTCCACCTCCTTCTTTACACTCCTTTCTCTCTGGAATAATCAAGCCAAATAATTTCTCTGTCTGGGTAACTTTATCTTCGTTTCATTTTCCCCACCTCCTTCTTTAATTTCCCTTCTCTCTCTCCGGATTAAGCCTTTTAGTCTCTCTGCCTGAATCAACGTTTATTTTTTCTACCCCCCTCCATGCATTTCTCTCCTTGTATGTGCTCATTCATCAGCACCGCCTCCACCCTCTTTACTTGTAGTTGGTGTTTTTGGGTTTTTCGTTCCTAGTCTTTAGTTTTTTGTTTGTGTTTATTTGTTTGTTTGTGTTATTCGTGTGTTTGCGTGTTTTTGTCTCCTGTTTGTCTATCTGTTTTCCTTTACAGGGCTACTCCAAGGAACAAATCAAAGCACACCTGGTGGAGGGTCAAAAATATCACTATGAGTAGGGTAATAAAAGAACCAAAGTCACAACAACAGAGAGCAAGTAACAATCTCTGAAAAAACACCTCCTGAAGGGCCAGGCTCTGGACAGTGTATGACCCTCTTTCAATAGAGCGGTGCTCACAGGTGCGGAGCACACAAACTTTTAAAATGCATAAGGGACAGAAAACTAGACAAAATGACAAAACAGAAGAATTCTCCTCAAAAGAAATTCCAGGAAGTTGTGACAGCTAACAAATTGATCAAAACCGATTTCAGCAACATAACAGAACAAGAATTTAGAATAATAGTCATAAAATTAATTGCTGGGCTTGAAAAAAGCATAGAGGACAGCAAAGAATCTATTGCTACAGAGATCAAGGGACTAAAAAATAGTCATGATGAATTTTAAAATGCTATAAATGAGGTGCAAAATAAATGGAGGTGGCCACTACACAGATTGAAGAGACAGAGGAGAGAAAAGGTGAATTAGAAGACAACATTATGGGAAAAAAGGAAGCTGAGAAAAAGATTTAAAAAATCCAGGAGTGTGAGGGGAGAATTAGAGAACTAAGTGATGGAATCAAACAGAACAATATCTGTATCATAGGAATTCCAGAAGAAGAAGAGAGAGAGAAAGGGGCTGAAGGTGTACTTGAACAAATCATAGCTGAGAACTCCTCTGATCTGGGGAAGGAAATAGGCATTGAAATCCAAGAGGCACAGAGAACTCCCTTCAGACATAACTTGAATCGATCTTCTGCATGACATATCATAGTGAAACTGGCAAAATGCAAGGATAAAGAGAGAATTCTGAAAGCAGCTAGAAATAAATGGGCCTTAACGTACAAAGGTAGACACATAAGGGTAGTAGCAGACCTATCTACTGAAACTTGGCAGGCCAGAAAGGAATGGCAGGAAATCTTCAATGTGATGAACAGAAAAAAATTATGCAGCCGAGAATCCTTTACCCAGCAAGTCTGTCATTCAGATAGAAGGAGAGATAAAGGTTTTCCAAAACAAGCAAAAACTGAAGGAATTCATCACCACTAAACCAGCCCTACAAGAGATGCTAAGGGGGAATCTGTGAGTGAAATGTTGCTGGGATCACAAAGTACCAAAGACACCAGTACAAGCATGAAACCTACAGGTAACACAATGACTCTAAACCCGTATCTTTCAATAATAACACTGAATGTAAATGGACTAAAGGCTCCAACCAAAAGACATAGGGTATCAGAATGGATAAAAAAAAAAAAACCAAGACCCATCTATTTGCTGTCTACAAGAGACTCATTTTAGACCTGAGGACACCTTCAGATTGAAAGTGAGGGGATGGAGAACTATCTATCATGCTACTGGAAGTCAAAAGAAAGCTGGAGTAGCCATACTTATATCAGACAAACTAGACTTTAAATTAAAGGCTGTAACAAGAGATGAAGAAGGGCATTATATGATAATTACAGGGTCTTTCCATCAGGAAGAGCTAACAATTATAAATGTCTATGCACCGAATTCAAAAGCACCCAAATATATAAAATAAGTAATCACAAACATAAGCAACCTTATTGATAAGAATGTGGTAATTGCAGGAGACTTTAACACTCCACTTACAACAATGGACAGAATAGCTAGACAGAGAATCAATAAAGAAACAAGGGCCCTGAATGATATATTGGATCAGATGGACTTGACAGATATATTTAGAACTCTGTATCCCAAAGCAACAGAATATACCTCGTTCTCGAGTGCACATGGAACATTCTCCAAGATAGATCACATACTGGGTCACAAAACAGCCCTTAATAAGTATAAAACAATTGAGATCATACCATGCACACTTTCAGATCATAATGCTATGAAACTTGATATCAACCACAGGAAAAAGTCTGGAAAACCTCCAAAAGCATGGAGGTTAAAGAACATCCTACTAAAGAATGAATGGGTCAACCAGGCAATTAGAGAAGAAATTTAAAAATATATGGAAACAAATGAAAATTAAAATACAACAATCCAAATGCTTTGGGATGCAGTGAAGACAGTCCTGAGAGGAAAATACATTGCAATCCAGGCCTATCTCAAGAAACAAGAAAAATCCCAAATACAAAATCTAACAGCACACCTAAAGGAGACAGAAGCAGAACAGCAAAGACACTCCAAACCCAGCAGAAGAAGAGAAATAATAAAGATCAGAGAAGAAATAAACAATATGGAATCTAAAAAAACAGTAGAGCAAATCAATGAAACCAAGAGTTGGTTTTTTGAAAAAATAAACAAAATTGATAAACCTCTAGCCAGGCTTCTCCAAAAGAAAAGGGAGATGACCCAAATAGAAAAAATCATGAATGAAAATGGAATTATCACAACCAATCCCTCATACATACAAGCAATTATCATGGAATACTATGAAAAACTATATGCCAACAAATTGGACAACCTGGAAGAAATGGACAAATTCCTAAACACCCACACACTCCCAAAACTCAAACAGGAAGAAATAGAAAATTTGAACAGACCCACAACCAGTGAAGAAACTGAATCGGTTATCAAAAATCTCCCAACAAATAAGAGTCCAGGACCAGACTGCTTCCCTGGGGAATTCTACCAGACATTTAAAGCAGAGATAACACCTATCCTTCTCAAACTGTGCCAAAAAATAGAAAGGGAAGGAAAACTTCCAGACTCATTCTATGAAGCCAGCATTACTTTGATTCCCAAACCAGACAGCGACCCAGCAAAAAAAGAGAACTACAAGCCAATATCCCTGATGACTATGGATGCAAAAATTCTCAACAAGATACTAGCAAATCGAATTGAACAGCATATAAAAAGAATTATTCACCATGATCAAGTGGGATTCATTCTGGGCTGCAGGGCTAGTTCAATATTCACAAATCAATCAATGTGATACATCACATTAATAAAAGAAAAGATAAGAACGATATGATCCTGTCAATCGATGCAGAAAAAGGATTTGACAAAATTCAGCATCCTTTCTTAATAAAAACCCTCGAAAAAGTCAGGATAGAAGGAACATACTTAAACATCATAAAAGCCATTTATGAAAAGCCCACAGCTAATATCATCCTCAATGGGGAAAAACTGAGAGCTTTCCCCCTGAGATCAGGAGGACAACAGGGGTGTCACTCTCACCGCTGTTGTTTAACATAGTGTTGGAAGTGCTAGCATCAGCAATCAGACAACAAAATGAAGTCAAAGGCATTGAAATTGGCAAAGATGAAGTCAAGCTTTCACTTTTTGCAGATGACATGATACTATACATGGAAAACCCAATAGACTCCACCAAAAGTCTGCTAGAACTGATACATGAATTCAGCAGTCGTATGATACAAAATTAATGTACAGAAATCAGTTGCATTCTTATACACTAATAATGAAGCAACAGAAAGACAAATAAAGAAACTGATCCCATTGACAATTGCACCAAGAATCATAAAGTACCTAGGAATAAACCCAACCAAAGATGTAAAAGGTCTGTATGCTGAAAACTATAGAAACCTTATGAAGGAAATTGAAGAAGATACAAAGAAGTGGAAAAACATTCCGTGCTCATGGATTGCAAGAATAAATATTGTTAAAATGTCAATACTACCCAAAGCTATCTACACATTCAATGCAATCCCCATCAAAATTGCACCAGCATTCTTCTCGAAGCTGGAACAAGCAATCCTCAAATTTGTATGGAACCACAAAAGACCCCGAATAGCCAAAGTAATACTGAAGAAGAAAACCAAAGTGGGAAGCATCATAATCCTAGACTTTAGCCTCTACTACAAAGCTGTAATCATCAAGACAGCATGGTATTGGCACAAAAACAGACACATAGACCAATGGAATAGAATAGAGACTCCAGAATTGGACCCACAAATGTATGGCCAACTAATCTTTGACAAAGCAGAAAAGAATATCCAATGGAAAAAAAAAAACAGTCTCTTTAACAAATGGTGCTGGGAGAACTGGACAGCAACATGCAGAAGAATGAAACTAGACCACTTTCTTTTTTTTTTTTTTTTTTTTTTTTTTTTTAACATTTTTTATTTATTTTTGGGACAGAGAGAGACAGAGCATGAACGGGGGAGGGGCAGAGAGAGAGGGAGACACAGAATCGGAAACAGGCTCCAGGCTCCGAGCCATCAGCCCAGAGCCTGACGCGGGGCTCGAACTCACAGACCGCGAGATCGTGACCTGGCTGAAGTCGGACGCTTAACCGACTGCGCCACCCAGGCGCCCCTAGACCACTTTCTTACACCATTCACAAAAATAAACTCAAAATTGATGAAGGACCTGAATGTGAGACAGGAAACCATCAAAACCCTAGAGGAGAAAGCAGGAAAAAACCTCTCTGACCTCAGCCGCAGCAATTTCTTACTTGACACATCTCCAAAGGCAAGGGAATTAAAAGCAAAAATGAACTATTGGGACCTCATGAAGATAAAAAGCTTCTGCACTGCAAAAGAAACAACAAAACTAAAAGGCAACCGATAGAATGGGGAAAGATATTTGTAAATGACATAACGGATAAAGGGCTAGTATCCAAAATCTATAAAGAACTCACCAAACGCCACACCCGAAGAACAAATAATCCAGTGAAGAAATGGGCAGAAGACATGAGTAGACACTTCTCTAAAGAAGACATCCAGGGGGCGCCTGGGTGGCTCAGTCAGTTAAGCATCCGACTTCAGCTCAGGTCACGATCTCACACTCCGTGAGTTCGAGCCCCGCGTCGGGCTCTGGGCCGATGGCTCAGAGCCTGGAGCCTGCTTCCGATTCTATGTCTCCCTCTCTCTCTGCCCCTCCCCCATTCATGCTCTGTCTCTCTCTGTCTCAAAAGTAAATAAACGTTAAAAAAAAAAAATTAAAAAAAGAAGACATCCAGATGGCCAACAGGCACATTAAAAAGATGCTCAACATCACTCCTCATCAGGGAAATACAAATCAAAACCACACTGAGATACACCTCACGCTGATCAGAGTGGCTAAAATGAACAAATCAGGAGACTATAGATGCTGGAGAGGATGTGGAGAAACGGGAACCCTCTTGCACTGCTGGTGGGAATGCAAACTGCTGCAACCACTCTGGAAAATAGTGTGGAGGTTCCTCAAAAAATTAAAAATGGATCTACCCTATGACCCAGCAATAGCAGTGCTAGGAATTTACACAAGGGATACAGGAGTGCTGATGCATAGGGGCACTTGTACCCCAATGTTTACAGCAACACTTTCAACAATAGCCAAATTTTTTTATGGAAAGAGCCTAAATGTCCATCAACTGATGAATGGGTAAGGAAGATGTGGTTTGTATATACAATGGAATACTACTTGGCAATGAGAAAGAATGAAATCTGGCCATTTGTAGCAACATGGATGGAACTGGAGAGTATTATGCTAAGTGAAATAAGTCAGGAAGAGAAAGACAGATACCATGTTTTCACTCATATGTGGATCCTGAGAAACTCAACAGAAGACCAGGGGGGAGAGGAAGGCGAAAAAAAAAAAGTTACAGAGAGGGAAGGAGGCAAACCATAAGAGACTCTTAAATACTGAGAACAAACTGAGGTTTGATGGGTGGTAGGGGAGAGGGGAAGGTGGGTGATGGGCATTGAGGAGGGCACCTGTTGGGATGAGCACTGGGTGTTGTATGGAAACCAACTTGACAATAAATTACATTTAAAAAAAGGAAAGAAGATAATGACATCCATGACACTGTCACTATTACTCTTCTGAGGTCTTGGAGAATGTTACGTCTGGCATCAAATAAGTTCTATTTTGACCTGGAGTGAAAAAGATCTATGTTAAAGTTTTATGTAACTATAGAATTGATATTATTAATGGAAAAGAAAATTGAATGTTTTAAGAAAAAGCAGAAAATGGGGAAAGCCACCATTTTTTTAAGTGTTTATTTTGTTTTTGAGAGATTGAGACAGAGCATGAGTGAGGGAGGGGCGGAGAGAGAGAGGGAGACACAGAATCCGAAACAGGCTCCAGGCTCTGAGCTGTCAGCAACGAGCCCAAGGCAGGGCCCAACGAACTGTGAGATCATGACCTGAGCCGAAGTTGAATGCTTAACCAACTGAGCCACCCAGGTGCCCTGAAAGCCACCATTTAAAAGGAAACTATTTCTCCAGATGACTCTCAGGAGAGTAAACCTGAAGGAGTGGAATATTTTTTAGGACTCTTTGGGACAATTCCTCTGGTGACCATGTGACTATCCCTCTGGTCTAGCAGATAACACTTTCACTTTAGTCACCAAAATGACACCCAAAGAAGTTGATGCCTGTGGTCTTCAGATATAAAGCTAATTTGACTTAAGTACCTTGCCACCGTCTTGGATTTATGCATCACTGCTATGTTTGAAATACAATTATGTGATCGTATTTGGGGTTGGGTTTGGTTTACTTGAGATGGATCATTTCTGCTTTAGGAACCCCAGCCCCTGAACCCTGGCCAAGCTTCTACAGGATGCCCAGGGCTGTCTCTGCAGATGCAAGGAACACGCTGAGACATGCCTACCCCCGGTAATGTACCCCCTGACCCATCACAGAAACTCCGTTTACCCTGGAGCAGAATCCATCGCGATGAGTCTACTGCCCGCCATGTAATCACAGAGTGCTGAGAAAGAAGTTAGAGATTTCTCCCTTTGGCTTGCAACCTCCCACTTTCTCCCACCCGTTCTCAGGAGGATGCTTGTGCTTTACTCTCTTCTCTGTGTATGTCGGTGAAGACTGATCTACCATCCACCATATCAGGGGGGAATGTGCTTTGAGCTCCAATTTTGGAACAAGAAAATTAATAATTAACTAATGCAAATTAACAGAGGAACATTTTAAAAAGACAAATTGTACCAAAGAAGCAGAACAATGGAAAGCTTTTCAACTTATTTTACTTAATATACCCCTCAAAATAAAGCCAAAAGAGCACCAAATTTCACTTATGGTAGATAAAATACTGGCACCATAAATCTAATACTATAAGAAAATTACAATTTTTCATGACCAAATAATGTATACTTTTCTCTTGAGAGACTTCTTAAAAAGACAAAATGGAAAGATATACTAAATTGTGAAAAAGAAAATTCTATTCTTAAAGATGCCATTCCTTCCTCCAAATAATTTATAAGTACTATATAACTCCATTCTAAAATTGCTAACTTTTTTTTAACTTAACAGAAAAATAAATCAGTAAAAGTAACAGAAAAATCTTGAGAACACATAATTAAAGCATACTTGCATCACTAAAACATGTTATAGGGAAGCCTGGGTGGCTTAGTTGGTTAAGGGTCCAACCAAAGCTTGATCTCAGCTCATGATCTCACGGTTCATATGTTTGAGCCCCACAAGGGATTCTGCGCTGTCAGTGCAGAGCCTGCTTGGGATTCTGTCTCTGCCTCTCCCTCACTCTGCTCTCTCTCTCTCTCTCCCTCTCTCTCTCAAAATAAACAAAATTTTTAAAAAAACTTTAAAAAACATATTATAAAATATTATAATTAAATAATAACTAAAATAACGTGGTATAGCTCAACAATGGAAAGAAAAATCAGCAAAATATATATATACATATATATATTTAGGAATTAATAAAATGACATTTCAAATCAGTAAAAGCATAGTAAATGATTGAATGAAAATGAATACTAGTTGGTAAAAACGAAAAAGCTGCATTTCTTCCTTAAAACTCACACACATAAAACACACACACATACAATTTCAGATAGATTAAAGGATGAAATATAAGAAAAATGTATGAAATCAAAACCACACTCAGATATCACCTCACGCCAGTCAGAGTGGCCAAAATGAACAAATCAGGAGACTATAGATGCTGGAGAGGATGTGGAGAAACGGGAACCCTCTTGCACTGTTGGTGGGAATGCAAATTGGTGCAGCCGCTCTGGAAAGCAGTGTGGAGGTTCCTCAGAAAATTAAAAATAGACCTACCCTATGACCCAGCAATAGCACTGCTAGGAATTTACCCAAGGGATACAGGAGTACTGATGCATAGGGGCACTTGTACCCCAATGTTTATAGCAGCACTCTCAACAATAGCCAAATTATGGAAAGAGCCTAAATGTCCATCAACTGATGAATGGATAAAGAAATTGTGGTTTATATACACAATGGAATACTACGTGGCAATGAGAAAGAATGAAATCTGGCCTTTTGTAGCAACGTGGATGGAACTGGAGAGTGTGATGCTAAGTGAAATAAGCCATACAGAGAAAGACAGATACCATATGGTTTCACTCTTATGTGGATCCTGAGAAACTTAACAGAAACCCATGGGGGAGGGGAAGAAAAAAAAAAAAAAAGAGGTTAGAGTGGGAGAGAGCCAAAGCATAAGAGACTTAAAAACTGAGAACAAACTGAGGGTTGATGGGGGGTGGGAGGGAGGGGAGGGTGGGTGATGGGTATTGAGGAGGGCACCTTTTGGGATGAGCACTGGGTGTTGTATGGAAACCAATTTGACAATAAATTTCATATATTAAAAAAAATAAAAGAAAGAAAGAAAAAGGTATGAGAGGGGCGCCTGGGTGGCTCAGTTGTTTAAGTGTCTGACTTCAGCTCAGGTCATAATCTTGCGGTCTGAAGTTTGAGCCCCACGTCGGGCTCTGTGCTGACAGCTCAGATCCTGGAGCCTGCTTCAGATTCTGTGTCTCCCTCTCTCTCTGCCTCTCCCCGACTCGCATTCTGTCTATCTCTCAAAAAATAGGGGCGCCTGGGTGGCTCAGTCGGTTGAGCATCCGACTTCAGCTCAGGTCATGATCTCACATTCCATGAGTTCAAGCCCCGCGTCGGGCTCTGCGCTGACAGCTCGGAGCCTGGAGCCTGCTTCAGATTCTGTGTCTTCCTCTATCTCTGCCCCTCCCCTGCTCATGCTCTGTCTCTCTCTGCCTCAAAGATAAATAAAAACATTTAAAAAAAATTTTAAATAAATAAACGTTAAAAAAATTACAAAGAAAAAAGAAAAAAGTATGAGAAATGAAGGAAAATACAGATGAATATCTGAGATCCTACATTAGAGACACATAGAAAAAAGTACCTACATATTATACATAAATATATATTAGGAAATTTAATATTATATACAGTTGACCCTGAACAACCCAGGTTTGAGCTGCATAGGTCCACTTAGATATGGGTTTTCTTCAGTAAATACAGTACCGTACTACAAATATATTTTCTCTTCCTTATGATTTCCTTAGAACATTTTCTCTTCTCTAGCTTACTTTATTTTAAGACTACAGTATATAATACATGCAACATATAAAATATGTTACTTGACTGTTTATGTTTTCGGTAAGGCTTCCAGTCAACAGTAGGCTATTAACAGTGAAGTTTTAGGGGAGTCAAAAGTTATACATGGATTTTCTATGGTGTGAGAGGTCAGCACCCCTAACCCGACATTGTTTAAGAGTCAATTCTATAATATATGTGAGGAAATGAAATATAAATATATACTAGGAAATTGAATATTATATATAATGTATATGAGAAAATGAAATGTAATATATATTAGGGAATTGAATCTGGTCTGGCAGCTGATATCCTGTGAAGTTATTGAGAGAAAACTATCTAAGGTGTGTTCAAGACAATGATAGCATCATTTCTTTAAATAAGAAACCTGGAGGAGAACCAGGCTGGGGTGGGGTTTGATGATGAACTTGACTTTGGATTTTTACAATGTAGATCAGGGGCTATTTCAATGAAATTGTAGGGACAGAATCTAGATTCCAGAGAATTGAGGAATTATTGGCATTAGTGGATGGTAAAGCAGTAGCGAGAGCAGTCACAGATGACTACTTGAAAAACAAAACTTACACAGTAGCACACAGGCTCCATGGGGAATGTGAACCCAATGTGGATATTGTTGGTTTGTGACTCTTCTGTGTTAGCCTTAGGAGGGAACACCTCTCCCACTGTCACAGGAAACAAACTGAAAGAGACAAATGTCCTCGGAAGTGCGTTTGCTGGACAAAAGACAAAGTTTACAGACTTCTTATTGATGGTTTCAGTGGCTGCAATTTTCCCCTCCAAGAATTGCCTGAAGAGAGAAAGAAAGAACAGAGGATGGGGTTCGAGCTTGTAATTTACCTTGAGAAGAGCAGCAAAGACTGTGAAAACATGGAAGGTTTTCTAGCCCACACTGACGGCCCAAGAGAGGGTTGAAGATCACAAATTTACCTTGATGATAACAAGGCCCATTGTGGGATTTCCTCCAAGAAAACTCAAGAGGCCAGGCAGAGTAAAGAAGCTCAAAGTATAGGTGCCACAGGGGCACTGGGTGCCTCAGTTGGGTGAGCGTCTGACTCCATATTTTGGCTCCAGTCATGATCTCACGTTTCGTGAGTCCATGCCCTGCATCAGGCTTGCTGCTGTCAGCACAGAGCCTGCTTCAGATCTTCTGTCCCCCTCTCTCTGCCTCTCCCCTGCTCACACTCTCTCTCTCAAAAATAAAAAAATAATAATAAAAATAAAAATAAAGAAGTATAAGTGCCACAAAAGGACAAGCATGTGAGAGTCAGGGTATTGGCAAGAGTGGTTGGAAAGATGAATCATGGGGTCTAGAAGGAACTGAAGAGGAAAGAAGTAGGACAGACAATGGGACACAATAAAAGGGTCCAGAAATTGGCAATCTCCGTAAAGTTGGAGAAAAGATCTATCAAGGAAATGAAGGCAATAGACAGACAGGAAGTCATGATCAGAAACTAACTCTTGGTGTGCGCCTGGGTGGCTTAGTTGGAAAGCCATCTGACTTCTGCTCAGGTCATGATCTCACTGTTCATAAGTTCAAGTCCCACATCAGGTGAGCTTGAGCCCTGCTTCAGGTGAGCCTTGTTTTTCTCTCTCTTTCTCTCTCCCTCTCTCTCTGCCCATCAGTCTCTTGCATCCTCTCTCTGAAAATAAATAAAAAACAAACAAACTGTTGGAGTTTAACATTTTAGAGGTACGTGAAATTATACTATTTCTTGCTTTTTTCATTAATATAATGTGGTAGTAAGGGCCCCAAAGGATGTCCACATCCTAATCACCAGAGCCTTTGAATATGTTACCTTTCACAGCAAAAGGGACTTTAAGGTGTGATTAAGTTAAGGGTTTTGAGATGTGAGGGTTACCTTGGATTATCCAGTGTACCCAATATACTTACAAGGGCCCTTATAAGAGGGAAGCAGGAAGTCCCACTGAGAGAAAGAAATGTGACCATGGTTGAAGCAGTTGGAGTGAAGAAGGACAAAGATTGTAGAAGCTCAAACAGGCAAGGAAATGGATTCTTCTCCTGGAGTCTCAAAGAGAATTCCACCCTACTGATACCCTGACATTAGGACTTCTGACCTCCACAGCTGTTTGGTAATAAATGTGCCACTAAATATGTGGTGATTTTTTTTTAACAACAGCAATAGGAAACAAATACATATATTATCATTAAGCACTTTTACATATTTATATGGGCTATTTTGCATTATGCTAACACACACACACACACACACACACACACACACACACACACAGGAATAGCCACAAAGTAATATCCAAAACTCCTTTTTGTGACTCTCCAATAATTGAGTGACCAACACTTATCTCACTAAGCCAAACCACTTACCCTATGCTGACAAGCCAGTCAAAGTCATTCACACTCATCTGATTTATTGATATAGAAGAGCTGAAGATGATTGAAGAAGTCCCCATGGAAACCCTCAAAGACATTTGGACACTTTCATGCCGACTCATCAGCTGGGCAATGAAATTTTTGAGACAGATGACCTTAATTTCAAGTACGATTCAAAGTATTTGGAACTAAAAACAAATGCCTACACTTGCCACAGGGAGATTTGCCAGGAGGAGAGGTGGGCATCTTATGGCCAAGCTTTATTGAAAAAACAAACAAAAAAACCACAAATATATATATATATATTTTTTTTTTCAGTTTATTTATTTACTATGAAAGAGTGAGAGCACAAGCAGAGGAGGACAGAGAAACAGGGACAGAGAGAATCCCAAGCCGGCTCTGCACTGTCAGTGCACAGCCTGACACGGGGCTAGAACCTACGAACTGTGAGATCATGACCTGAGCTGAAACCGGCAGTTGACACTTAACCAATTGAGCCACCCAGGTGCCCTGAAGAAATACATTTTTAAAGCCTCAGCCAAATCAATCCTTGCAGTAAAATTTTCTCAAGGGATGGGGCGCCTGGGTGGCTCAGTCGGTTGGGTAGCCAACTACAGCTCAGGTCATGATCTCATGGTCTGTGAGTTTGAGCCCCGCATCAGGCTCTGTGCTGACAGCTCAGAGCCTGGAGCCTACTTTGGATTCTGTGTGTCCCTCTCTCTCTGCCCCTTCCCTTCTTGCTCTCTGTCTCTCTCTCTCTCAAAAATAATAAACACTAAAAAAAAATTGTTTTAATAAAAAAAAATTTTCTCAAGGGATATTTGCAAGCTGTAAAATCAAACACAATAAAAGCTTTTTTTTTAATGCTATCTCTGGTTTTACATACATGCACAAGCATATTGATCCATCTGGTAGAGTAGTCTCAACATAGATACGTGCCAAGAAAAATTCATTTATTTTCAAGCAAGTCTAAATGTTCTGGGTCCTCAAACCTACATCCTGCGTAGGCCAGACCTCTTACTTCTACATCGCATTCAGGTTTAATATTTAATCCCATGATTTTTGAAATCCAAACTGTCAAAACTCCCTCTACCTCTCTGTCTTCCTTGCGCCTGGAGAAGAGGGGGGAATGATCTATGCTTACACAGCAAATGACATCAAAGCTGGCAAGTCCCTCCTCTGCCTCCCAGCCCAACACCAAGGGGCTGGAATCAAGCATTTGAGTGGGGATGAAATTGTCAGCTCATCAGGCAGCTCCACGGGGCCCACCCTTATGCAGTTTCCCTGTCCTCTTCTCCCCTATTACCAAGGCAACACCTAATCCACCCAAAAGTCTCTGCTTCTGGCAAGGCCCAGCTACCTTTCATGGCAAGCACTCATCAACCCTTGCCAAGCCAAGGGTGGGAACACAGGCTGCCCTGGGGCAGGCTCTCTCACTGCTCCATCAGCAACACCAAATGCTCTGTCAGCTCAGCGGCACACAACCCTACCCCCACCCCCACACAGTTCTTACTGAGGGTGGAGGAAACTTGGGAAACGCTGATTTCAACACAAGAGGGTGGAACAAATAGAAACTTCCCTGCTCCCTGCTTCCCAGGCTCTCCAACAAGGAAAGGGAGGGAGAAGGTATTGTTACTACTTCAACAACCTTCCTTCAAAGGTTTAATATCCTTGCCCCCTCTGTGTCCTTTATTCTATAAAGACGGAAGGAATGAGGGTTAAGAAACTGGTTCTGCTGGATGTCTTCTGTTAGCAAATCTCACAGTGTGGGACTGGCATCCGGAAGACATTCCTCTGAACTTAAAAGGTGAGACACTTGGCAAGATTTATCCTGAAACATGGATTCTAGTTGGCAGTTTCAGGGAAGCACAAATGTCCCTCATCATCCCTTTACACTGTTTCTATATATATAAATGTTGTATTCCAGTCATCATTAATTTTGGAATTTTTTATATTACAAAGTGTTTTTCCAAAAACAGATCCCCAATGATGTGCCTCTGAGAAATGAGTTTTCCATTTAACCTGGCTCAGTTTGAAACTATAATCTTGGCACTAGTTAAGTTATAATTCAGGAGGTCAGTATATTGATTTCAACAGCCCAGTTGAAACTCGGGGCTAAACTCTGAGAACTAAGCGTAGAAGAGATAAGGGGAGAAAGCCCCAGAATAAATAGAATTTGCATTTGTAATAAATAAATAGAAATAAATAGAAATCTTCAACATTTATTCTGTAGTCAGAGCAGAATAAGCAAAACTGAAAGAAAGGGTACTGTGTCTAGGGAGTTTCTGCCTCCTGTCATGAAGAAGAGATAGGGTCTGGAATTATCTCCCTCCACAACTGTAAACTAGAAATGATTGGTAAAATAAAAACACTCGTTTTCAGACTTTGGTCAACAGAAATGCTTAGGACTATGATCCCTGAAGAAAGAGAAATAAACTCTGTGTGCCCTATGATCACCCTGGCTTTCTGCCTAGAGGCAATTTCCAGATCATCACACTGGGAGGGAAGGCCCAAACAAAGCCCAGTGGCCTCACTGACTTAAGGAGCCCAAAGTTCAGGGAGACTGAGGTGACCAGAGTTTGTGGAGTAGAGCACTGGACACACACAAGGGAGTTAAGAAGCGAAGGAGCTCCAAAAGTCGGCACGGAGTCCCCTCAGTCTTCGGCTGAATATCAATCTTCACATGAATAAGGTGAAGCTTTACAGTTGGGGATAAAGAACAATTACTGAACGGCTATAATCTGAATAAATCCAAGAGCTCACATAAAACCGGGAATCATTCATATTCCCACTGGCCAAAGTGAAGAGGCCTCATTGAATAGACAGGGCGTTCAGAAGGGTCAAGGGATAGTCACAGTTTTTGAGTAAAGGCTACTCAAGACCCACTCTTTAAAAGCTTTCTGAAACGCTTCAAAATTATTAAACTGATCCTCAGGAGCTTAAGTGGTCACCAGAATAAACCACAACACTCTGTAAGGAAGAGAAAAAAAAAAATCTTGCACAAACACTCTAAGAGGAAGGAAGAATATACTAGGAGGCCAACATTACCCTGATATCCAGTACTGACTGCCTTTAGACTCAAGCAAGCAGGGGCCTTGCTCTGGCATTTTATGCCCCAGGGAGCCCCATACTTCAGAGTGCCCTCCCCAAGATATTCTAATTCCCCCTCTGGTGACTGGGATCTGTTGAAACTAGCAATACCATCTGGGTAGGGTGCCTTGATCTTAGACTAGTACCTCTCCGTCATGGTCCCATAATACCCCTTCTCTGACCCTCTACCCTTCACCTAGTATCAACCATATGCCCCAATTTTCTCAGGGATTCATACCTATGGGTATTCAACCCAGGACCCCATTGTAAGGTTCTAGTTCCAGGACAGATGCCTGGCAAGCAGATTGCTGGCACAATACAGTTTTTGTGGGATCATGATAGATTGGGCCTCCAGAATGGTACTGACATGCTGATTTTGAGCCTCTCTCACTTATGACAGGCATGTAGCAAGTTTAGGTTTCTGGGCTACTAAGAGTTCACTGCCAACTCTTGGGTTCAAGCTGCATATTGGGGCCTCTACCTCGACTCCTACCCATCTCCATTCTGACTGCAGTGCTGCCCATAATCACAGCACCTGAAGGCAGCAGGTGTCTGTCACCTGTAATGGTGAGAATGCTCTACCCTATGCACTTCCCACAGCCATGTTGATCACCCAATCCCCTCTGTTGGCTCTGCAGACACGTCAGCAGTCCTCGGAAGTGGTTGTGTGTCTCCTCTGGGAGCTTTTGAGATCCTTGCTCTGCAATACCCGTTGCCCTCCAGATTGATGTTCTCTCTCGCCTCTAATTGGTGTGGTCATCCTACCACAAGATGGCTGTAGGTCACCAGATGATCGGTGGACATTTCATGTACGAATGGGACTGCCCTTCTTGCTCTACCTGTCGTTTTCTTCACATTATGCCCCCTGCCAGTGGCAGTGTGTGGAAAGCAGAAGTGTGGTCAACGTTGAGAAAGATCACGTTCTAGAAATGCACCTATTAGAGTCTAAAGACTTCTACATTTATGCTATAAAGTTCCAAACAGTAAGTTTAATGTGACCAGAGAATGAAATATCATTCACGTTTCCCTGCACAATTTGGGTAAGACCTGCATTTGCGGTCATCATCAACAAAGTATAGTAATAACTTTGACCGTGTCTCTTTGGAAGCTAGTATTCATGGGTGGTAGATGGACAATGTGGCATCATGAGTAATGCTGTAATCAACATTAAATAAGTGGCAGGACAGAATTTCAGAGGTAAGATGATCTATGTTGTTCCCATAGAAACAGGTTCCGGCTTTATGAGTGATAATAGCATTGCTACATTTTCTCTAGAAGGGAGATAGGAAATAAGCCAGAAGCAATACCTTTGATGATAAAGAACTGAAAGAAATGGGTTTTGGTCCTAAATAGGAAGAGGTGGACACTGCAAAGAAACTTCCTGAGCACTGATTAAACAATAAAAAAAATGCTTAAGTACCTCTTTTTATTTCTTCGTTATACCTCACAGAGTCCCATGGACTTTATGGTACATTGGTAATCAAATTGTTTATATAGACAAAGGCCTGGCCAAAAATATTGTCTGCAGCCCCACACACCCTAGCGACATTGCAGCTGATGTCAAAAGCAAACACAACAAACAGAATAGAAATCTGCAGACCAGTATCCCTCGAGATCATAAACGCAAAATGTCCTAGCAAAACATCAGTAAGTTGAATCCAGCAACATGTAAAAAGCATAATACACAACAAATAAGTGGAGTTTATCCCAGTTACACAAACTTCGTTTAATATTATAGAAAGTGACATCCGGAAGGCGGTGCCACAAAGCTTGGGGTTGAAAGGAATAACAAAACATGCTATTAATCATCATCCTCTTCCAAAGCAGCTGGATGAGATTTCTTGTACCAATGACAGTCATGAAAAAGATGCAAGTTCCCAAAGTGAGTCTGACATCACACAAAAATCATCTTTTACATCAGCTGACACTGGGAATTCAAGATCTGCTTGAAGTTACAAGTTACACAGGCACTCAGACTTCTCCTGGGGGTATGGAACTTGATCCAAAGGCCACTGAAAAAGTCCAGGCAATGTTGACAGCCATTGACGAGCTCTTGTACGAGCAGAAGTTGAGTGTGCATACTAAGAGTCAAAGGAAGAGTGTCAACAATGGACACATAGCTTTCCTCACCTCAGGATTCTGGGTAGGCAGATAGTCACTCCAAGGGAAGGGTATGGACTGTATCCTAGATCCCCTTCTGTTGTTTCAGTTTCACATGAGACGACACTTTCTCAAGAAAGAGATTTTACTATATTTGGTATTAGGGGAAAGAAGTTACATTCTGCATCTTCTTATGCTCATAAAGCATCTTCCATTGCCAAATCCCCTAGTTTGTATTCTATGGAAAAAGAAGACTGTATAATCTCCTCTGACGGAATAATAGAGGAACACCTAGCATTCGACCACACTAACATGGAAGAGGGGTTCCAAGGAAAGAAATTACAAGCATCTCCAGAGAAACAGAAATTAGGGTACCCTCCCATTGCTTCATTTTACTGCATGAAAGAGGACGTCCTTGCTTATGTGTTTGACTACGTGTGGAGCAAGGTTCTGAGCTGTATGGAGCAGTTGACACATAGCCATCGGGAGGGATTTGCTTCTGGGGCCACAGAAGGAGAGAGAGAGAGAAGATGGTAGAAAAATTATTTGAAGAAATAATAGCCAAACTTCTCGGGACCAAGACGTCCAGGCCCAGAAATCACAGAGAACTTCAAACATGATGAACTTAAGGAAGTCCACACAATAATTAAAAGGCAAAAACGAAAGCAGCAAATATGATATCATATACATAAAACATGAAGGAGTAGAAATCTAGTGCTGTTAGAATATGTTCAAACTTGCGGCGCCTGGATGGCTCAGTCGGTTGAGCGTCCGACTTCGGCTCAGGTCATGATCACGCAGTTCCTGAGTTCAAGCCCTGCATCGGGCTCTGTGCTGACAGCTCAGAACCTGGAGCCTGCTTCAGATTCTGTGTCTCCTTCTCTCTCTGCCCCTTCCCCGCTCATACTCTGTCTCTCTCTGTCTCTCAAAAATGAATAAACGTTTAAAAAAAATTAAAAAAAAAAAAAGAATGTGTTCAAACTTAGGCAACCATCAACTTAATATAGACTACTGTATATACGGGGATGTTATAGATGAACCTTATGGTAATCACACTGACAACCTATGACAGATTCACACACACAAAAGAGAAAGGAATCCAAAAATAACAATAATGGAAGTCATCAAATCACAAGGGAAGACAGAAAAAAAAGAAGGAACAGGGAAGGATGCAAACAAACATAACCAGAAAACAATTAACAAAATGGCCATAAGTACATACCTATCAATAGTTACTTTAAGTAAATGAACTAAATGAGCCAATCAAAAGAAATTTGGTGACTAGGGGTTACTGGTGGCTCAGTCGGTTAAGTGTCCAACTTCAGCTCAGGTTGTGGTCTCACAGTTCGTGAGTTTGAGCCCGGCATCAGGCTCAATGTTGTCAGCACAGAGTCTGCTTCAGATCCTCTGTCCCCCTCTGTCTCTGCCCCTCCTCTACTGGTGCTCTCTCTCAAAAATAAATACATAAATAAAAGGAAAAAAATTATAGAAATCAAACACAATTTTAGCAGGATAGAAGAGAAAAACTACACAATAATCTAAATCAATGCAGGAAAAATATCTGACAAACTTAACTATCTACTCATGAAAGCCTTTGATACCTGGCGAGGGGCCTTTCCGATCCTGGAAGGCTGAGGGAAGATTGGAGACATTGTAAAGGGCCCACCAGTGGTCAGTGGCAGTGCTAGAACGCAAATGTTGTCCTGTCTGTCTCTAAACAACATCACTTTCCCCACACCACAGTGTCTCCTATAAAGAATGGTTAACTTCACTGAAGGAAAATTACATTTAGTACTGGTAGAGAAAAATAAGACAAAAATTAATCACAATCTTTGCTAACAACAAAATTATATTTGTTTTGTATATTGAGTGTATTTTTAATTCCTGAGTATATTTTCAAGACATGGATTCAACGTGCACACATTGCTATTCTTTTTTTTTTTTTTTTTCTATAACGGAATCAGAAGCAATAGAGTTCTATGGGATTAAACAATTTTGAAGACCTTCTTTAAGAAAGAGAATTAGCGGGGGGCGCCTGGATGGTTCAGTCAGTTAAGCGTCCGACTTCGGCTCAGATCATGATCTTGTGGTCCGTGAGTTCAAGCCCACGTCGGGCTCTGTGCTGATAGCTCAGAGCCTGGAGCCTGTTTCAGATTCTGTTCCTCCCTCTCTCTCTGACCCTCCCCCATTCATGCTCTGTCTCTCTCTGTCTCAAAAATAAATAAATGTTAAAAAAAAAATTAGAAAAGAAAAAAAAGAAAGAAAGAAATTAGGGGCACCTGGGTGGCTCAGCCAGTTGAGTGTCTGGCTCTTGCTTTCAGCTTAGGTCATGATCTCATGGTTCATGAGATGGAGTCCCGCATCAGGCCCCATGCTCACAGCACAGAACCTGCTTGGGATTCTCTCTCTCCCTCTCTCTCTGCCCCTCCTCCACTTGCACTCTCTCTAAAAATGAGGAAATAAATTTAAAAAAAAAGAGAGAATTAATATATATGAAAAATTAGATACAAACATGAACATTTAATCCCAACAAATCACTAATTTTACAAAGCTGACAAATACCACAAATAGAAAATCCAGAAAAGTAACAAATACGACTATTCATTAACTGCCCACCTCAACTCTATGCTACTTTGGCCTTTTTTAGCTCATACTGTTTGTTTTTGTAACATGGTCTTCAATGGAGAAAATAGAAAGATAATTTACTTTTTCCTCTAGCATTATCAAATGAGCTTATTATTAATGAAGATGAATAAAACATGTAACTTCACACACAGATGAACTGTGGTCTATATGGCCTGTGCCCTATGAACACAGAGATCCTTATAAATTCTATTTCCCCAATTCCCATTAAAAAGGAAAACAAATGGTGTGTCTATATTTTTATGCACTGCATTATTGATCATATTGATTATATTCCTGTAAGAGAGAATTCCAAACCAAAAGCAAGGCATGGTGGCCTCTACTTGAGCAACATCCAAATTATGTGATATTTCTCTCATCTTCTTCTACCCCCTTCCCCCATGACTTGGTTCAATGTGGGGAGGGGGCTGCAAGGTCCCCTGCTGTGGAATCTAACTCAGTTCTTCTCCAGCTTAGAGGCTCCTCACCTGCTCGTGACAGGGACCAGGGATGCCCAACTACATCCTCTCCCAAACAGTTCCTGTCACATGTTTGGACAGAGGATTTTTGCATAGTGTTATGCCCAGAATTCGTGATCCCCAAAGACCACTAGGGAGCCGAGTCCGATGCAAAAGCAAAAGAGCCTTTATTCGAGCTAGCTCGAGCTCAATCCCCTACCTGCACCGACGCAGCGGTGAGATACCAGGGAGAGAGAGCGAGTTTCAAAAGCACAAAGGTTTTATTGGGGCCTAGGGGCAGTTGGTGAGGTAATGGCTGTGGCCTCAGCCGATTGGCTGGGGAAGGGTCGTGGCCTCGGCCGATTGGCTGGGGAAGGGTCAGAGTCCTGTTACGCAGGTCGCTGGGCGTGTTTTGATCAGGAAGTTTGAACGGTGAGCGGGAGGTTACTCAAGGGGAGGAGGCGCAGTCTGAGGTTTCTGCGATTTTCCCGGAAAAGGGGTCATGTGGGGGACATAGTCACTCAAGGTGGAGGACACAGAACAAGATGGAGTCGGCCGGCGTAGGCCTGCCCTTTCACATAGAATATCAAATTCTTGTCCTCAGCTCCCTGTGCCCCTCCATCCTTGTTATCTGGGCTTGGGCAGAGTCCCAGAGAACACAGGAAGATAATCAATAAATAGAAGCTGGAAACACTTGGAATGTCATCCATGAAGTGTCACCATCCAGTGGGACCAAATCTTAGTCAGGCTTCTCTTCAAGTAGATGACTCCAAATGCACTTTAAAGTTTTAGCGTTGTTTAATTTTTTGCAGGTCATGTTCCCTGAATTAATTTCTTGCTATACAATCTAATTCTTTTTTTTTTTTAATGTTTTATTTATTCTTGAGGGAGAGAGAGATAGAGCATGAGTGGGGACGGGGCAGAGAGAGAGGGAGCCACAGAATCCGAAGCAGGCTCCAGGCTCTGAGCTGTCAGCACAGAGCCTGACGCGGGGCTCAAACCCACGAACCGTGAGATCATGACCTGAGCCGAAGTCGGATGCTCAACCGACTGAGCCACCCAGGCGCCCCTATACAATCTAATTCTTAACGAAAGAGTTATTTGGGACTCACAGTGTTCTATTATTGTAACATCAGTTAAGACTATGACCAGGAGAAAACAGCATTTCTCCGCAGGAAGGCCTGAGCATCAGGCTCTCTCCAAGCTAGCTGTATAGGGATGTAGATATGAGCCCTGTAAACTGGAGAGAGCTGTTCACGTCCCTAAAAGTAGTTGTTTTTTAATCTGCAATATACTCTTTCAAGTAGTAAAGGGGAAAATTATCAAATCCATATTCCAGGTACCTCTCCTTCTTGCCTTCTCACCCAGGACTAGAATCTGCTTTACTTACTGTGTGCTTTCTCTTGCTTTATTTAGGCATGAAATTCTAATGGCTTAAAAGTAACATGGGATATATACATACTCTTTTGTATGTATCAAAAGTTACATTTAAAAAGACAATACAGAGGCACCCGGGTAGCTCAATCAGAGGACTCTTGATTTTCACTCAGGTCATGATCCCAGGGTCATGGGATTGAACACCACGTCGGGCTCATGCTAAGCATGGAGACTGCTTGAGATTCTTTCTCTCTCCCTCTCTCTCTGCCCCTCCCCCCCTCATTCTCTCTCTCTCTCTCTCTCTCTCTCTCTCTCTCTCTCTCAAATAAAAACACTAAACTTAAATAAATTTTTTTAAATTAAAAAAATAAAAAGATAATACAGGAAAAATAACTGGGGGATGGCCCTGGCATGGATTCGTGTATTAAAAGTGGCTGTGCACTATTCACTTCTCTCCGTGGGCCCCCTCTCCTCATGCCCCACCCCTATTCTCCACAGGAACCCCTTTCCTCCCTTTCATAGATTTCTGGCCATTTTCTAGCAAGTCGGTTTCTTAACTCATTATTTTTGCCCATGTATCAGCCTTCAGCCCCTTCTCTTTATTTCTGTCTCCTTCCCCACCCCCCTCAACAATCTTCATTCTGTCTCCTTTGAAACAGTAGGTTTCATAACCTCAACGGGGAGTGGTGAACACTCCCCACCACTGAGAGGCTTGATCCCTTTTATGCAGAGAAATGACAGGCGAGGAGGCTTGAGACAAGGGTGTAGGCATGGGGACAGAGTGGAGCTGGGATTCTGCCAGGCCCCCTGCTGACCTCGAACACTGTTCTTTTGTGCCCGCCCTCATAGGGGGAATAGAAATGGAAAGTACCAGTCCCAGGATACTGGAGGTATTACTGTTAAATTGTTTGATGATTGTTAGGAGATTAACATATTGATTGTTGCCACAGACCCCCAAACTCTGGATCTCCCCAAGATCCTTCAGCATTCCCTCATTCCTGTCACTGTCCCAGCCATGGCCCTTCATGTGGTGAAAAGGAACAATCATGATAGAAAGCAGAAACAAGAAAAGGCAGAATCGAACAGAATAACAATGTTCATGGCCTCTGTGACAACTTCCCAAGTTAACCTTCCTAAAGCTGAAAGAAAACTATTCTGTCTGAAGCAAAAAGGGAATGAATAGCAGGCTCAAATAGCATAGAGCTTAAGATGTCAAGCTGCATAATCAGACAGGCATGGCATGGACCCCCAGCTCTGCCTTTCATTGGCTGAGAGACCTCATCATTAACCCCTCTAAGCCTCAGTGTTCTCTTCTGGAAAGTGGAGATGATAACTTCCCCTTCCTCGTAGACACAAGGCATGCACAGATGTGCCACAGATATGCAATGAGACAGCTATAAAGTGCTTGACCTGGCCCAGAATAAGAATAAGAGGTAGAAACTGGTACTACTCTTTCAATACAATGCGGTAACCCAAAGGGCAAATTAGAACTAGAAGATATTTGCCACGCTTCAAGAACTTACAATCTAATCAAGAAACAAAATTCAAAGAAAAGATAAATAACAATACAATTCAGGAAAAAGTCAGTGTGATTATGGACCGTAGCCATTGTAGGAGACCAGAAATTTGCAAACCCTGAGGAAGAGTGTCAAAATGCTACAAAAGGCACAGAGCTTTCATTTAACTTTAAGTAATCAGTAATTTGGGGGCCCTAAGTGACTCAGTTGGTTAAATGTCTGACCTCAGCTCAGGTCATGATCTCACAGTTCGTGGGTTTGAGCCCCAAGTTGGGTTCTGCACTGACAGTGTGGATCTTGCTTGGGATTCTCTCTCTCCCTCTCTCTCTCTCTCTTTCTGCCCCTCCTTTCTCCCATCTCTCTCTCTCTCTCTCAAAAATAAACATTAGAAAGAAAAGAAATCAGTAATTTTTTAATATAAAAGCAATTCCTATACTATCTTCATCATCCTCAAAGTCCAGAGACGGTGGGAAATTACACAAGATTTTGGAGGACACAGTCTGTGACTACACATATTGAAGTCGGCCTGAGTCTTAGTCCTTTGCCCTAATGGCCACGGCTGTCCTATCCAAAGGGAACACTGGAATAAGCTCTCAATAAGATCATTGTGGAGAGGGCCATGAAGTTGCCTCTGCTTCATGATCTTAGGCATCTTTCAGGGACAGTCAACCACTGGTCACAACAGCTCCTATTACCTATATTTTTTAGGTGGTCTTCAGTCTAATCATCCACAGGTCAAGGCCACCTTTCCGATACTCCCATATAACCATGTCCCCCACTCATTTTGCCCACAAGGACTAATCAAGACCCAAGGATGAAAACAATCTTTTTCCATCAAACAAATATTTAATTGTTAATAATTTAACATGTTAACATATTAAAAATCTGATTAAGAAAAAAAAAGAGCAGCAGAAAGCACAAACGTATCTGTGTAATGAAAAAGCCAATTACACTGCAGTGTAAAAAGAAAGCTCAACATTCTAGGTCATAGGTGTCAGTTTCCTTGAGCAATTATAAGAGGCCCTTATGTGGCTTTCAGCAAGCAAGACCATGTGGCTCTGGAAAAATGAGGCTCTCCATACTCAGGGCATCTGGCAGAGATCTAGTGTAGACAGACACTGGGGTTGCTCTGTATTCTCTGCTTCTATCATAGCCAATCTCTGTACCTCAGAAGTAAGTCAAAGTAGAGGAATAAGAATCCTCAGCTGACGGAAGGAAAAGAAGGAACTCATCAGTACATGGTTTAGACAAGCCTAGTACAGATCAGAATTCGTGCAGGGACACTCTGGCATTGTCAGGTTAAACATATAGACAATGGCCAGAAGTGGCATGGTGATGGCCATTCAACATGCCTGTCTCCTGAATCACACTGGCTGCCCCCTTGCCTGGTGTACCAAGATTCCTCCCATCTTTCTTCAGTGATGGATCTGCTTTTTGTTCTACCATATCTCATGGTTCTTCGTTTTTGGTTTGTTCTCATTCTGTAGTTGGTATATTTCCTAGTAGCATCCTAAGGAATGATAAATGGAAATTTTCTGAGATCTTGTTTGTCTGAAAGCAGAAAATTTATTTTATCTTCACAGGTCAGTGAATAGTTTGAGCCAGCATAGAATTCTGGGTCAGAAAGTTCAGAATCCTGTTATCTTCTGGCTTTATATCATTTAGCCTCAGTGTTGCTTTGAGAAGTCAAAAATCATTCTGACTCCTGATATTTTGAATGTGTCTGATACATATCAGAGATTCTCTGTTTGTAGAATCTTCTTTTCATCCCCAACATTACTAAATTCCATGATGATATGCATTGGAATGTATCATTTTCATTTATATTGTTGGACAGAGATTCTTTTCAAACCCCTTTTAACTAAGAGACCTGTGTCTTTCAAGCCTAGGAAATATCTTGAATTATTTATTGTTAATTTCTTTCCTTCACTTTTCTCTGTTCTTTTTGTCTGAAGATCCTGTTATTCAGATACTAGGTAACCCGAACCAGTCTTCTTAATTCTTCAGTCTTCCCTCTAATCCTTTATGTATTGCTTTTTGGCTCTGCTTTTTTAGAAATTTCCTTATTTTCTTTTCTAATCCTTCATTTGAGTTTTTCAACTGCTAATGTGTTTTTAATTTCCAAAACCTCTTTTTATGTTTCCTGAATATTCCCATTTTATAACATCATTATCCTGTTCTTATTTTCTGGATGCAATCTCTTCACTTCTTTCTTGATGCCATTGATAACATTTTTAATATATCCTTTTTTTCTGTATAATTTTTGCTTACCACAGTTGGTTTTGCTGCTTGCTTATTTGGGTGACTCTATTTTAGAGACTATTCTCAGAAGTGAGAGAGTTCTTGGTTCTCCATTCATGTTTCAAAGAGGGAGACTAAAAACCCAATTGGGATCTTTAAGCAAGTGGGAGGGA